>NC_083108.1:69905452-70250027 GCF_949774975.1 Lagenorhynchus albirostris
TCCAGTTACCCCAGCACAGTCAGCAAAAGGGGGAAAATAGCAGAATTTTAAGACTAAGGATTTTATCTTAAGCAATTAAATCAGGAGTTGTAACATCATTTCCACTCTCCTGACTTTTAGTAAAAACTCACTCGCATTGCCAAGCATAACTGCAAGAGGAGCTGAGAAATTTAGTCTCTAGCTAGGCAGCTATGTCCCAACTAAAACTCTCTTGCTATGGGATAAGGAAAGAACACATTTTGGAGGACAGATAACTGCATCCATTGCGCCCACTTTGCAGGGATGTTGTAAGGGTTAAATGATATTAGGTATGTAACACAGCACTTGTGTATCAGTCAGCTTTTGCTGTGAAAGGAAACAACCTTTACACTTAGTGTCTTAGGACAACACGTAGATCCTAGAACCACCAATTTAGCTCACGATTTGGGCTGGGTTCACTTGAGTGTTTCTAGTCTCAGCTGATCTCAGCTTATTCATGCCATTTCAGTCCATTGCTGGGTGGTTTGGATTGATGGAGGAACTGGCTGATCTAGGATGGTCCCAGCTGGACTATCTTGTCTCTGCTTTACTTAAATTCTTATCCTGCAGTTGGTTAATGACAGGGTTCTGAGATAGTGAGGGGACATGCCCAAGGCCTTTTGGGGCTTAGGATTGGAACTGGCACCCAGTCATTTCTGCCACGTCTTGTTGACCAAGATGTGTTCACAAATAACAGGGCCAATCAAACTTCAGGGGCAGGAAAATACACTCTGTCTCTTGATTGGAGGAGATGCCAAGTCGTATTGCCAAGGGTTATAGATACAGGGAGGGAAATAATTAGAGCCATTTTTTGGGCAAACAGTCTACCATAATTTGGCACACAGTCCATTCAACACATGATGATATAATAATATTATTAACCCATGAAGGCAAATGTATTTTTCTATATTCTCCATTCATTTATTCATTAAAAAAAGTATTGAGTATTTACTATGGGTCCAGCTCTGTGCTAAAGACAGTAGCTGGCTTTGGTGTGTTGGGCATTGAACTGCTACCAAGAAGTCAAGTTAATTTTTTTTTAACATCTTTATTGGAGTATGATTGCTTTACAGTGTTGTGTTAGTTTCTGCTGTATAACAAAGTGAGTCAACTATATGTATACATATATCCCCATATCCCCTTCCTCTTGCGTCTCCCTCCCACCCTCCTTATCCCACCCCTCTAGGTGGTGGCAAAGCACCGAACTGATCTCCCTGTGCTATGCGGCTGCTTCCCACTAGCTATTTTACATTTGGTAGTGTATATATGGCCATGCCACTCTCTTACTTCATCCCAGCTTACCCTTCCCCCTCCCCATGTCCTCAAGTCCATTCTCTTAATTTTTGTGTCATAAAAAGAGAACAGATAAACTTCAGAATAGATGCTGGTTCTCCACCTCTCAGCCCTTGACTGGTGCCCAGCATTCTCTTGTCATTTCCCCGGTACCTCTGATGAAAAGGTGCCTTGTTAACTGTGACCCCCGCTGTTTTGACTATGGTGTGGTCATCTCTCTGAGCCTGGGTGAATTATCAATGAGGTTTGTAACCGCTTGTGGTTTTGTCTGCCAGAGGGAAGCACTTTGAGATGAACCTGGATGGATCCAGCAGGAACTGACAGAAGCCTTTGGAAAGAGAGAATAAACAGCCCACTTATTCAGAGGGCTATAAAAGGAATCCTTCTTGCTTCTGCGTAAAATGACTTGTCTTGCCTGCAAGATGAATCAGAAGCATAAAGGGTGATGAATGAGAGTGATTTCCAAAGCACTGGGAAATATCGTGGGCCCCACAGCGAAGTCACATCTGGTGACTGCAAGATACATCTTGTGCCCAATGATATCCATCTCTGTCTCTCCCCAGGTACCTGTAGCCTTGCTCCCACTATCTTGCTATCAAAACCAGCATTCCTTTGCAGCTGAAAACCTTGTTGGGGACATGCTCTCTGGACCTGACAACTCCCAAACAAAAATAAAATGCAAATTGAAGACTGAAATGCCCAAGATAGGGGATCCTAGAAAGATAAGCACTACCGGCTCTTGTCTTCTCCTGCCTTGCCTCTCTCTTGCTTTGAGCATCAGTGACTTATAAAAGAAGCAGACAGGGACCATTTGCACCAGAAAAAAAACCTCCTTGGGAAGTTTGCTCCCTCCAACATTTTGTTATGAAAAGTTTCAAACATATAGCAAAACTGAAAGAATTTTATTTATTTATTTATTTATTTGCTTTGTCACTTATCTGTCAATCAACCAGCCTTCTTATTTTTCTGATACTTTTCAAACTAAATTGTGGTCATCAGCATACTTTGGCAGGGGATTTTGAAGACCACAGATGTCAGGAACCCACAGCCAGGTCCTTGAATCACTATCCAGGAGATCTGCATTTTAAATAATTTTAACCCCATTTTGTTAGAGAGAAAACTGAAGCACAGAGCTGAGAGACAGGACCTGTCCAAGACCACATAGCAAGTAAGTGCTGAAGCTGGGATTTAAACTCACTCAGGGCCTTTTATACTCAGCCTGTGCTCTGCCCTTTCTGGTACAGAGGCTGCCTGTAAGGTCTGCTCTTTCTTATGGCCCAGAACTGCCTGTGTAGGTGTAGGAGGAGCTCAGTGACTGTGTCTCTGACTTTTCCTTAGCACTTCTGTTTAGAGGGTGGGACTTCAGCCAGACCAAGACATAGAGCGTGTGGTCAGGACAAGGGTTCCAGCTTTCCTAGCAGCCACTGAACCACAAGTTATTGAACCTCTTGAAATCTGTAAAATGGGCATAACAATGGTTCCTGACTCGTGAGTTTAATGAGATCATTCATGGAAATGTGTGAGTGCTGAAAAGAATTAGCTTTTATGAAGGTATTTGTTAATAAGTGTACTCTTATCAATCTTAGTCTATAAACTCAGGCGAGCATAAAAATGTAACTTAGTTTTTTTCCTCTAGTAAACTCAGTTTTATTTTGAGCCCCTGTTTTACATCAGCTTCTTCAGGAACGGACCCTAAGTTGAGGATGTATGTAAAAGTGACGTACAAGGAAGTGGTCTCAGGAAAATCTGCTCAAGGAGTAGGCTAGTTAGACTCTCAAGGGAAAGGGTCAAGCCAGGTCCCATGGAGGGTAACCTTCACTGAGTACCACAGGGCCCTGGGGACAGTAATGGCCACACACCAGAATGTTCCAGATTGGGGGCATGGAAGCTGAAAGACTTGTATCTCCTTCTCCCTGTACTCATCAGCACTAGTTAAGGGCTGTACTGGGGAATGTGAGCACCTGGGCATTTTGGGCTCTCTAGGTGGGCAGAGCCAAGGGGGCTCTGGAAGCCTGGGGGCAGCCCTGCCACAAAGAGATGTAGGTGCTGGCCATAGGGCGTCAAAGCACACAGGGAGACTGTGCACATGAAAATGGCAAAGGGTCCAAGGGATGTAGGTGGGGTCCTAATAGCGTCAGCTACAGACCCCATTCTGCCTCAGAGCAGAAATCTAGACTAGGTCTAATTGGGGTTTTCCTGGGGGACATTCATAGTAACAAAGTGTGGCAGTGAGATGGGGATCAGATCGTTCTGTTCTAGTCTATTCCCCCCGGCCTGTGTGCTCTTCATGCCTCTGCCCATCTAGGTCACTGCTGAATGAGTCTGAATTTCTGACCAAAATGTCCTCTCGGGTCCTCAGCTTAGTCTGTAGGAGCCCTTCTGCGGCTTTCATACCACTCTGGGATTCGGGAGACTCAGTCTCCAGGACCCACTTCGGCACCTGGATTACTCTTCTGCTTCCACGCTGCACTTGGGCACAGGAGTCTGAGAAGGATGGGTCTCAGGTTCACAGGTCAGACGTACCCATGCTGGGCACTGAGAGCTGTGAGGTCTTACCTTTTCCCCTCCTCAGGTTACACCCAAGGGAAGGGCTGGGGCAGGTGCCTGCTGCTCTCAGACGCCCCAATCTACCCGGCATCCTTCATTGCTCCCCAAATTAACCTGGGAGTCAGGTGGGTGAGAAACAGGGTTCTTTCTCAGCGTCCTAATAATATCTGAGCATTTTGGTTCTTATTCTCTAATTCCTCGATTCCAGGGCAGCTTTTCTAAGAATAGGATATCTTGTTCTTACTAAACATTCTCCCAAATATTTTATCGGCTGCCCAAGAGTGCTTCTTACACTTTACATCAGAATCAGCTGGGGAACTTACTAAAACTTCAGCTTTGCTTAGGTCAAATCCCCAGAGATTCTGATTCAGGAGAAAGACTTCAAAACTCACAAGCCAGGAACCTGATTGCTTAATTATGTCTACTCTTCTGTGTCAATTCTTTCTCAGGCAGAGACGCCCTGACAGCCACTTGCTGCCTGAATGGGGAAAAAGGATGAGCTGTAAGGAAAACAACTCCAGTCAATACTCCAGAACGTTATGCTACTGCACAAGGCTTTATTCTAACTTGTGAAGCCCTTTTAAAAATGATCATAAACTCTTTGTTTCGTCTCCACGTGCCTCCTTACTTCCAGCTACGTGTCCTCATTATACAGACACCCCCTTGTGATCTTTGTATTTTGATGTGGCTTTTTCTTTCCCTTCTGCAGCAGCTTCTTTGCCGAATCCTCCCCACTGGATGTTTTTTCTTTATGATAGTTATGGGGTTAGACAAAAATCCACTTAGCTGTGGGTTCTTCCTAAAATTCATACTGAACGCTTGTGTAAAAGAGACCACTTGCTCTGGGGGAAGGAGTCAGCTGAACGCTGTGGTCAAGAATGTAGATTCTGGGGCTGATACTCTGTCTCCGCCTCTTTCTACCTGTATGATTTCCTTTCACTTATTTCACTCTGTAAAATAAGATGGTAATAGCACCTACTTCTAGGGTTTTGCAGAGCTTTAATGAGATATGGTATGTTAATATAAATAATAATGAGATATGGTATGCTCTCTTACAACAGAGCCTGGTGCACTGTAAGTTTTCTAATAAGTATTTGCTATGTTATTATTATTGTTAGTTCAGAAACAATATTCCTTATTGCCTTCCCCCTACTTTTATTTATCAAATTTTTTGAGTATGTATCTCACCTCTTTAACAAGGCAGTGAGCTCTTGGAGGCAGCCAGACTGCTTGGGATTAGATCCCGAATTTATCCCTCCTCAGCTCTGTGACCTTGGGAGAGCCCCTTCACCTTCCTGAGCCTCTGTTTCCTCTCCTGAAGTAATGGGAATAATAATAGAACCAACCCTGCAATATTGTTTGTATATGTGCAACTTGCTGGAACATAGTAAGGATTAAATAAATGTTAGCTAGCATTGTTGTTACAGGTACAGGCATTAGTAATGCTATCCCACTGAAAGCTGAGCTCACAGATTTTGTTCAATAAATGCTGGTTGGTTGACAGGTGACCCCCTTCCATGTCAGACAGCCAATGACACTCCAATCAGAGGGTTTCTTCTTACTAGGAAGGAGCACGGGCCCTGCCGTAATACATAAAGCAGCAGCTCCAACATCCACTCAGGCTGATCTAGGAACAAGAACACGGGGTGGAAACAGACACTGAAATACGATGCTCCCGGCCCAATAAAATTGTCAGATGGGTCTACCCTGATCAAGTGCCTGATTAAGCGAATCTAAGTGTAGCTGTAGTTTACTCCACGGCACCATTGATGAGCGGGGGATCGATGGATAGTCTGAGCTGCAAGCAGAGGCGGTGCAGGGAGGTGAGGGCATTCAGGCAGGCCTCCACTGGCAGAAAAAATCAATGATGTCTCCAGGACTGCCTGGCAAGAGGGCCATAAATCATGATGGTAATCGATGGCTTGGGGTGGACAACCCTGAGGCAGATCCAGAGGAGGTGGAAGGACCCAGGTCCCAGGGGCGTTATATCGAATAGGCCAAACAGCCCCAAACCTGACTCCGCCGTTTCTAACTGTGTGACCTTGGGCAAGTCACTTAACCTTGCAGGAACCATTTATGCATCTACAGAAATGGGGCTATTAATACTTCACAGGGCTAGAGATGCAGACTGACTCCCCCCGTACACGATGGCAGCTGCATGTCGCTACTGAGCACTTGAAATGCAGCAGGTCCAAGATGAGATGTGTCATAAGTATGAAAGGTCACATTAGAATTCGAAGACTTAGTATGATAAAACGAATGGGAAGTTATCTCATTAATGCTTTTTTGTATCGATTGCATGTTGAAATAATAACATTTGGGATATATTGGGTTAAATAATATATATCATTAAATGTAATTTCACCTGTTTATTTTTATTTTTTTTAAATGTGGCTACTAGATAAAATGAATGTAAAATATCTCCTTAGTTTTTTTACACTGAACACATGTTGGAATGGTAATATTTGGAGTATACTGGGATAGATGAACTAGCACACTAAAATTAATTTCACTTGTTTCTTTTTACTTTTAAAAATGTGGCTACAAGAAGTCTGAAATTACATATGGGACTCTCACTGTATCTCTATTGGAATGATACTGGTCTAGTTTCTTCTAAGTTTTTGCTTCATGAAATTTGATGGATTGCTGTGCTGTCCTGGACAGATCACTTCTTCCTCCCTGAGTCTCAGTTTCCTCACCTGTCAGAAGGAAAGGATAATCACAGTTAATATTTATTGAACCTTCACCACGTACCAGGTACAGGCAGACCTCCTTTTATGGCGCTTCACCTTATTGCCCTTTGCCGATACTGCGTTTTTTACGCAGTTAAATTGAAGCTTTGTGGCAGCCCAGTGTTGAGCAAGCCTATTGGCACCATTTTTCCAATAGCACCTGCTCACTTAGTGTCTCTGTGCCATGTAGGGAAGGGGAATACAAGAGTACGGCTCCCGTTTAGTTAAGTGCATCCTCCTGTGCCAGGTCCCAAGTGAACACTGAACCTGCATTACCTCATTCAGTCTTCACGAGGACCTAGGAGGTAGGGTACCAAAACAAGCTTCTGTTCCCAGATGTGGAAACTGAGGGTGGGAGGAGCCAGGTGTATCTGGGTCCCCACACCCCATGACCTCACCTGTTCCCTGGCTGCAGATAGAACAGGGCTCTTTCTGCCCCTCAGTTCAAGCCCCCACCTCCACCCCGACGTGGGCTGCCCTGCATTCATTAAAGCCACTTTTGGATCATTTCTGCCCTGCAGTCGGCTTGGTAATGGCGAGAGCCTAGAGTCCTGCTCTTCATGCTCCAAACTGAATTACATCCATCAGCCTGGTGCCAGCACTCCTGTTCCTGGGGCCTTCCCAGCTTTAATTAGAATATTTTTATTTTCCCTAGGAAAGGGAGGACAGCCGACCTCAACTTCAGTAACCTTGCCAGGGGCAAGAACCTGGAACCGCGGGGCTCATTGGCCATCAGATGGAGCAGCCAGTAGGAGAGGGGGTGGAGGGCTGTGACACTGGGTTTGCACAGGGGGTCCCTCTGCCTTCTTTCTCCCACCCTCAGCAAGCTGGTGTGTTGCTAAAACTGGCAAAGAGGGAACCCAGCAGGAAATATCTTTGAAGAGGACACATGCATGCATGCACGCTCACACACACACACACACACACACACACACACACACACAGCCATGAGGGACAAGGGAGTCATTTCATTAGCACATGGGCTCAAGCTGAAGTACAGCAACATCAGAAGAACAGAAGTACCTGGTGGAGAGCCTGAGAGGCGAGCGTCGTGGTTCACCCCACACACTGAAGCAAAGTGGTTATAGGGCAGCTCCGCCCCAGGGAAATTTAATGCAGGCTTCATAGGGAATTCTTAAATTTTCTAGTAGCCATTTAAAAAAAAAAGTAAAGGGAAACCGGTGAAATTAATTTTAATAATCTCTTTTAGTTAACCCTGTACATCCAAATATTATCATGTCAACATGTATTCAATATGAAAAATTATTATGAGATGTTTCAAACGAAGTCTTCAAAATCTGGCTGCATTTTACACTCACAGCGGGCTTCCCTTGGTGGCGCAGTGGTTAAAAATCTGCCTGCCAATGCAGGGGACACGGGTTCCAGCCCTGGTCTGAGAAGATGCCACATGCCGTGGAGCAACTAAGCCCGTGCACCACAACTACTGAGCCTGTGCTCTAGAGCCCGCGAGCCACAACTACTGAGCCCACGTGCCACAGCTACTGAAGCCCGCGCGCCTAGAGCCCGTGCTCCGCCACAAGAGAAGCCACCGCAATGAGAAGCCCGCGCACCGCAACGAAGAGTAACTCCCGCTCGCCACAGCTAGAGAAAGCCTGCGCGCAGCAACGACGACCCAGTGCAGCCAAAAATAAGTAAATAAAATAAACCACACTCACAGCACATCTCAGTTGGGACTTGATCGCTTTGGTGCTCGCTTGCCGTGTATGGCTGTCATCAGCTGCGCTGGAGCCTTGTGCTGCTTGGTTAGTGGCATTATCTTGGACAAGTTGTGAAGCTCTCTTCCCTCACTTCCTTCGTCTGTGGGCTGTGTGATGATAATGGCTTCTAACTCACAGGCTGCTATGAGCATTAAATGAGGTAATTCACGCACTGTGTGCCTACACATTGTAGGTCCTGGCATGTCAGCTATTCAGTGATTGTTGCCATAGAATAATGATAGCTAATATGTAGGATGGTGTCATACAAACAGGGCCTTCTGCTCATTGCTTTACACTCTTCATCCGCTTTAAGCCCCATCACCATACTTTGAGGTAGAAATTATTAACATCTATGTTTTACACACACAGAAACTGAAGCTCAGAGAGGGGCTGAGTAACTCCCTCTGCTCGCAGGATGAAACCTTAAAATAGCTGGTTAGGGTGTTTGTAATCTGTCCCTCTCCACCTCCATAGCTGGCAGCAGAGTGACTCTGAGCAGCTGACCTGGATTCAAATCTTGTCGCTGCCACTTAGCAGCTTTGTGACCCTAGACAGGTTACTTCCCCCCTCTGAGCCTCAATTTCATCATCTGTGAAATGGGGGCAATTTAATCCCTAAGGTTCTTGTGAAGATTTAATGAGTTAATATATGAAGAGTGCTTGGCACAGAGTAAGTAGCGCATAAGTGTAGGCACTTTTATTCTTTTTATTAACGGCATTTTTCATCTCTGCCTATTCCCACTCTAAGCTCCAGGAGGGCTGTATTACTGCAGTCCCTTTCCCGGATGGACCACATTCTCTCTTCCTACACCATGGGTCTTTACCCAACCTGTTCCTTCTACCTGCATCACATTCCTTCCTTCCCTTATTCCTTTCTAGCTTTGCTGCCTCTTCCTCTAGGAAATCTGGACTTAGTTCCCTCCAGGGGTGTCCACTGCCCGTCCTTCTACCTCCCCACATGGCCCTGGGATGCCTGCTTATCCTCTGTCCTGGGGCAGAGGCTTCATCGGGACAGGACCATGGCTGTCATGTGCATCTTCACTCCAGCCCCCAACACAGGGCCTGGCTCAGAGAGAACGCTTGGAAATATGTATGACCTACACAGAGATCCCCCCAATCCTTGCAAAAAACGTGGGAGCTGTTCTTTCACTGCTTGGTTTAGGTTGGCTGTTGGTTCATGGCACAACTCTGTCATTTCTAGCTGTGTAGAAGGCTGAGTCCCTTTACCTCTTTGTATATCCGCCCCCCTTCGCTCCCACACTGTACTCAATCGAGGCATAATTTACATACAGTGAAAGGCACAGATCTTAAGTCTACAGCCTCATTAATTTTGCCAAATGCAACCTTCTTGTATCACTCAGATCAACTTATATAAAATAACTCCAGAAGCTTCCCTGTGCCCCTTCCTACTCAGTACCCTTTCTCCCAGAGGTGAGCATTATGCTGGTGTCTATCACCACAGTGTAGCTTTGCCTGTGGAACTTCAGATCCATGAAATCCTATAGTGTATGTTCTTTCGTGACCAGCTTCTTTCACTCAGCATAATTTCTGAGATTCGTGCATGCTGTCACGTACATCAGTGGTTCCTTTCTTTTTATTGCTGAGTGGTATTCCATTGTATGGATCCATAATTATTATTTTTTAATCCATTCTCTTGTTTGTGGACATCTAGGTTGTTTCCTGTAGAGGTCTCTCTGTTTTCATTTCTCTTAGGCATTTAGATACATCAGAGCAGCATTGCTGAGTCCTATGGTAACAGTATGTATTACTTTATTAGAAACTAGCAGATTTCCAAAGTGGTTGTACCGTTTTACTTTAAGTCATTACGACTCCATTTTCTCTGCTGTAAACTGGGGATAATGCACATCCCTCTGTCATGGAGGCTTTCTAACGAGGAAGTCAGATATTTGCAGCTGAGTGGCTTAGCTCTGATCGTCGCTGTTCGCATCTCCTCTCCTGTGGGGTGATGTGCACCACTGATTGGTGTGGACGGAGAAAGGGAGGCAAGGACTCAGCTCCACAGCCAGGCTGCCATGGGGCCAGGCTGTCGGCCCTGAACAAGAGCTGGGACACCTTGGAGGTGACTCTCCTCTCCAGCTCCTCAGTGGGATTTCATGGTCTCCCCGCCCTGTGAGGCAATTCAGATAATTATGATTATCTGCACCTCAGAGACAGAGAGGGCAGAAGACTGTCAGCCCCCAGAAAACACTCCTGCCCCCACCTTGAAGAGGGACCTCCAGGTGTGGTGCCCTGGCTGCCATGAATCCCCCTGTTTTAACTGACCAGGAAGGGACATTCTAAACAAAATTCACAGCCTGTTCCCTGAGTCCTGTAGATGTGGCGTTCTTTTGGCTGCTTTGATTAAGGCTCTTTACAGCCACCATTAAAAACAACTTTTTCCTGGGGATTTGGATTCAGTTGTCAAAATGGCTCTGGTTTGAAACTCTGCATATAAAATCTAAGCCCTGAAGCTGGTGATTTTGGAGGTGTGTCTCTGTGGGTTTCTCCTGTTGGTGGAATTTCCCATCTTTATCTTTTCATATAGATTTCAAAAGGCCCAGTGGCTCAGCATCAGACAGACATTGGTTCAACCCCTGGCTCTGCCACATACTATCTGGGTGACCTTTGACAAGTCAGTGCCTCTGTCTGAGCCTCAGTTTCCCCACCTGAAAAGCAGAATTATTATTAGTTCTGTGGCCAAGACCACAAGTGTTCTCCCTCCACCCAGTAGCTATTCTCCCATTTCCTTCCCTGACTTGTGTTTGGATTCATGGTCACCCAGAGTAAAAATTTCATTTCCCATCACTCCCTGCTGCTAGGGGTAGTCATGTGACTAATTCTGGCTGGGGTGATGTAAGCATAAATGTCACCTGCAGCTTTCTGGAAGGACCCTAAAAGAGACAGGTGCTTTTCTTTGTCCCTTCCTCCTTCCTGCTGGCTGGAATGTGGTTGTGATGCAGGAGCTCAAGAAGCTATATTGGGCCATGAGGAGAAAGCCACATGCTCAAGAAGGAAGGAGCTCTAGTCATTCACACATGTCCTGAACCAACTCTCTGAACTTGTTTAACATAGGAAAGAAGTAAACTTTCTTAAGCCACTGTTCTTTTGTTTTGTGTCCTTGCAACACATTCGAATCCTAATTGATACTTGCTATTTGTAGGATTAGATGAACTAATTCCTGTAAAGATGTTAGCAGAGCGCCTGGCTCATAGTAAACACTCGGTATGTTATAGATATTTGTACTATTTTTAAGGCAAAAGCAAAAAACATGAATTGTGGTTGGGCAATCTGGCACATCATCTGATTTGATTTAGGTGAAAGGAGAAAATTCTAAATAGAGCTCCCTGAGCTGGTGTGTGTGTGTGTGTGTGTGTGTGTGTGTGTGTGTGTGTCCCCAGGGCCAATACTTCTGCCAGAACTTCATAGATGTGTGCATGGGGTCTGTTTATTCCCAGGGCTTTGGTCTGGATGGCACTGGCTCATGTCCTCAGATGACTCCTCCTCTTTCTGCATCTGGAATCCCATCTCTTCATTTCTAATCACCCTGTCTGGGGCCACAGCCTGGACACCGTGGGCTGTGTTATAATTCCGTGTCTTTTCCCCAGTGCACGGAGTGCCCCACTGACGAAATTGGCCCAAATGATCCTTTACTGCCTTTTTTTTTTTTTTTTTTTTTTTTTGCGATACGCGGGCCTCTCACCGTTGTGGCCTCTCCCGTTGCGGAGCACAGGCTCCGGACGCGGAGGCCCAGCGGCCATGGCCCACAGGCCCAGCCGCTCCACGGCATGTGGGATCCTCCCGGACCAGGGCACGAACCCACGTCCCCTGCATCGGCAGGCGGACTCTCAATCACTGCGCCACCAGGGAAGCCCCTTTACTGCCTTTTTTATCCAGGAATTAAGGCTTCCCTTGGCACAGCTCTGAGGGAGGCCGGGGAAGGACAAGGCATGAGCGTCCCCAACTCTGATGCCTTAAAAGCAGAAATCTGAAAATAAGAGCCCTGCAGGGCCCAGTGCAGTCTGCACTCTGTACTTCGGTCCCCTCAGTTCCTGCCAGCTGAGAGGCTTCCCCAGGAAGCCACAATAACAAGATGATTACATGTTGAGCACCTGCTCTGTGCTAGGCTTGGTGCTAAACCCCTCCCATGCATTCTTTCATTTAATCCTGATGCCATGCTGGTATTGTGCCCATTTTACAGGTGTGGAAGCAGAGGCTCGGAAAGGTCAAAGAACTTACCCCGCATCACACGCTAGTCTGGAGTCAAGCTCCACAGGCTCTGCTACAAACCGTGACCCCTCCCACCTGCAGTCCCTTTTTCCCTCTGGAGCCTTCTGCCCTGAACTGTGCTCTGAGTGGGCGCTAAAGACATACTCATGGATACCTGAAAATAGATGCTCAGTGGTTGCCAGGGGAGATGGGAATCTCAGACACGGCTGGCCTCAGAATCCCTATGTTCATTCTTACTTAACATTTTCCTCCCAAACAGAAAATGCTTTATTGTTCCTTTTTGATTATAAAAGCATTTGTGCTCTTCTAAAACATGCAGATGATATAAAGGTGTAGAGAAAAGCATGCATTTCACATTCCGAAGAATCAAGTATGTGATTATGTGAGTGTGACTGAGTCCTCCCATGGGTCAGCCCAGCTGGGTGTGCCGTAGACAAGGCTGACTGGTGCAGACTCATCCCTGCTCCTAGCGACTCCCTGTGAGCACATGGACACAGATCCTTCCAGACTGTTTTCTGTATAAAGTCACACGACACACATTTTTTAAAAATGGGGCCCTTTTATAGAATTGTCACAGTTTTTCTCTTACTATCATCTAATGAGGTCTTTCCACTCCCTTCCCAGAAAATAGAGCCTAGCAGAATGGATTTTGTTTTGGGTTGTATTTATTTTTTTGAATCTAGGGTGCCAAGGCTTGAGGTACTCATATTCCTTGGTTTATGGTGCCTTCCCATTATTGTCTGCAAGTGACCTATGTGTTATACATTCATTCATTCATTCATTCATTCATTCATCCATCCATCCATCCATCCATCCATTCATTCCCTTGATCCTCATGCCCCACTCTCATTCCCCCCACTCCAGGCAGGCAGTCTAATCTGTTTGGTATCTTTTTATTTGTTCCTGGACAACATGTTTTGTGTGCATATGTTTCTCATTTACCTAAATGGTACTGTGCTGTGGGTTTCATCCTGTTTGTTACTTTCTTCATGACACTGTGATTTGAAGCTCCACCTGGTGTGGGCCCATCATATTTTACTCATCCATTTATTTAGGGGCAGATACTAGAGGGCCTCCACCTGCTGCCCCAGCAGACAGCACGGTGGTAAGCATCCTCATGTGTGCCCCTGTAAGGCCCCTGCAGTGGATTGTCAGGTCATGGGTCACATGGACTGAACCTCCAGAATGGCTGCCCTCCCAATCAGTACCTTCATGTGATGCAAACGTCAGCAAGTATCTTCTGATTGACCCCGCCTGGGTCCTACTACACCAGGACCCTCCGCATTCTTTGCTTAGGATCACTTCTGAAAAGCTAAAGGTTTAATATTAAGGTGTAATCATGTAAAGGTCCTAATAGCTATTTGGCATCTCCTCCCACTTCAGAACTACAGTGCCTCCTTGCCCTCACTTGTACAATGAGGGGAGTTGATTAGATCATCTAGAAAATCAATAGAGCAGAAAGAGTCAGAAGACCTTGAGTTTGAGTCCTAGCTCTGCCCTTAGCAACTATGTGCCCATGGGCAAGTGGTTTCACATCTCTGAGCCTCAGGTCCCCATCTGTAAAATGGGTACCTGTCTCATAGGGTGCTGTAAGAGATAATGAGATAATGCACGAGAACCTCTTCGCACCTTGCCTGGCAATAGCCACCATCCACTCTTACTGTTGTTTATGTGAGTATTGATGATGGTGCCAATAACAACAGCAGCAGCAATAACAGAACTTATCTCCATATTCTAATGATCAGTGAGCCTATGGTGATTGTAGTGGCATGATTGATCGCTCAGTAGATCGCCTTTCATTTCTGCCCCTGCATTTTGCCGTACCACCTCAAGGAAGCAGTAATGAGTCACGGGCCTATGGTCTGAGCAATGCACATTCAGAAGATTCATGAAAAAAAAACCTCTGCTGAGCCTCTTTTTATGCGTTTCAAACCATGGATCTTGCTGTTGGATTTCTTTTCTGTGCTCCTCTCCATCCTGGCCCCCTGCCAACTTTTTAAAAGGCTGATGAGTTGAACAACACATTTCCCTCAGCAAATGCCAGTGTTCTATCTAGGCTGCCAGGTTTGGCTAGCTTCCCATTTATATTTTAATGCAGGTTCCAGGTTTTCATTGTTTGCTGTGCATCTGGGCCCTCCTCTAATGGGACCGTATATCTCACTTTTATAGGATAGCTGTATGCCTGGCTGCAGATTGGCTTTTCCCGAAATCACTCTCTCACTCTGGTTCTGCTTTTTAGTATATACATGTATTGGTGTAGTCGACAAATATTTATTGAGCATCTATGGTTCTGACACTGGCTGGAATAAAACATGTTCTCCTGAAACATTCCATGGGGGAAGCAGATATTGAACAATTACACAGATAATAAGTTAAATTAAAATATCATAAATTTTTTGTATTATATTGATATTATATTATACAAACGTATACACTGAAAGAAATAAATATGGGAGGAGACACACCAAAATGTGAAGGTTGAATTTCTTGGGATGATGAGTGTATTGGATGGTTCTCTTTCAGTTGCAAGAGTTGGAAACTCAATTTAAACTTATTTAAGTAGGAAAGGGAATTTGTTGGCTCATGTATTAAGTTGAAGGGTTTGAAATTGTCATTTTTAGGTCAAGAATTGTCAAATATTGGCAATTGTATATGGTTTAATTTAATAACTGAAAAGTCTATTAAAGAATTGGCCTTGGACTTCCCTGGTGGTGCAGTGATTAAGAATCCGCCTGCCAATGCAGGGGACACAGGTTCGAGCCCTGGTCTGGGAAGATCCCACATGCCGCGGAGCAACTAAGCCCGTGACCCACAATTACTGAAGCCTGCACACCTAGAGCCCGTGCTCCACAACAAGAGAAGCCACTGCAATGAGAAGCCTGCACACCACGACAAATAGTAGCCCCTGCTCGCCACAACTAGAGAAAGCCTGCATGCAGCAATGAAGATCTGTTATTAGATTCAAATTAACACTTTTGTTTTTAAAACTGAGCACAAATGAACAAAAATGGAAACCTTGAAAATAAAAAGCGTTGGCCTCAGGTGTAGTTGGATCCAGGTGCTCAATGTCAGAAATCTCTCTCTCCACATACCTCAGCTCTCCTCTCCTCTAGGGAGTTGGCTTCATTCTTAGGCAACCTCTCCACAGACTGTAGCGAGAATAGCCACTCTGCTCTCAGCTGTTTGCAGCTTAGGACCAGGAGAAAAAGGCCTCTTTTAAAATGATTTTAGGGAAAGTCCTGGGCAGTGCTAGCTGGGCTTGTTTGTTCTTTTTTCTGTGAACCAATCACTGTGGCCAGGGCTGGTATGCTCTGATTGTCCTTTTTTTTTTTTTTTTTTTTTTTTTGCGGTACGCGGGCCTCTCACTGCCGTGGCCTCTCCCGCCGCGGAGCACAGGCTCCGGACGCACAGGCCCAGCGGCCACGGCCCACGGGCCCAGCCGCTCTGCGGCACGTTGGATCCCCCCGGACCGGGGCATGAACCTGCATCCCCTGTATCGGCAGGCGGACTCCCAACAACTGTGCCACCAGGGAAGTCCTGATTGTCCATTTTTTGGGTCATAGGCTCTTCCCCCTCCACCAGCCAGGGGTAGAGTTAGTCCCTTAATTAGTTGGGTGGAGAGTGGGGCATGTGTGATTTCCCAGAACAAAATTTGAAAACTGCTACTAGATGTAATGAGAAGAAATGGCTGCCTCAGGGAGATTCTGGGCAATTTTTCATTTATTTTTTTGCCTCTCTGCATTTCCTAAATTTCTACAATGAACACGAATTGGTAGCAAAAAAACATTTTTAAGTTATTAAAAAGAAACCCAAAGGTATTGAGAATGAAATTTGGACACGAACGTGGCCTGGCTTTATTCCAGGCTGATGATGGCTTTCCATGTTATCCCTTGCAGGTATGATTTGCATTTTAACCAGAGCCAAAGTGCTGTGACTTCATGGAGAGTGTAATGAAGGAATTTAGGGCACCCAGCAAGTCTGTGAAGCCCCAAGTCCATTGTCTGTCTTTGCTGAGGCCATATTGTCATGAAATTCGGCTGACCTTGAAAAAGAGCTTTCGTGAAGATTAAATCAACAACCTCAGAAGTGACATTCAGCTCTGAAACTCAGTTTCCTCACCTGCCAGATGGGGATGATAGTCCCTTCCTTATGGGATTGCTGGGAAGTTAATGAGCTAACACAGGTAAGCACAGTCCTTGAACGATGGGCACCACCCCATTCCCTCCCTTCCATAAGGCCCTCTTCCGAGGAAGGCCATGTCAGGGAGAGTGACAGCAGCAAGAGTTTGGGACTGATCAGAGCTGAATTCAAAGGCAGCTCTGCCATTTACTAGCCTTGTGGTCTCAGGCAGGACCTGTAATTTCATTGCCTGTCAGTTCTCTCCCCTGAGAAACAGGCATGGAATTACCCTCCGAGCAGAGGTGAGAGGGTCTGACAGTAATGTTTTCGTAAACAACTTGACACTCAGTGGATCCTCAGTATACACGTTTGCTCTCATTCCCTTTCTGGCAACTTTTGACCCAGTTCTTTCCGTGGGGCATCAATAGAAATCACAACATCGTAGTTAGACCGGCATCTTTTTAAAAATATATTTACATGTGTAATTGTGATCATTACATAATTCAAGGTAACGCATGTGAAGGTGTCACATCAATGCAGCATCAGCAAGTTCTTAGACTATGATTTTTAATGTATTGATTTACTTTTTCTATTAAAAAAAAGATAATGTATATGGCTATACTAAAAATGCTGAATTACCAAAGGTATTCACTTGCAATGTTTTCTTAACTATGACTCGGGGCTGATATTTCACACCATGGTTTGTCTGTCCACCCAGTCATTCATCCATCCATTCTTCTTCCCTCCGTCCCTCCCTCCCTCCTTCCCTTCCTTTCATCATCCCTTCTTTTTTCTTCTTTTCTTCCTGCCATCCTCACCATCCTTCCATCCATCCATCCATTTATTCATCCATATATCCATCTATTTATACATTCATCCATCTATTCAACCATCCATCTGTTCATCTTCCCTCCCTCCCTCCCTCCCTCCCTTCCGTCATCCTTATTTCCTTCTTTCCTCCCTGCCACGCTTACCATTCATCCACCCATCCATTCACCCATTAATCCATATATTCATCCATGCATCCATCCATCCATCTGTTCAACGTATAACAGCTACTTTGTGTCAGGCCCTTGTTCCAGTTGCTGGCCACACAGTGATAAATAAGACAAACATGCTGGATTCTTTGGAAGTGGAATGTGACTGGAAAAGCTGAGCTGAGCACTGTGATTTGGGGGCTAGCTCGTGTACCTGGGGGTGTGGCATCAGGTGAGCGTAGAAGTCTGGACCCAAAGCACTGCTGCCATGTCAGAACCATCTTCACAGCAGCCCGGTTAGCAAAGCACACCAGCGGCTGTGCCCTGTCGGGACTCCAGCCTTCGTTCACTGCTGTGAAAGCTGCTCCCTGTGGATGCCCTGTCCCCAGGATGCATGAACCACCCAAGAAGGGTCATCGTGGGGTAAGGATGCGGGTGGGACTTTTAAGAGGAAGATGTTGGACTTCTTGCATGGGGGAGTCTTGAGGGATCAACTGGAAATGTAAATGCAACATGACTTTTTTGTACCCTAAGCTTAAGGTTGGGTTTATTCTCATTCTGAGTAAATCCTCACCCTCCTCTGTTTGGCTTCAGCTGATCATATTGGGATTTTGTTACAACCAAAATGTTCTCAACCTCAGATCATGAGGATTATTTTGCTTAATCTTTGTAACAACCCTGGGATGCTGGATCGATTACTGATGCCATTTTAGAGATGAGGAAATAAATTCTCAGACAGATGAAGTGGTTTGTCCTGGGTCAGAGAGTTAGAAAACTTCAGAGGCAAGATTTGCACCTGCAGTCCTAAGCTGGTGTTGAGGCTGACAGCAGGGGAGGGCATTCCCGGCAGCATGAAGTCATGTGCAGGGTCTTGGAGGGGACCAAAGGGTGTCTGTTGCAGCTCTGCTTGGGAAGGAGACGTAGCAGATGAAATGGGTCCAGAGGTTTGACTCCTGCTGTCCTCAAGCACATCAGGCCCTTTATGTGCTGCAGGGCACAGATGAAGGAAAGTTACTCTGCAGAGAATCATCATGAATCCTCCCTACCCTGGCTTGGCCTCCGTGGGAGTGAGTGCTCTGTGACAGCCTGGGCCGGGACTTTTTCTGCAAACAGATTACATCATTACCATGAGAGAGGCTTGAGTTCTGAGGATGACAGTTTTATGGCCTGTAGACCCCCCACAACTGGAACCATCTGGACTTTTAAAAGCTTGGTAATGCAACATTGTAAACAACCCTTTGCATGAGACACACAGCGTGCTGAGATTTAGAACCAGGGATTTGCCATGGGGGAGGCAACCAGGTCTGATGGGACTCAGGATTGTAAGGCTTTTCGACAGGGTGATTTGCTGTGTGACCCCAGACAGATGTCTCCCCTTCTCTGTGCTTCACTTTTCCTCTTTAATGAGCCTTGTTTACTCAAAGCATCGGGAGGCTTGGAACTAGAAATCGTGTTCTTTGTTAAATGCTACCCCAAGCCTCTTCCCACAAGATCCCAGGGTATCCCACTATCCTGCCACCCCCAATTATGGAAACATCAGCTCACAAATATCTGGGGTGTGATGTATGCGTCCAGAGTAACAAGGATGCCCATAACAGAGCTCCATCTTGGCAGGCCCTAAGTGATCTGGGTGAGGGAAGGACACAGACACGGCTGCAGAAATGCCAGTACACCCCAGGGGCATGAATAAAATATTCTTCTTAAAGGCCAGGTCTTCCCTCCATCACAACACAGGCTTCCTCACCCCCAGCCCAGGTTTTCAGTACCTGACTTGAAAAAGACAAAGATGCTGCTTTTAGGCTGAACTGATAAGCCATCTGCTTTCAGGTTGTCATGGGGAAAGACAGAGAGTCCAGGGACATTTCCAGATGTGGCATGCAGGGGATTTTTGAGTTTTTTACCCAGAGCTCGGTGGAGGCAGGGATATGAAGAAGAATGATAACAAACAAGTTTACATCATCTGTGCCATCATCCCATGGAGCAAGCAGATGAAAAATAATTATATATGTAACTAGGCCATTGTGGACACATGACCACTCATGCCATGGTGTATAAATTGGTCCACATAAGGAAATCTTGCAGTATATACTGAAAACCTTGAAACGTACATACTCTTTGATCCAATTATTTCCCTCCTAGGAATTTATCCTGACAAAAATTGGACAAATGCAAATATATATTAATTGTATGGTCAGTTATAGTAGTGAAAACTTGAAAATGACCCCCAAATCCAGCCAATGAGACTGATTGAGTAAATTATACTTCAACCCCACACTGGAATACATGCAGCTATTTTTTTTTTACTAGTGTGACATCCGAGTCATAAAAATGATAAGGCTAATTCTGTTATGAAAAGTGGAATAAAATGATGTCAGAAAACTAGCCTCACATTCATAGGATTGCTTCTTATTTCTCTCCATCCCCATGTTTTCCACCTCAGGGCAGCTTCTTTGTTCAGTTTCCTGGACATCACTTTGCATAAAGTTCCCAGATCTTCCCTGGGGCTCCAAGCCCCACTAGAAGCGAATGCCATGTTTTTTGAACTTCTCTCTAGTGTTGTGTTTTATTGTCTGCCTGGTATTAAGGTGATCTGTGCCTGTGACATTTCTGTAACATCCCTTCCTGAACTTGGCCAGATCCATGTCTGATTTGCCTTCGATCCCAGGGCATGAAAACCTGTTGTTTAGTGTAGGCGCCTTCATCAGTTATCTTAGCTAGATGTTCTGGATAACTTGCCGCAGCTTCTGTATCAGCATTTGCTGCTTCACCTTGCACTTTTGTATTATAGAGACGGCTTCTTTTCTTAAACGTCATGAACCAACCTCTGCAAGCTTCATGCTTTTCTTCTGTGGCTTCCTCACCTCTCTCAGCCTTAATAGAATTGAAGAGAGTTAAGGCCTTGCTCTGGATTAGGCTTTGGCTTTAGGGAATGTTGTGGCTGGTTTGCTCTTCTATCCATACTACTAAGTATCAGCAATAAGGCTGTTTCACTTTCTTATCATTCTTATCACTCTTACTTTCCTTCAAGAACTTTCCCTTTACATTCACATCTCAGCTGTTTGGTGCAAGAGCCTAGCTTTCAGCCTGTCTCGGCTTTGGACGTGCCTTCTTTACTAAGCATAGTCATTTCCAGCTTTTGATTTAAAGTGAGAGACGTGCGAATCTTCCTTTCGCTTGAACACTTAAAGGCCCTTGTAGGGTTATTCACTGGCCTAATTTCAATATTGTTGTGTCTTAAGGGATAGGGAGGCCTGAGGAGAGGGAGAGAGATGGGGGAATGGCTGGACAGTGGAGCAGACAGAACACACACAACATTTATCTATTAAGTTTGCCGTCCTATATCGGCACAGTTCATGGTGCCCCAAAACAATTACAACGGCAACATCAAAGATCACTGATCACAGACCATCATAACAAATATAATAACAATGAAAACTTTGAAATATTGTGAGACTTATCAAAATGTGACAAGGAGATATGAAGTGAGCAAATGCTCTTGGAAAAATGGTGCCAATAAAGTTGCTGCACAAAGGATTGCCACAAAACTTCAATTAAAAAAAAAAAGCACTATCTGTGAGGCGCAATAAAGTGAAGTGTAATAAAATGAGGTATGACTGTATTAGCACTTAAAAATGTCATTGCCATTCTGGGAGAGGCAAATCTATAACAGTAGTAAAATGAGCAGTGGACGCTAGGGGTTTAGGTGGAGAGATGAATGGGTGGAGCACAGAGGATTTTTAGGGCAGTAAAGTATTCTGCATTATTACTGTAACAATGGATACAAGATAGTATGCATTTGTCAAAACACATAGAACTTTCGAACACGAAGAGTGAACCTTAAAGAATGCCGTAAAAAAAAAAAGTCATTTAGGAGGTCAGGGATCACAGGAAGGAATGGAGACTGGGATGAAGAATCTAACTGTTTTACAAATGTATGAAACAACCACACTAAAGGAGGGGGAGAGGAAAAAGTGCTGACCTAAGGAACTTTGGAAATGAGCAGAGTCTGTAAGACTAAAGGCAAAAGTCACCGCACATAAGCACTGTGCTGTAGTTGATAACACTGTTTTCCATGAGGTACAGGTTAGCAGTTCTGCTACTGCTGTACATGTATACTGGAATTGAAGCATTATGTGAATGGGTGGAGCATAGTGGGATCCAGGCTTCTCACTGTTGGAGTGGCGGTTTACAGATACGCAAGAGTCGGAGGCTAGGTGATGCATGTGGTAATGGATTGGAGCTGGAGACATCTGTATGAATTCATGTTTCCCTTGATATAGGGACAGATGATTCCATATAGAAATATTTCTAGATACATGTATATACATAGGTTAGTATACTCACATATATTTTCTTGCTCTGCCAGCTGAGAGGGCGGAGAATCAATGACCCCTGTGTACCAACATGAACATGTAATGCCCAGATCTTGGTTTATAATATCATTCTTCAAAAAAAAAAAAAAAAACAAGAACTAGGGCTCATTGGAGAGATAACTGACTCAATGACTGAGGCAGTAAATATACAAGGTGAGCCTGGAGCATCTTATACTGCCTAATTGTAAGGATGTGCTCAAAAAAAAAAATGATGGGAGTATGTCAAAGGAGCATAGAAGCCAATGGAAAGAGCTCCCAAAGCCAAAGCTGGAACAATTTGAGCAAGATAAATAAAGAAGCAGTGGCTTAGAACCCAGAGTATAGAATAAATAGCCATGAGTCCATACTGGTGTAAATAGATTGAATAACTTAATAAATGAGGGAGAAGAGACAAATTCCCAGAAGAATTCGAAATCATTTATATAAATACTCTATCTTCAAGGAGGGTGACCATAACTCCCCACTCCTTAGGTGTGGGCTGCACATGTAATTCCTTACAGAGGGTACAGTATAGAAAGGGGGAAGAAAGTACCTTGATAGTGGAAAAACCTGACAAACACTACCTCAGCCAGGTGGTCAAGGCCAGTATCAACATTCATACGTCATGTTGATGCTATGTACCCTTGATGTGATGTGATGAACATTGCATTTTACCTCTCTGGTCTTCTTCCCCAAAACCCATATCCCAGTCAATTCATGGAAAAAATATCACCATAGAGAGACATTCTATAAAACACCTGACCAATGTTCCTCAAAACTGTCAAAGTCATCAAAAAGGAGGAAAGTCTAAGGAGACATGACGGCTAAATGTAATGTGCTATCTTGGATAGGATTCTGAACCCCCTCAAAAAAGGATATGAGGTAAAAACTAAGGAAATTTGAATAAAATGTGGACTCTAGTTAATAATAATGTAGTGATATCAGTTCATCAGTTGTAACAAATATACCACATTAGGGTAAGATGGTCTTAATAGCGGCAATTCTTTGTACTCTCTTCTCTAATTTTCTGTTGATCTAAAAACTGTTCTACAAAGTGAAGTATATCTTTTTCAAAAATTGCCATTTAGGGGCTTCCCTGGTGGTGGTTGAGAGTCCGCCTGCCAGTGCAGGGGACACGGGTTCGTGCCCCGGTCTGGGAGGATCCCACATGCCGCGGAGCGGCTGGGTCCGTGAGCCATGGCCACTGGGCCTGCGCGTCCAGAGCCTGTGCTCCGCGGCGGGAGAGGCCACAGCAGTGAGAGGCCTGCGTACCACAAAAAGAAAAAAAAAAAATTGCCATTTAGGTACAGGTGAAAAATGGTATATTTTAATCTTTAATTTGACTTTGTTTACTAATGCCTTCTCATGCATGTGTTGGCTCCGTTATTTCTTCTGTGGATTGCAGATTGTCGTGTGCTACTAAGGCTTTATGGTTATTTGTTGTGCAGCATTATTCCAGTCATAGCTAACTGACACAATCTCACTGAATTGCCACAGTCCTATGAAGTATTATTGGTCTGCTTTCCATCACCCATATACCCATTTTACAGACAAAGAAATGGAAACTCAGAGGGGCTAATTAATTTTCCCAAATTCACACAGTCAGTAAGTGTCACTCCTAGGTTTTGAACCAACATCTGTCTGACTCTAGAATTCCCCAAACACTACACTATACTGTGAAGCGCCAAGTGTGACGAAGACGGGGGGAAGGGAGGGAATTCTGGCAGCTAGCTAGGTGTCCAGTAACAGGCAGCCTTTGAATTCTGTGCTTTAACGTAGTGATGACAAGACTCCAAAGAGGGGCACCATGCACCAAACTAGAAACGACCTAGGAAGTCCCTGAGTGGCCACTGTGAGAAATGGCTCATGAGGACACCGAATTTCCTGTTTCAAGCCGAGGATATAGACGAGGTCACTCCAGCCTCTGCTGAGGACAGCAAAATGGGCTCTCTGGAGTCGAGCCTGGAAGAAATGTCATTGTCAGGGGCTAGCAAGTGGCACAATCCTGTGTCATGCATTAGCATAGTTTAATGTTGAGGCTCTGAAAACTGAAGCCAGGAAGGAGAAGCTCTTCTCCCCAGAACACTTAAACAGTGCGCAAGCTGCGTGGCCCCCACTCACCAGCACCTGCCTTCTCAGGACCTGACCACAAGGAGCTGGGCTGAAGTCCAAAGGCTCTGGACTCAAGGAACAGGATGTGACCTCTTGCCTGGCTGCTTGTCCTGTGCAGCCTTGAGCAAGTCAGGTCACCATTCTGGTCCTTGGTTTGTTCGTTTCAAAATAGAAATCATAGTCCTTGCCCTACTGACCTCACAGAATTCTCCAGTGGATAAATAATAGTACTGCTGGCTAACAGTTACTGCACACTCTCTACAGACCAGCATTTTGCCTGCATCATCCTGTTTAATACTCAGCAATCTTTGTGGGCATGTGCTCACATTGTGCTCATTTTATCAATGGAAAAACAGACCCAGAGGGATGATGCCACTTGTCTGAGGTCACCCAGCTTGCAAAGATTAAGCTGGAATTTAGAGCCCATCTTGTTCACCAAAGAGTCACTAACCACGTTCCAACGTGATGCTTGATGGAAATAATGCTTGAGGAACGTCAGATGCGAGGAGAAGAAATTAGGAGCAGGTTGGAGAAGCTGGAGAAGGGTGGGCATGGCTAATAGCTGGCTTTGGTGTTTATCGCTGGGTGTGCAGGGGGGTTTGGAGAAGCAAGGTGCGGAAAGAAACGAGGTTGACCGGAGAAAGCTGGCAGAGAAGGAGAAGGGAGAGGTGTGGCAGCTGCCAAAAGAGACGGAAATCTGGGGAAGACAGAGATGCTTGAAGGGGATTTTTAGGAAGCTTCACTCTCAGATGCGCTTTGTAATCTCCATCCTCTGGCCCCCACTAAACCTCCAGTAAAATCCCTGCTTTTTGTCAATGCCTCCAGAGGTAGATCCAGTTTCACTTGGGGACCCAACAGCCTGAGACTGGTCACAGCTTGGGGTCTCACTGAGAGGGAACAGCCCCATTCTTCTGTCCTGGGCTTGTTGGCATGAGCCTGCCTTGGGGGCAAGGCTGTCCCAGGGAGTCCTTGGGCTGCAGCTTCCAAGAGCTCTGGCTTTGGATCCACCAAGGACAACAGTTTTTCAAGGGAGTTAGTTGTGCAAGGTATAAGATTCCAGCTGGATCCTGGCAGAGGTTATCTTCTTGACTATATGCAACTGAGTTAAACCGAGGCAAAATCACCCTTTTCTTTCCTTCCCTTCCTTTTCACCCTCTTTTATCTTTCTCTTTCCTTACTTCTCTCTTTCACCCATTTTCTTTCTTTTTTTTCCTTCTTTCACCACCCATTTTCTGTCCTTGCTCATCCAGCCCTCCTTCCATCTTTCATTATTGATCTTTCAACTGCTACGTGCAAGATACTACGCTTTGTCCAGCATGCAGGGGTGAGTGGCATGGACATCCTTTCTTCTCTCTTACATTTATTATGTCCCCTCCACCGAGCTAGGAGATGGTGATAGATAGATAGATAGATACATAGATAGATAGATAGATAGATAGATAGATAGATAGATAGATAGATAGATAGATAGATAGATATTGACATGTAGTTATGGATATCACAGTCCCTGCTCTCCAAGTGTCCAAATACAGTGGAGAGGTAGGCATTTAAGCCAATCACCAGCATACTCTCTCTCCAGATTCAGCTCTCCTGGACAACCAGATCCTAGTGAGATTTACCTTCTCATTTGGTAAAATGTGCTTTTCACCTTCCACTCCCAGTGTTATTTTGTAAGCATTTTTTCCATGTTGCTATACAGTCTCCATCCTTATTACTTTAATGCCTGCATGATATGCCACTAAGTAACCACTGGCCCCCCATCATTGGACATCAGGTAGTCACTAGTTTTTTCACCTTTATAGGTAAAGGTATGAAGTTTTTAAGGCCAGCCCTTTCTCATGGTTCCAGTTTAAATGGGGGCATAGAAGGCACGGGGTAGGGTTTGTCCTGGAACATCTACCTGCCCCTTTCCTGTCTCCAGTGCACCTGTCAGGATACAGCAGTTGCTTTGTGAATGCTGCCCAAGGATGCCTACGCTGCCCCTATTTGAGCACCCATCCCACTGCCTTACAACTCTCCATTAAAGCATCCTCTCTCCCACCTGACCTTGACCTTCTAGTGACCTTTTCATCTCTATGTCCCCAGTGCCTGGCACTGGGAAGCCCTTCAGAAATGGAAAGGAAGGAAACAAAGAAAGAAGGAATGAAGCGAGAGAAAGGTTTCCTCTCTTATTTTGGCCACCCCTCATTAATAAGGCCTGGGTTTGCTGTGGGGCGTTAGTGACTGAAAGTGTTGACATTGTGTCATTTATTAGCCTGAACTGTACAAATTATATGTTCCCCCAGGACTTGCCCACGAAGAGAAGCAGCTTTTCACGAGTTTATCCTTGGGACCCAAATAAATAAGCAGAGAAACAAAAACCTCATGAAGTTTTTAAAGAGCTTATTGGAATTGGGGAAAAACCTGGCATTCTGAGTACAGAAGTATCCGATAGATCAGCCTTCGTTTCTCTTTACCCTCTTAAATCCTTTTTTAATCCTCTTGCTCACCAGTGTCAATCTGTGCTTTTCCACCTGAATTTCCTTCCGCTTCGGATCATCAGGAGAACAATACCCACCCATGAGCCTTCCATCTGCATATCCCACCACTCTGGGGGCATCGGAGTGCCCAGACCCCAGTGAAGGCTGGACCCTGGAGCCCCAGAGGTGCTGCACCCCATCCTCTGCCTGCACCTCTTTTAGGTGGGATTACAGGTGTGGGGTTGCCACACTGAGACCCTCAGTGTCCTCTTAAAAAAAAGCTTCTTGGCTACAAACAACACCGAGCTTATCATTCCCCAAATGTCAGCCTTGTTGAAAGTTAAGCGGTTTACAAGGTCTTGGTGAGAAATTCCATGTACTCAAAGCTAATAGAAAGTCAGCATTTTCCATTTCAATTTTTTCCCTTCCTGCTGCCCAGGGTCTAGGTAATGCTCCCTTTGGCATTTTGAAGACGTTCTTACAAATTCTGGTGAGGTAGCTGAGCACTTGATGTGATGTGTCCTCCCCAAAGCCTGTGAAATGAGGGTTGTTATGATTCAATGAGGGTTGTTATGTTCCATTTTATAAATGAGGAAATTGAGGCTTGAACAGAGAGGCAGTCCCTTCCTTGCCCAAAGTCACACACAGCAGGTGATAGAGCTTGGTTCTGGACCCATGTCTATCTGCATCCAAAGCCCAGGCTTTGATGCATTATGACTTCTTCCTCCATTTGCCAAGTCAAGAATATTCCCTCCACTGCCCCAGGTTTCCCTTTGCAGTGACCCCTACAATTAATTATGCAGCCTAAGATCTAAACTGAAGAACTGCAGCCTTGAACAGGTGCAGTGGACATTCCATCTCTGGTTCTCTCTAGTTTCCTAGGGCAGAGGTCAGCAAACTACAAGCCACGGTCCAAATCCGGCCCACTGCCAGTTTGTGCAAATAAAGTTTTATTGACACAAAGCCACATGCCTTCATTCACATATTGTTTATGGCTGCTTTCACGCTACAAAAGCACAGTTGAGTAGTGCGGCAGATACCACACGGCCCACCTGGGGTATAATAGTGACTTTCTGACCCTTAGAGAAAAAGTTTTCTGACTGCTGGTAACTGAAATAAACATTATCTATTATCCCAGAATCTGTGGTGATAGACTACAGCAGCAGTCCTATGAGTAGATTGCATTTCTTGAGTGCTGGCTACAAGCCAGGCACTCTGCTAGTTGCTTTCTGTGGATGACCTGAAATCTTCCAATGATGCTGTTCGGCAGGTGCTCAGAGAGGTCACCAACTTCCCACGGTCACAGGGCTGCAAGGTAAGAGGTCCAGGAGTCAACCCTGGAGCTGACTGGCAAGCTCTTTATAAACTGGCATGTGCTCTACAACATTAAAGGCATAATTTCCAAATAGATGGGAATCATCGCAGCACCTGGTATCATGCTGCGTGTTGGGCGGGGAAGTGATATAAAATGAGCAAGTCTCTGTCCATGGGAAACCTGTGGGCTTGTGGGAAAGACAGACCTCTGTCTAGATCAGCCATCAAGATGGGCTGTCATAGAAAACAAAGAGCCCAGAGGATGGGATTGGGGAAGGGGCCTCAGAGAAGGTGACCTTTGAGTTGGGTCTTTAAGGATGAACAGAAGTTTGATCACTGAAATGGGAAAGAAAGAAGAGCACCACAGGCAGCAGGAACAAGTTCAGCAAAGGCTTAGATTAAAACAGTTTCCATGTGCCTGAGTCTAGGGTGAGTGAAGGGTAGAAGGGAGAGGAGGGGGACCACAAATTACAATACAGTTTGTCTGAAACCAGAGAAGAGTTTGGGATGTGATGCTGAGGGCTTTGAAAATGTATTTCCTTCCCTTTTCTAGAAAGAGCGTCAGGTTGTTCATGCCATCCCATTTCCATCTGGTAGGTAGTAGGTGCTCAATAAATGCTTCCAAGAACCAAATGCCAGTCCCTGCAGTAGGGAGCAAGTCTGCTCTTAGCTGCCCCTACAGGATGCTCACGTAGCAGCAGGCAGCAAGACCTTTCCAGGTGGCAATGATGCATCCTCCTGGGATGGCTCCAGACCTTGCAAAGAGTTTCAAGTTTGGGGGCAGCTCCAATGGGTCTCTGGAGAGGGGCACTCCAGAAAAAGCTCCTATTTTCCCACCTGTGCTCAGATGGCAGGACAGTGGTCTTGTGCCCTGAAAGAACTACACTTGCCTGGTTGATCATTCACTTGGGTGGCAGAGAAGATAGGGAGAGCGCAGCCTGTGGGGCCATTCAAATCCTAGCTCTGCAGCTTTCTGGTTGTGTGACCTTGGGCAAGTTCCCTAAATTCTCAGATCCTCAGTTTTATCCTCTGTAAAATGGGGATGACAATTCCTGTGTCATGGAGTTGTTATTTACTATATGGCAAGAATAGCCTGCCATATAGTAAATGCCCAGTATCTATTATTGGCAATTATTTTTATTGTTAATAGTAATCAGATTTCTATATGAGCCAGCTTTTGCTGTGATAATGATGCAATAATGCCAACAAGCTGCATAATTTACAAGAGAATTTATTTTTCCTTCTTACGGTTCCATGGATCAGATGGGGATGGCTCTTGGGTTTAAGCCTGCTCCCTTTCTCTTTCATTTTGAGACCCAGTGGCCACCCAGAACATGCCCTTCTAGAGCCAGGGAACAGAAATTTCAAGAGGACTGTGTGAAAATACAGGCACCACTTAAGGCTTGAGCTCAGAACTGGCCACAGTTACTTTGGCATATCCCATTGACCAAAGCACGTCACATGGTCCAGCCCAATAGCAAAGGAAGTAGGGAGGGGTAGGAAGGTACACTCCAACCACCGTGACCTATAGTGAGGGTATAGAAAGGACCAAGAATTATGAGCAAATCATACCACTTCCAGAATTGCCAAAACTCATAACATGATTGTGCTCCATGAGTCCATGAGCCACCTAGCATTGCCTCCTGTGTTTCTCAAGGTTTAGCAGGTCTTCCAAATTCCCAGTCTAACTGATGGAGAAACTGAGGTTTGAGCTCCTTCCTATGGTTGTCTCTGGTCAAAGAATGTCCTAAAGACTTGCCACAAGGTCACTGTATGTCTTATTCCAGTGGGGTTCTGTTAGGTAGCTTTCAGCATGAATTCCCTGGGAAAGCCTCACTTACTACTGGAATATGAAGGCAGCTGCCTTTGCACCCCACTGTACATCCAACGTAAGGGAAAACAACAAAACAGCCCCCGTGTTACGTAGTGACCACCGAAATCCCCATGATCAGTGGCCAGCACTGCCCGTTTGATTTCATATGGCTGACACTTCTGGTTGTTCTACTGCCGAAACCAGGTTGGCTGTTTATTCTGGACACTAATGTCTGTTATTAATAATGTTCACGCGCAAGTCTTCCAAAATGCCATCTCAATGCCAGGAAGAGTTAATTTAAAACAATAGGAGCAAAAACAAAGTCAACAAGTCAGTCATATGGTGTCCACCCTAGCCCAGGGGAGCCTGGTGGTGAGTTGATGAGTAATTTTGGATACGGGAAACTTGAGCGGGGGGATGCAGATCAACTCATTGCTTCAGTAGTGCTTCCCAGAGGGAGTTCAAATTATTTCCTAATCTGTCCCAGTTACACCATCTTCTGTGGCTTCATTTGGGCATTAAGGTCATCAAGAGATAATCCAGCTGGGGAAAGTAGAGAGAGGAAAGAAATGCTTCATTCACTCATTCTCTCACTCACTCATACACTCACTCACTGCTGAGTGTCTGCAGTGTCCAAGGGGCTGGAGATTTAGCGTTGAAAGAAGCAGAAGATGCTCATTGTACACCAGATCCTCATTAAATATTTCAAGGTAGATAGTTGGCTTCCCATCAGCCATTGCACTACAGATGATAGGTTTAAACTAATCACCACAATACTATTCCCTTGTCAATAGCTGGTCTAGAAGTTAACATGGGACCCAGTTCTGCCCAATGAGGAATGAGGGAAAGCCTGTTCATGGCTTTTGAAAACCTTTTCTGCCTTACTAAGAAGGAGCTATAGGAAGGGATGGACACTCTTCTCTTGCCTATAGTATGCGCAGATGTGACAACGGCAACTTCCACTGCCGTCTTGCTCCGCGCCAGAAGATACAAGATGAAGCCAACTCTGACAGTGGAAAGATGAGAGGAACTATATCCTCACTGACATCATTGAGCCACTAAGTTTCAGGCCACTCTACCCTTGAACTTTCTGTTATGAAGGATAATAGCTTTCCTCAGTGTCTTAGCCAGTATAGGTGGGGTTTTTTGTTATCTGCATCCCAAAGCTTCCCAGTCAGTATAGCATTATACCGTAGAACCTTAATGTAGCTGTAAAGGAGCAGGCACAGAGAAGTGGGTTAACTTGTCTGGGGTCACAAAGCTAGGAAATGTCTGAATTAGATTACGGACCCAGGACTCTCTGCCCCCAGCCTCCTCTCCCCATAGGTGACTTATCGCTGACCTCTGAGAATGAGCAGTTAGCAAACAGATGTTGAACACCTCCCACGGGCAGTGCTGGGTCCTGAGGGAGTGGGGAGCTGATACCCAGAGAAACAGAAGGTGGCAAAGATCCTGATGGGAGGAGGGGGGAAACCATCCATGCTGGTGCCAGGCTAAAGCCCCTCTCACATCCCCCACATCCCCCATAGTCACCAGCTGCTTTCCCTGGGGCAGTCTGGTACAGTGGAAAGCACTCCCATTTTTAATTTAGAGAGACCTGGGCTTAAATCCCGTCTCTTCCTAGGTATGTGACATTGGGTATGTCCTGTCTCAGTTACCTTACGTTGGTTGTTCAGGAGTGGACATGATGTATGCATATTGCTGGACACTTAGGAGATGCACAGTGAATGATAACTCTGAGGATGATTATGACAGAATTGTTAAGAACTTTGAGAGTTACATAGCAGAAAGAGTGCTGTTCTCATGGCAAGAAGACCCAGGTCCTAGTCCCAGCTCTGCCATGATGAGCTGTATGACCTCAAGCAATTCCTACCCTCTCTGGGCCATTTAGTTGCCCCATCTGTAAAATGATGGGGTTGAGCTTGACCAGTTGTTTTCAAACTCTGCTCCATGGAGCTCTAGAGACTCATTGGCTCTGTAATGAGAAAGGGACAGAGCCAGGGACTGGGACCCTCACAGCCAGCTTCAAGCATGGCAGTTTTTTTTATTATTTCTTTCATGGGATTGGGGTTTTCTGTAAGATGTTCTTGGAAGAGATGCTTCTGCTCCTTTAATTAAAAAAAAAAAAGAGAGAGAAGGCTTGAAAACCTCTAATTCTTTCCATTTATTCAGTGGTTGATAGCATAAGCTTTGGGGCTCAACCACCCAGACTTAAATGATGATTCTGACATTAACTATCTTAGTTAATTCAGGGGAGCAGATAACTTCCTGGACCAGTTTCCAGTCATCTACCAGCCATTCATGAGAGTTTCCTTTCCCCTCATCTCTGCCAGCAGGAGGTGTCATAGCTCTTTTTAATTTTTGCCAGTTCAATGGGTATAAAGTGGTATTATATTTTTACTTTAATTTGCATTCCCCTAACTTTTAGACAATTTAAGCATCTTTTCCTGTATTTATAGGTTGGCCACTCAGATTTCTTCCATGAATTCTTATCCTTTGCTCATTTTTCTGTTGGGTCATTTGTTATTTTTCTTGTCAATTTGTGAGAGCTCTTTACTATAGTACGGACATTATCCTAATATAGTATGGATTTTATCTTTTACCTGAATTACCATCTTTTTCTAGAACTATCTTTTGTTCTTAAAAAAATCTCATAGTAATGATTACCACTGCACTGTCTTGTGGTGATTAAAGCACTGAACAGGATTCCTAGTATATAGTTCAATCAATTATTTCTAACATTTACAAGGTTTGGTGTGGGTATAGGGTTCCAGAGTTATGTGACTGTGTGTGAGCTAAAATCCCATTGTTCAAAGCAAGTCACATGGTTAAACTGAGTCATGGAGGGGGAGCACTGCAGTCACATGGTCAAGGACGTGGGCACAGGGAGGGGTGGAGAATTGGGGCCATCACTGCAATCAGACACATGGCCTGGCATAGAGATCGAGATTACAGTTATGGAAACAGAAAGACTTGGCTTTTGGTGCCCTCACGCTGGGATTTGCACACCTCTCCCGTTACTCCCCCAGGTGCCTACCCCAAAGCTGTTTTCCCACAAGGCTTTGTCCTCAGCTCGCTGCCATGGCCAAAAATCTCTTTTCAATATTGCCTTCCAGCTGCTAATGCGACTCTCTCGTTCAAGGATATTTGCCTTCAAGGAGCCTTCTTGCTTTTTCAGATTACAAGGGAACACACCCTCAGTGCCCAGTGCTCACGCCAGGCAGATAACTGCCATCGAGCTCCTACCACCCCACCCTGAGTGGAAACTATCCACTGTTAGCATATTCTTCCACACTTCTTTCTTGTACACATTTGAGATCTCTTCTCTTCGTCAAGTACAGGGTCATGCTTTACTCAACATACTTTTTTTAAATTTAGCGTCAACAAGGTGGACGTTTTTCTGTGCAGGGTGTAGCCAGCATCAGAATCATAGGGAGGAGGACCTCAAAATGCAGATTCCTGGGCCTTATTCCCGAAGAGTCCGTTTTCGCAGGTCTGAAGGGAGGTTCAGGAAACCTGTGTACTTAACTAACTGTAGATCCACAGAATTTGTCATTTAACAGGGTCTCCTTGCCTGGTGCTAATTTTTGGTGGCAGTGGTGGAAAAAGAAAGAAATACCCAGTGAAAGAAATGCTTCCTGGAAGGGTTCCAGACATTGTGACAAGCAGTAGGGGAGACAAATCATATCACCCAAGGAGGTCAGCCTTGACCAGAGAGAGGATCCCGCCTTTAAGCCACGATTTCTCTGGCATCTGCCCGGGTATGGACCCCTAAGTAACCAAGTAACCATTACCCGGGTTCTGGAACTTGCCAACAGTGTGTCTTTGGGCGAGTGACCTCAGTCAGCTCATCCGTAACATGGGACTCATACCATCCACGTGGCAGGGCTGTTAAGAGGGTCAAGGAATTTGCACATATAAAACACCCACTCTAGGGCTGGACTCACAGTAGGTCTTCCATAACCATAGCTTCCCTTCCCCCAGGAAATGAGGAGAGCAGGGACTCACTGGGCGGTTTGGGAGGATGCCAGGGAGTCCCTGCAGAGAGCAGCAGCCATACCAGGTGTCTTGATGAATTAATTATGGAAAATTAGGGCAAGTCAGGTTTCCGCCTCTAGGAATCGCATATTAAGTTCTGGCCGAGTGTGGGATTTTAGTCATTCTCCTGGGGGCCGGAGACAAGTAAAGGCTCTTCCTGCTGGGACAGATGAGAAGTAGGGGAGCCAATCACAATATGCAAATACAGCTGAGGAAGAGGCTGCGGACACCTTCAGAGAGGGCCAAGGCCTTTCCTGGATGTTTGCTGACTGGGGACTCTTACCCAAAACCTAAGGGGGGCATTCATAACTCCTGACTTCAAAGTTATGTGTAATAGACGGATGCAAAAATGACCGCATTGCTCTACGCTTCCCTCTGTTCACTCTTTTCCTAATGTGACTTTGCAGCTGCTCCCTAAAAGCCCTTGAATCTGGGCTGGCCCTGTCCCTTGTTTCAGCCTATAGAATAGGGAGGACGTGACTGTGATGGTTCCCAACTTGTGGGTCACAAGGACTGGAACACTTCTGCTCTCTGTTGGAATCTGGCCCAGCCACTGTGAGAACTGAAATTCCACTGGTGAGAGACAGATAACAAACAAAATGTATAAATCCATGTAAAGCCAGGAATGGAGATGAAAAGAGTGCCACGGGTGGAGTTGTGATTTCTAACAAGGAGGGGAGGGAAGGTTTCTTGGAGGAGGTAGCACCTGAACAAAGACTTGAAAAAGATGAGTGTGAGAGTCAAGGGAATGTCTGGGGGAAGGTCGTCCAGAGAGAATAAGAATTATTAATCCATTTTATGGATGAAGAAAGGAACTCGGAGAGATTAAATTGCTTCCCTGTTAGATGGCAAGCGGCAGAGCTGGAACTTGGACCAGTTTTCCAGACCCAGGCAACCTGACCCCAGCACCTGTGCCCTTAACTACTTCATAGTTGTCTTATGTGCCCTTAACAGATGCCCTGACTTAGCAGTCAGTCTGGACATCTGTGCACGGATCCCGGGACCTCCACCCTGGGCCCTGAGCTGTATCGTCATGCAGATTTCAGCTGATGACAGTGGGAAACCACTTTGGTTCCTAATGGATTCAATACTCTCCAAATGCTCTGTCGTATTAGCCGTGGAAATGGACCTCGTCTCGTCCAGGGAGTCGTCACTTGATAAAACGAGCAGGCACTCAACCTCCCTAAGCCAAAGGTGATTTAAAGCTATTGCAAGAGCCAGCCTTGGGTGAGGCTCATGCGAACAGTCTCTTTGATTTGATTGAGGGGTCTTGTGGCCCTCCCCAGGGACCTTGAGCTCCCTGAGCTTGGTGGCCATTGTCCACCACCCTCGAGCCTCCTTGACCACTGGTGCCTGGAAGCAAAGTTAACTTGGAGAAAAGGGACAGCATCCAGATGCTGTCTCCCACCCCCCAGCGGGAAGAGGCAGAGGACGGGGCTCCAGACCTTTTTAGGAGATGTTTGTATGTTCTGGAAAATTCCCTTCCTGTTACTCCTTATCTTCTTTCTCTCCCAGCCAGACCTGTTCATCACCAAGCCTCTGTGAGTGGAAAAGTCTTAGTCTGACATTAGTGTTGTCTAGTACAGGGGCCCCGGCTCACGAGCCACATGTGTCTAGGGAGCCCTTGAAATGTGTAAAGTCCACTCTGAGATGGTCTGCAAGGCTTACAGACAGTAGAAATCAACACAGCATTGTAAACCAACTATATGTCAATAAAATAAAATTTTTTTAAAAAGTGTCTCCATACATTGCCAAATATTTCCTGGGGGCAAAATCAGCCTGGCTCGGGGAAAGCCCCCAGGCAGAGAGACCTTCAGGTTTGCACTGAGAAGCTGCTGCCCTGCATGGGAACAATGACTGTGTGGGAATCCGAGCAGGGCGCTGACGGCACCTATCGTGGGCGGTCTGGGGGTCTGCTCCCTGCACCAGGGATGCGGTCCTAGTGGAAAACAGTTCTCATCTCCAGAAATGCCCTAGACGTGGGTGGTTCCCCCAAAACAAGAGAATGTGCTTTGGACACACGCAAACCAGATTGATTCAAACCCCAGCTCTCGGGCTCACTGTCTGCTTCCTCTCCTGCCAGAGAGGATTTAATCTGAGCACAGGGAGAGCTCAGAAAAGACTGCAGCCTTCATGGATGGGTGTGGAGGTAGCCTGGTTATTCTTAGCAGTGAATTTAGGGAGGAAGAAGTTTCTTTGGGCTGCCAGGGCTACATAGCACCTTCCAGAGGGAGCAGCTCGACCACAGTCTTTCCTGGCTTGCCAAGTTTGGTCGGAAATTCTTTCCGCCCCAGGCAGTGGGGAATGTGAGGAATGTGGGGTGGGCCTGCTGAGGGCCTTCAGAGCCCCTTAGCTGAAATTTCTCATCTCTGGTGTCAGAGCAGTGGGCTGGCGTAACGGGGGCTGTTCAAAGAGCCAGGCCTGGCAAGCAGGACCCCTGAGTCTGGGCTCCTAGCCCGGCTGTAGTTTTCCTTCGCCTGCCCGAGTGCTTTGATTCACGCAGGGGCTGGCCCAAGGAGGGCAGGAGGAGCTGAAAGGTAGTGTCCTCAAAGCCAAGGCAGGAGGCAGGCAGGACACTGCTGCCGCTTTGCTGAAGCTCTGGCTTTTGAAGGTTCCGGAAGAGCTGAATGCAACTGAGACTTGGCATTTTGATCCAAACTGTTACCATACACCACTGAACAAAGGCCCTTTTCTAGGGCAACAGAGTGGGTAAGAACCCAGGCTCTGGACTTGGAGTCCTGGGTTCAAATCCTGACTCGGTCAGTAACAAGCTGTGTGGCACGGGACAGGTTATTTAACATTTCTGTGCCTCAGTTTCCTCAACTGAGTTTTTCTCATCAATAATCCCTACATGACGGGGTTACTATGAGGGTTAAATGAGTAAACACAGTTCTTAGAACAGAGCTTGGCATAGAGAAAGTACACAATAAATAGTAACCCATGGGCCTGGCATACAGAAGGTATTCCGTACATAAAGAGTAACCATCATAGGACTTCCCTGGAGGTCCAGTGGTTAAGACTTCGCCTTCAAATACAGGAGGTGCGGGTTCAATCCCTGATCGGGGAGCTAAGATCCCACATGCCTCGGGGGCAAAAATACCAAAACATAGAACAGAAGCAATGTTGTAACAAATTCAATAAGGACTTTAAAGATGGTCCACATCAAAAAATCTCAAAAAAGAGTAACCATCATAGATACAGGCTGATTTTCCTTCCATCCATCCAGTCTGTTGTAGAGAGTGTGTCAGAATACCAGATGTGAAGGAAGACAGATCTTGCCTGGAATCTCTGATCCACTCCTTATTAGCCGTTAGCAAATGACTCAGCTTCCTTATCGGTAAAATGGGAATAATCGTAGTAGCCGCTTCATAGAGCTATAACGAGAATTAAATGAGTAAGTGTATCACTCAATGAATAACGCAGTGCCTGGGACACAGTAAGCATACGATACTGATTTGTTTTATTATTATCTGTTATTTATTTTTGCTAGAGTTATTCATCAGTCATCAAACCCTTCTTCTTCAGGTATCACCTCTCAGAGAGGAATCAAATGTGCTGTTACCCTCAACAGGTTAATTCTAAGTCTCTGTGTGTCCTCTCGGGATGCTTGGGGGCGGGGGGGTGGGGGGGGAGAGGAGAAGCGAGGAAGCAGGAAAAACAATGTCCATTCCGACTCCTAGGTCTTCGGGTGCAATTGTGGGCGGAGTGGTGGGTGAGTTGGGCATGTTAAGGATGCCAGAAGCAGGGCTCACACGCTCTTCTTTCTGACTCGGAGTCTTTCCTGAGCTGTCTGGGAAGTCAGGAGCCAGGTGGCAGATTGATGAGGCCACACATCCTAGTAAGAGGCAGAGGCTATTTCCTGTTCTGTGAATCTGGGCCATGGTGAGTTGCTGGACCAGTAGAATGTGGCAGAAGTGATGTCCTGGGCCACCTGAGCCTGGGTTCGTATGGAGCCTTGCTGAAGTAGTAACCAGAACAAGCAGCGACTCCCAGGAGGGCTGTGGACCGCTTTTTATGAGACCATCCAGGAAAGTTGATACACTCTGATTAAATACACTTGACCCAGTAGACCTGCCTTCCCACCGCACACAAAGGGAGTTCCCCCCATGCACTTTAGCATTTAGCCCTGAGAAGTCCCACATTAAGGAATCCTTTCATCTCCAGTGAACCCAGAGTTACCTCGTGACACCTTCTAACATCTTCCCTTGTAACTTACTAACGCTTTAGGGAATGCTAGCCTAGACGCCCGCATTAAAGATCTTTGGGGCACAGGAGTTTTACAGCTTGGAGAAAAAGCCCTTGTTTCTCCCCCTGACACCCTACACACCCCCAGTCTTTTTAAAACCTCCCTCCTCTGTGAATAGGGTAGGGCCAACCTTGGCAAACCAGCGTCTACAGCCGTTCACCTGAACAGAATTAAAATGATATTACAGGGGCTTCCCTGGTGGCGCAGTGGTTGAGAGTCCGCCTGCCGATGCAGGGGATATGGGTTCGTGCCCCGGTCCGGGAGGATCCCACATGCCGCGGAGCGGCTGGGACGGTGAGCCATGGCCGCTGAGCCTGCGTGTCCGGAGCCTGTGCTCCGCAATGGGAGAGGCCACAGCAGTGAGAGGCCCGCGTACCGCAAAAAAAAAAATGATATTACAGAAAGGGAGTCAGGCTATAGGCATCTTCAAATTACCTAGACTCTCGGGAGACACCAACTGGGGGTGAGGCCCAGAAATTGTGGAAATGCAATGCATAATAGCAACCATTCCAAAAAAAACTGAAGAAAATAATTTGGAGATTATTGAGTGCCAGAACCCCAAAGCTATAAACAGGATGTCTGAAACCATTTCAAGCAGAAAGATCACGATCTGCAATTTAAATGGATAGCTGGTTGCCTTTTTTCTTGGTTATGGTTGGGTGCCACCAATTAGTTGAAGTGTGTGTGTGTGTGTGTGTGTAAAGGTTTTTCAAAGAGCGCACTGGGAATCAGGCTGGGTTAGTTGACAGCCCCTAAGCCTGAAGCCCACACAGGGGTGGGCAAATCCTTTACTGCATGAGAACACGCAGGACCCTCATGCTACACGGTGAGGGCTTTCTTCCTCATTCTGAAAAAATAAAAACATAACCTACACCCTGGATCACTGCAGCTCTCTGCAGGGGTTTTACCCTGAAGAAATGAATCACTGTGAAATCACCCCTGGGGTGGCATTGCCCACCCAGCCCTATGGTGGTTATTAACTCGCGTCCTATTTAGCGACATGGCGAGGGCGATGGGAGGGAATCTCTTCAGCTGAAGATTGGTGTCAGTCCTTTGAGCCTTTGCTCTGTGGACAGACACCCGACAGAGGTTATTTTGTGGCTTGGGCAGGGCTCAGTGAGCCGATAGCCAGTGAGCCTGCATGTCCTTCTCAAGGTTGGGACCCTTTCTGCCATTCATGGGAGGGGGGCTGTGACAGAGTTAGTCAGAGGGAGACTGAATTAGGAGTGGCTGTCAGGACAGGGTCTCTTAAACTGTCATGTGCACATGAATCACTCGGGCATCTTTGAGGTTTAGGTAAACGACTTCCTAGCATCACTGCCTCAGCATCCAGTCTACATGGCCAAGTAACCTACAGGGACGTTGAACTCACACTAGCCCCTTCTAGAAGTGCATGTCCTAGACAACAGTCTGAAGAGTCATGAGTAAACGTTAAGTTCCTAATATGACTCCCCCAAAGGCCCTTGTGGTAAACATCCTCCCCTGCCTCCCGGGACCATGAAGCTCCCCCAAACTCCACTCTTTCTGGTTTGAATTGACAAATCTGGCTTCAGTCTGGGAACCCCAAAGCGCTCTATCTGTGGACCCTACTAAAGGCATGTGCACTCTGCCTTGCCCTCCTCTCATGGCCCCTTGAAGTGGCTGCCTGTGGCCTCTGGGACCTGTGAGTAACAAACGTCTCTATTTCCCCAGTGACTCTTTTAAAAACTGTGGCTCAACATCCAACCCCCCAGGGCTCTGCAACAAACGTTAATTTAACAAAGTCACAACAGTCTTATTGAAATGCAGGTTATGACTGAGTAGGTCTTGGATGGAGTTTGAGACTCTGCATTTCCAAGGAGGCTCGCGGGAGGCTGATGCTGCTAGTTTTAGGAATAACCCTTTCACCGGCAAGCCTCTGGACCGGCACTGTTGGATAGAGCATTCTGGACCAATGGCAGTGTTCTCTATCTGTGCTGCCCTTTATTGTAGCCAACAGCCTCCTATGGCTATTGAGTACTTGAGATATGGCAAGTGAGATTCAAAACCTGAATTTTAAATTTTACCTAATTTTAAGTATTTTTAAATTCAAATAGCCACATGTGGCTAGCACAGTGAGCTCTGTATCAGCAGGGACCATATATATATTTTTTTAATTGGAATATAGTTGCTTTATACTGCTGTGTCAGTTTCTGGTGTACAGGAAAATGAATCAGCTCTACATATGCACATATCCCCTCTTTTGTGGATTTCCTTCCCATTTAGGTCACCCACAGAGCACCGAGTAGAGTTCCCTGTGCTACACAGGAGGTTCTCATTAGTTATCTATTTTATACGTAGTATCAATAGTGTATATATGCCAATTCCAATCTCCCGATTCATCCCAACATCCCCCCCTCCCCCTTGGTATCCATACGTTTGTTCTCTATGTCTGTGTCTCTATTTCTGCTTTCAAATAAGATCATCTATACCATTTTTCTAGATTCCACATAGATGTGTTAATATATGATATTTGTTTTTCTTTTTCTGACTTACTTCACTCTGTATGACAGTCTCTAGGTCCATCCAAGTCTCTGCAAAAGACACAATTTTGTTCCTTTTATGGCTGAGTAATATTCTATTGTATATATGTACCACATCTTCTTTATCCATTCCTCTGTTGATGGACATTTAGGTTGGGACCATATTTTTATTTCACTTTTGTGTCCTCATCACTTAGCAGAACGTCTGGTCCACACCAGATCCTTAATACATATTTATTGACTACCTTATTACATAATATAAGTGGAGAAGGAGTTTTAAACCATGTTTGTTAGAACGCTATGGTTGTAAGTGACCAAAACTCACCTTGAACTTGAACCTACCAAAGACTTTATTGGCTCTTATGACCTAATGGCTGATCTTGGGGAGGATTGGAGCCGGGAACTAGTTTAGCAACATACTTCTTCTCTAGCCTTTTGTCTGCATTCTGGTTCATTCCTTCAAGCTAGTCATCCTCACTGGGCTCAAACCAATTTCACAAGTGGCTCTGGACCTCCAAATCTAGAGCCTTCCTCTGACCACATGAAATAGGGCTATTTCCCACCAACATCAAGCAGAAGCTCCCAGGAAAGTTTTCTGATTGGCTGAGCTTGGGTCATGTGCCAATTTCTGGACCTATCACTGTGGCCAGGGCAATAGGATTCTAAGACTGGCCCAGCTAGACTCAAAGATGCCCCTCCACATTCAGGGATGGCTTCTTCGTGACACAAGAGGTTGGAGTGGGGAGGAGCAGTTCTCACAAAGATGGGGAATGCTCTTCTGAGCAAATAGAACGGTAAATGTGGGGAGGAGGGTGGAAGGAGGGTTCCCAGCTTCTGTAAATGGTTGTTGAAAGGTATTTCTTTGAGCTAAACTCAGGCTATGGAATTGCCTCCTCTGGTTATGGCAAAAGGCATAATGAGAATAATAAGATTCCTTTGGCCAAACTGGTATCCTTCTACTCTCCCTGACCCTGCTACGTAAGTGAGACAATGGGATTCTAGAAAGCAAGGCATCCCAAGGGAAGGCACCATTTGAAATTGAAAGATGACCAGGAGCTTGTTGGATGGAGAAGCTGAAGGAAGGAGATGAGATTTTGGGGAGGAAAAATAGCCCATACAAAGGTGAAGTGGGGAATGAGCAGGGCATGTGGGAGAGGGATGAAGAGTCTGCTGTGGAGGGTGGACGGGAGCAGAGGGAAGGGGTGCAGGAAGTGGGCTTGAGGCAAGACTTCAGGAGGCCTTGAGTGCTGGGTGAAGGAGTCTGGAGCTGTAAGAAACAGGAAGCCGTTTGGAGGTCTTTAGCAGGGGAGTGGTGTAGTCAGAGCTGTGTGTGTTCTAAGGTATTGCTGTGGCTGGGTTTGGAGGGTGGACAAGCTGGTGATGCAAGGCAGGGTGCCAAGGATGAGGCTGTCCCAATAGGTCCTTAAGGAACAGCTGCCTCAGAGATGGGTGGTGGAACTCCAGGCTCCATTCTGCCTGCTGGTGTCCTTTCTCCCCGTCTCATGCTCAGGCCTTGGCCGGGCTGGGCCCGGGTTTCAGCAGCACCACTTCCCATCTCTGTGATGGGTAGCTTACCTTATTTCCCGAGCCTCACTTTCCCCATCTGGAAAATGGGAGTAGGGATACCCACCTTGCATGGTAGTTGAGAAGCTGCAAAGTCAAATGCATGTGATGGCCTGAGACCAGTAGACCTCAGACCTGCACGTAGCAGGAGCTCTGCAAATGTTGCTGTTATTAACGGACGGTTGCTCCTGGGTGTGTTTGCTTGGGAAAAGCTCAGTGAAGACGTTCAAATTACTGAAGCTTCTTAGAGCAACTCTGCAACCAGGTCACACTGGCTTCTCCTGAACCCCAAGGTAAAAATCCACCAACCCACAAGCCCATGGCTCTCTCTCCTCCCAGGAGACTCGTGTGTCCAAATTGGAAGATGCCAGAAAGGCTGGTTTCCAAGAACATTTCCCTGGAGGCCAGGCTGGAGTTTCCAGGGACAGTGAGGGTGCCATACTGCATTTTAGACTGCATCTTGGACTGACCTTTTTGCCAAGCTGACAGCCATGTGTCCCGGTGGAAAAACCCCAGTGTGGAGCCAGGCTGTCCCAGGCCTGAAACCTGGAAGTTCTTCAAGTTTAGGAAAGTAGCTTTGCCTCGATGGGACTCAGTTTCTCTGTTTGGAGGATGGGAACAGTACTGTGCACAGGGAAGCTGTTATGAGGATTAAATCAACCAATGTAGGCGGCATGTGGTCACATGGCTGTGCCTCCAGATGGGGATGAGGAGTGTGCATTTATGGAGTCTCCTTGATGTGTAAGCTCCTTGCTGAGTGTGAACAATACACAGACAAGGAAGATATGGATCCCGGCTTCAAGGGCAAGCTTCGGATACACATAACTGAATGTACCACAAATGATGATGTGACAGTCTCTGCTTGGCACTGTTCCTCTCTATGAAAGGTGTGTCAGTGTATGTTGAATATGATTTTTCCATGGAAATCATGATATACTCTGAGATAACATTCATGTCTTGGAGACTGAGGCTTATTCTAATTTGTTTGACTAAGCACGAACACTAAAAGTAACCGTCTATAAATGTCTCCTTGGTGTAACAATAATGGTAAAAATACTGTGATAGCAGTATCTCATTTGATCTTTGAAACAGATAAATATCAATAATATCTAATGGGTAGATATTATTGTCCCCATTCTATAGATGAATAAACAAAAGTTCAAAAAAAGGGAGTTGACTTGCTTAAGGTCACACAGATCAGAAGAGCCGGGTCTAAAACTTAAACCCAGATCCAACACCTAATCCCTCATCCTTATCACAAAGATGCCACATGGAACATCCTCAGGAAATGTGTGGCCATCAACAAACCCAGAGGAGCTGGTCAGGAGAGTTTGTCAGTCCACAGATATTAACTGAGCATCTACGACACGCCAGCCTTGCTCTATGCGCAGGTTAATTCCTGCCCTTGTGGAGCTTACAGCCCAGTGGGTAAGACAGCCATCCAATAAATAATTAAAATGGGTGCTCTTAAGAGGCGCTCTGTACCCCGGCTCATAACCAATGCGCTGAGTAAACCGATGCTCATTTAGCCTTCTGTAAAATGTGCTGACATATCCCAGGGTCTGCTGGTCTGAAGACGAGCAGCCTGAGCCATCCCTGCCCAACCTGGGCTCCACCAATGGGTAGTCTTTGCTCTGGGGCTCCAGTTGGGCTGCCTAAGCCTTTCTCACAGTTGTGCTGTGTCTGAGGCTCTTCCTGCACAGTCTTTCCTCCTTCTCCCTCTCCCTCCTGATGTCAAACTTGCATCATAGTCTGAAGACTTTCTCTGCTGAATCCTGCTCCGTCTCTCTTTAACCGGTATGGAAGTTTGCTTCAATAAATCCCACGTATATCTCCTTCCATCTTGGTGCCTGCCTCACAGAGGACCCGGGCTCCCTGACTGTCCGCCGAAGTGAGGTTCTCCCTGAGACCTGATGCATGAGTAGCTAGAAGAGCATCCTTGGAGGAAGGAAGAGGAAGTAATGGCAGCAGAAGGCATGGCTGGTGAGGGAATCGGTTAAAAAATAAATGATTCCATTCCTTTCTGGTGTTCACTATAGGGTGACTCATTTAACTTCTCTGTGCATCAGTTTCATCCCCTGCAAAATGGGAATAATAATATGGGTATTACTTCCTTCTTAGGGCTGTTGGATTAAATGAGATAATCCTTACTCTTACTCGTTCAGAGCTGTGTCCGGGGGAGGCCGTGGGAGAGCCTCAGCATAGGACCAGGAAGGAGGCCTGCCTGGAGCCCCACAGGGATCCAGACTAGCTTACCCCTCTGTGGCCTCTGCAGAGTCTCAAAGAGCCCCCGAAGCTCCTCTTGCAGAAATTAGACCCGGGGCTGGCATAGGACTCTCTGCCCACAAATATGGCCCCAGGGAAAGAGTCTACCTTGTGGGTGTTTTGGCTGGGACGTGTGGTGTCACCATGGCAGTTTGACCATTATCTGGGTCATTTGATCCCAGGAAGCTGCCAAATCAGATAATTTGGGTGGTTTGCCTGTCTCTCTGGATCGGGTGTCCTGAGTAATGGCCCTTGTCTCCACCTGGCCAGGTCCTGGGTAGACAATCCCCCTTTTCAGTGAGCCAGAAAGGAAAGCTGGTTTCAGCTGGTATGTTCAAGGTCAAGGCTTAAGAGAGGATGCTAATTTAGAGGCCTACATTTACCTCCTTTATTATGTGGCTCGATCCGTGATGGAACATAGGCTTCAGTAACTAATAAAGGTTGAAAGACTGGAATTGGCAAGTTTTTACATTAAGGAACATTTTTTTTTTTTAAATGTTGAGCCTTCTTTTAATTTATTTATTTTTATTTTTGGCTGTGTTGGGTCTTCGTTTCTGTGCAAGGGCTTTCTCTAGTTGTGGCAAGCGGGGGCCACTCTTCATCGCGGTGCGCGGGCCTCTCACTGTCGTGGCCTCTCTTGTTGCGGAGCACAGGCTCCAGACGCACAGGCTCAGTCGTTGTGGCTCACGGGCCTAGTTGCTCCGCGGCATGTGGGATCTTCCCAGACCAGGGCTCGAACCCGTGTCCCCTGCATTAGCAGGCAGATCCTCAACCACTGCGCCACCAGGGAAGCCCAAGGAACATTTTAATTGAAGTGTAATATATGTCCAGAAGTGTACAAATAATAAGTGTACAGCTCATGCATTTCACAAAGAACACACCCATGTCACCAGCACTCAGATCAACAAAAGGAACATTATCAGCCCCTGGGAGCACCTCCCAGCCCACTTCCATCAGCAGCCTCCCACCCAAGTGTAACCACTATTCTGACTACTAGCAACCTGGTTAGTTTTGCAGTTTTTGAACTTTATATAAATGGCAGCAGACGATATCTTTGGGGCTGACTTCTTTTGTTCACATTATGTTTGTGACATTCATCCGTGCAGTGGTAGCAGCTGTAGTTTGTTCATTCTCACTGCTGGATCATATTCCTTTGAATGAATACAACAATATTTGTCTGTTCTTCGTTGACGGACATTTGAGTTGTTTCCAGTTTGGGGCTATTACAGATAGTGCCATCTAGTTACAGTAAGTGTATTTTTGTGAAGAGTGATGCATGTCTGTGTTAGGTATCAGGTTTTGTACTGTTTAAAAAAATATAAAGTAGAAAGGAATGAGCTCGTAAACATTCTTCTTCTCAATCTCGTTCATGATGATATCGATATACTTTGGGATTGGGAGAGGAAGGGGTGAAGCCACACCAGGACAGATCCCCCCTGCCTCTGGGGTCTATGTCTCAGTTTTAGCAGGTCTCACATATGACCATCATCGGTCCCTTGGAAGGAAGTGAGGGTTTCTACAGGTTTCGTAGGAAGAGCTTTGGAGCGGAGACCCCATACCTAACCCAGAGGGGGTCCTCCTCACACAGATGCTCCTCAAATCTGCCTCCCACGTACCCCACCACCTCAGATGACTTGCTCAACCTCTCCAGTCTCAACCATTTTATCTGCAAAGACAGATTAGAAATGAGTGATCTTGTTAGGTGTTTCCAGTTCTCAAATGATTTGAAATTGACTGCTGTTGACAATTAATTATGATATGAACAGTTATTTGCTGAGTGCTTGCCTGGTTTTCAGCGTTTGTATACATTATCTCATTTAATACTTCCAAGGTTTATTATCCCCATTGTAATGTTGAGGAAACTGAAGCTCAGAGAGGCTAAATTCCTTACTCAAGACACACAGCAAATATCAGAACGGGGATAGGAATTAAGCCAGTTCTATTCTAGCCTTCACTCTCAACTGCTGCTTCAGTTTTCTTTTTTTTTTCTTTAATGAAATATTTCAGGCACACCAAAAACTGCAGAGAACATTTTCTGTGCATCCACCAAACAATCTCAGAAATAGAACATTAAAAACATAGTTAAAACTCTCTGGAATCCTCCCAGTCCCACTCCCTCGCCCTAAGCAGTGGTAACCTATCCCCTGAATTTGATGTTCATCAGCCCCGCATGTGTTTCTATGCTTTTACATGTATGCACTCATAAAAATATTCTGAATTGTTTTTCAGACTTTTGAACTTTATTAAATAGTATTATTCTGTCTGTGTCCTTTTGCAACTAGCTTTTTCTTTTCACTCAATACTAATTTTTGAGGTTTATTCATGATGATACGTAGAGTTCTAGTTCATTCATTTTCACTGCTGCATAGTGCCTCCCTTCAAGGATATACCAGAAATGATCCATCCATTCTCCTGTTGATTAGCATTTAGATTCTTCCCACTGCTCTGCCATTAAAAGGTGCCTCAGTATACATTCTTCTACATTTATGTCTCTTTCCCTCTTTTACTGAAATTTTAATGGGTGAATTTTCTTAATCACACCAGCTTTTCTTTTAATCTGTATATATCTGTGGGAATACTGGACAGTTTTATTCATTCATCTATGTCTTCCTGAGCACCTGTGTTACAGATTGAATGTTTTTGTCCCTCTAAAACTCACATGTTGAAAGCTAATCCCCAATGTGATAGTATCAGGAAGTGGGACCCTTTGGCAGGTGATTTGGTTATGAGAATTGAGCCCTCAGGAATGGGATTAGTGCCCTTATCAAAGAGACCCCCCAAAAAACCCTTGCCCCCTTCCACCATATGAGAGCACAGCAAGAAGATGGCCATCTATAAACCAGGACATGAGCTCTCACTGGACACTGAATCTACCAGTGCCTTAATCTTGGACTTCCCAGCCTCCAGAACTGTGACATACATTTTTGTTGTTTATAAGTCTGCTTGCCTATGATATTTTTGCTATAGAAGCCCAAATGGTCTAAGACAACCTACCATGTACCAAGCACTGTGTTGGGTGCTAGGCGAAAAGAAGTGGTTAAAAGACCCAACTCTTGATCTCTGGGAGTTTGCATGGTTGACCAAGCACCAGTTGCTGTCAGATGAGATGGGAGATGCTGGGAACTCACAGTAGGGCTCTGAATGGTGGGGTCAAGGAGCAGAGAGAGATTCCACGGAAGAAGCAGAAATGCAGGGTGTTAGAGGGAGTGACCAGCCCACCCTGGACGTCGTGCCCAAACTCCTTGCAGTTAGAAGACCTCCTCCATTGTGTATCTGCACCAGGACAAAATCACAGCAACCTTTGCAATTCCCCCTTCTCAACCTTAGTCTCTTTTCCTCACATTAACAGTGATGTGTGAGTCAGTTGCTTAATGCATAAAAAAAAAAGTCTGACTCTGGGAAACCCACAGACTTGGGTTGGAATGCTTGAATTGGAATTCTGTTCAGAGCCCTAAATGAATGGCATCCTCACATCGCCTTAGATTTGTCCTCTCCATCTGGAAACATTATAATAAAAAGGTCATGGTTTATGTGCATAATACATGTACTGTGGGAAACAGTCTATATATGCCTATCATTTAATCCACACAAAATCCTCATTCTCTATTTTTTAAAAGATGAAGCCCAGAGATGTTAATTAATTTACCCAAGGCCACACAGCTAGGAGGTGGCAGAGTTGGGGCTGCATCCCAGGTCGGGCTAACTCCAGCATCCTTCATCTTAACCTTCTGACTTCTGCCAGGATTTGCCTAGCATTTCTGGAGGCAAGTTCTCCTCCTTTCCAGTTGAGAAAAATGCCATCAAGTGGGGGGTTACTTACCGCCTGACACAGCCCGTTCTCTACTCTCATAGTCTCTCCATTTGCATCAGCTACTCAGGAAATGAGAGCAAATCCTATTTTTAGATGCTGGGGTCCAAATGACAGTGATGTATGGGTTAGTGGCTCATTTTTATGAAAGTAGCTCAGAGGTGTTACCTCTTCTTATGCTCAGAAACTCTCTTACATCACCGTTTTGATCTTTATAGTTTATTTCAAAGATCGCTTTGTTTCTTGCCTCTCTTTCTGAGTCCTGCAACAGACTTTAGCCAGAAACAATAACATTCTGAGCTGAAATAGATGGCATGGAGAGAGGATGAGACTCTTCTCAGAAACCTGAAACACAGATGATGTCAGGGATAAGCAGAGAGTGGAGCAAGTCCTCCCCTCAAATTAGACTTTGCCCAGTGTTTGAGCCTAGAAGCAGCAGACTGGCCCTTCCTGCCAAAACTAACTGTGTGTTTTAGTCCAAAAAACCCTACAACTTTGCTACTTACTTTTTATAGCTAATCACCATCTCTTAGTTTCAAAGGCCAGCAAGGGGGCTAAACTATGTTTGTGGGGAGCTCTGGTAACCCTAAGACTTAGGCAAGGAAAGAAAAGAACAGAAGAAGAGGGATGGAGATGATGGGAAGTGAAAGGAACAAATACAGAGTGTTCGATGCATGCCGGCAACAAATCTAATTTAATCAGTTTCATTCTCTTGTCAATACTGGAAGGGACCTTTATTCCCATTTTACAGATTAGGCAACCGAGGCCAGAGTGGTCAAGCAACTTACTTCAGGGCACACTGCTGGTAACTATGAGGTTAGGATTGCAAGGTTTGCAAAATAAAAATACAGGACACCCAATTGAATTTGAATTCCAGATAAACAATGAAAAAAGATTTAAGTACGTCCCATGTAAAATTATAGACTTATCCTAAAAATTTAACTGGGCATCCTGTCTTTTACCTGGCAACCCTCGCTGAGGTTCAAGCTCAGTTCTTTCCATTATTTCTCAGGCACTCCTTTACTTTATACATAATACTTTTATATATATTACCGCAGAATATGATTCATGGTCATCATCAGCCAATAGTGGTTGAATGCAGTATTTTGCATCTGTTATTTCACTTGAACCCCTATCATTCTCACAGCACCCCATCAAGTAGGTACAATTATTGTTCCTATTTTCTGGATGAGGAAACCAAGGCTCAGTGAGATACAATAACTTGACCATGGTCACATGGCCAGAAGGTACCAGAGCACAGATTTGAACGTGTTTCTGTTTTGCCTAAGAATTGTCACTTAAAAAACAGCTTTTTCAAAAGTGGAATTAACACACATGCAGAAAAATACTCAATATACAAACATAACTTTCAATGACTTATCACAAACATTTGTGTAGGTACCAACTGGATCAAGGAAGAAAGGATGTCCAGCACTCCAGAAAACCCATGCGCTCCCTCCCAGTTACACCGCTCATCCTCCTCAGAGATGCCATCATTCTGGCTTCCAACCTCCAGTTGAGTTTGCCTTCATCCAGACATTATGTAAGTGAAATCCTATAGGGGTATTCCTTGGTGTCTAGTTTCTATCACTCAACGCTATGCTTGTTGGATTTACCCTGTGGTGTATATCTGGAATCTGGGCCTTTTCATTGCTGTATACACAGCTATTATACACAGTGAATCCAACCTGTTTTTGGTGAACATTTGAGTTATTTGAGATTAGTTTAAAATGTGATTGTATTAAAAAAATTATTGAAGTATAGTTGATTTACAATGCTGTGTTAATTTCTGCTGTACAGCAAAGTGATTCAGTTAGACAGATATTCTTTTTCATATTATTTTCCATTATGATTTATCACAGATTATTGAATATGCTTCTCTGTGCTATATAATAGGACCTTGTTATTTATCCATCCTATATATAATAGTTTGCATCTGCTAATCCCAAACTCCCAATCCTTCCCTCCCCCACCCCACCTTGTCAACCACAAGTCTGTTCTCCATGTCTGTGAGTCCATTTGTGTTTCATAGATATGTTCATGTGTGTCGTTAAAACGTGCTGTTGTGAGCAACAAAAATTGCTGTCTGTGAACATTCTTGTAAATGTCTTTTGGTGGACATAAGCATTCATTTCTGTTGGATATATACCTAAAAGTGGAAATGCTGGTCAGAGGTGGGTATATAGTCAGCTTTGGTAGATATGCCACACAATTTTTCAAAGCGTTTGTAGCAATTTACACTCCTAACAGCAGCACTTGGGATTGTCAATTTTTGTAATTTTAGTGTAATGGTATCTCCTTGCAGTTTTAATAGGCATGCCCCTGATTTCTAATTAGGTTGAACACCTTTTAATGAGTTCATTGGCTCTCCGAGCATCTCCTTTTGTGAAGCCTCTGTCCCAGTTTCTTGAGCATTTGATTTGGTTTTCTGTCTTTTACTTATTGATTTGTGGAAAGTTTTTTTATAAGTTCTGAATAGGAGCCCATAGTTCTGGGTGTTGGAAATGTCTGCTCCCACTCTATGCCTTGAGTTTTCACTCTCTTAAATGGTGTCTTTTAGTGAAGAGAAGCTCTTATGATTTTAATATATGAAATATATCAGTGTTTTCCTTTATGAATAGCGCTTTTTCCCTTGTTTAAGTCTTTTCCTACCCTCAAGGTTATAAAGACTGCCTCTGCTATAGGCTTCTGGAAACTTTGTTGTTTTGCCTTTCATATTTAGATCTACAATGCAATTGGGATTTATTTCTGTGTATGGTGTGAGGTAGGGGGATTGGAAAACTCAATACTGTAATGATGGCAAATCTCTTCAAAGTGATATGTAGACTCAATGTCATCCCAATCCAAACCCAACAGGAATTGGTTGTTGTTGTATGAGGGACCTGATAAACTGCTTCTAAAATTAATAGGCAAATTCAAAAGGCCAAGACTATCCAAGATAATCTTGCAGAGAGAATAATGAAAGAACATGTTTTATTGATGTCAAGACTACTGTAAAGCTATAGTAATTGAGACCATGCGATATTAACGTAAAGATAACCAAATCGACCAATGGAACCAAATAGAGAGCCCTGAACCAGTCTACATGCACGTGGGGATGTATGCTATATCCAACAAAGGTGGACCCACAGATCAGTGGGGGAAAGACAGTTCTTTCAGTACATCGTGATGGGTCATCCATATGGGGAAAAACAAACTTGTCTCCAGGGCTCCCACTCTCCAGCACTTCACAGGGCCATGGTACTCTGTTCTTATACGCTTGTATGATGATGACAGTAATGATTATAACATCGCCATTTATATATATATATATATAAAAATTTATGATTTTGCCACTCTCAAGGTGCTTTCCAATCTATTATTTTCCCAAAACCCTAAGAAGTAGGCAGGAAAGATATTATTAGTCCTTTCATGGGTGATGAAGCAGAGACTCCAAGGGGTGAGTGACCAACCCAAGGACACTTGCCTAGCACTTGAGCCTCACCTGCTGGATTTCAAGCCTGCGGCTCTTTCCACTTTGTGAGGAGCCCAATTCCCATTCCTAAGGGAGATCAGGGAGGCACAGGAAGAAGTGGGCTTTGGCAGAGGTGGACTGGGAGTGGCTGGAGGTTAATCACACCCTTCTCAGACCCCCTACTATCCTGCAGTGGGCTCCTTGACCAGGTGCCAGTCCCCGGACATCTCCCCAGAGGAGGTTTGTCTCCAGGATAGAGCAAGAGGGTTGTGAGTTGTGGTGGGAAGAGGAGGGCATGGGAAAGGTGCAGAGGGTCTGCCATTTGGAATAATGCTGGCACCCAGTGGTGGGGTGGGCAGAAAAGCTGGGGTTCTAATTCAAGCTCTGCCATGAACTTGCTGTGTGCCTTTGGACAAATGACTTCACCCTTCTGGGCCTCAGTTTTCTGTGACTTCATCTTTCAATGAACCAATTCCAATATTTACCACCTAAGATGTTTGTAAAGAATTAACAGTAATTGTGCCTGTTGCTTAGCAAGGACTGAGCAATTCTTGGCAATCGATATTAGTATTATTCAGATCACTTCTTTCTGATAAAAAGCAATGGCCGCCATTGAGTGAGCATTTACGTGTCTTTTTCTCACGTAAAACTGGGAGCTCAGCCTTAGCAAAGGATTTCTGAGTTGCATTTGCCAAGCCCTCTCCATCTCCTGATACAGAGTGGATGGTTCTCTTTGTGCCAACCACTTTTACACGTAGGTATAGAAGAAAGACTGGAAGGAACTACATCCAGATGTTAATAATCATTATCTCTGGGTGATGGGAGTGAGGTTGATTTGCTTTTCTTCATATTTTTAGTGTTTTCTGAATTATCTGCATTAAACAATAATTAATTTTATAATTGGGAAAACAATCGCTCTGATAAAAGAAATGCAGATATGAATTCTTCTTGCTAGTCTCAATGAGAAGTAGTCTGCAAAGGGCCACTTTAAAGCCTTTCCTTGAGTCCCAAGCTTAACAGATAATGGTTTTGGAGTCAGAAAGTCCAGGGTACAAATCCCAGCTCTGCTACTTTCTAGCTGTGCTAAGCCAGGTGAGCCTCTGAACCTCTCTGAGCCCCAGTTCTCTCATCTGAAAGATGAAAATGGAACTAGCTGCCTCCTAGGGTTGTTTTGATGACTTAAGGTGATGTGTTTGAAAATACATAGCCAGGTGTCTGGCGTTTAGGAGGCTCTCACTCAGTGGTCGCTCTTCCATGAGATGGGCTCCTTTCCCAGAGTTTCACTGGAGATCCTTTGAAGGCCGGCATTATCTACCATCCCACTCTACAGAGGAAGATACAGAGGTTCAGAGGGGAGACCTGTCCAACATCACAGAACTCGGAAGGAATCTTCTGAAACAGGCTCAGAGAGCGTAAGTGATCAGCCAGAGGTCACACAGCTTAAACTTACTGCCTGTGTAGTTTGTAAAACAACTTACTAACACCACCCCCCCCCAAAAAAAAACAGAGTGCCATTTATTGGGGGTTTACCATTGTGAGACACCGTGTTAAGCCTCTTGAACAAAACCAGCAGCAACAATAACAAATACTCTGCCGTTTATCGAGTGCTTACTCAATGCCAGGCAGCTTGGCACTTCCCACAATCGTCTCAGTTAATTCTCCAGACAACCCTATGACGTGGGTCTCTAGAGCCCATTTTACAGACGAGGATACTGAGGCTCGGAGGCTGAGGCCCTTGCCCCAGCTCCGCAACAGGCCTGGCACCGGGTCTGCCCAGCTCCCCGGGAGGCTGCGGGAGGGCCAGGTGGCACGCAAGGAGTTAAGCGGTAGGCAGTGCTGTGGCTCCGCGCGGAGGAGCGCGCCGGCCTGAGGCGCGCTGCTGGCGGCGGCGGCGGCGGCGGCGGCGCGGGGAGCTCGGGCTCCAGACGTGAAGTCCGGGGGAGCGAGCGAGGCAGCGAGGGAGGCAGCGAGAGAGAAGGAAGCGAGGCGGCGGGAGCCCCGCGCCCAGCCGCAGCCCGTGCTCGGCGCACAGCGGGCCCGGGCATCCCCGGGCGGGTGCCTGCGCGGGGCCTCGCCTTGGCGCGGGGCACCCGCAGTGCCGCCCGCCAGCCCGCCCGAGCGCCAGGCTCGCAGGAGCCCGGTTTTCACTTCCTCTCGCCTCCGCCCGCCTCCCCGGCTCTCCAGCTGGCGTCGCCAACCGCCTCCTCGTCCCAGGCCACCGCTGTCGCCGCTGCAACCCAGGACGTACACTCTTCCACTTTCCCGCTGGAGGCGCGGAGGATGTCCCTTGCACCACACCCGGCGAAATAGACCCCCGGGCCCACCAGGAAGAGCCTTGGTGGAGAGAAAGAAAATCCAGTCTCTGCTTTCCTTGATGCCACTGCAGCAGCTGGCAGCTGGGAAGGTGCCCCCAGAGCGGGCGCACGAAGCGGGACGCGGGAGTCAGAGAGAGAGAGACCCCAGGTGCCTGCTGGGCTCCGCTGGCAGAGTTTGCAAGTGGCTGAGACCCTCAGGTAAGGGCTGAGGGGCCTGGACCTGTTAGGAGGGCACCATAATGGAGGGGGTGCAGAGCTGCTGTGAAAGGATTCCTGTCCCCCATCTGGGCTGCCTGTTCCAGCCGCTTCCTGGAGGCTGGGGTTCAGTGCCCAGAGCCAGGTGAGTAAAGAACCCTGAGTGGTGACAGCCCAGCTCTGGGTAGATGACAAACTTTCTCTCCTCTGGCAGAGGGTTGGACGTTCCGGCTCATCCAGGCGTCCTTCCTCCAGGCATCTCACTGGGTCCCCAGGGCAGGCACGTCCAGGGCTTCTCAGGATGAGCTGGGCCGGGGGGAAGGCAGTGGGCCCCTTTCATTTGGTTCATGAATCACCTCCGCCTTGGCCAGTTCAGAGTTCTGAGGGAGAAGGAGCTGGACGTGTTTTCAAGTTGACTTTACAAGGTGCTTGTCGGGGGTGATACTCTGATGAATGAGATTCCCTGTCATTTGGAGCCAGCAGCCAGGGCTGCCTGGGTGATGGGCTCTGTGTAGAGTCCTTTGCAGTTTTGCTTACGTCCATTCTGGCGTGTGTGTGTGTGTGTGTGTGTGTGTGTGTGTGTGTGTGTGTGTGTGTGTGTGTACGTGTAAGAAGGAGGAGAAAGAACTGGGGGCGGGGGCCCGTTCAGCCAGATCGCCCCTATCCAAGCCCTTCCAGCAGCCCCAAGCGTCATCACAGGAGCAGAATCACCTCCTTGGCAGAGATACTAGGAGCGGTAGGGAATCACCTCCCGTTCCTTGCAGCTCCTTAGATGAGCAAAAGATTTGGGGGAAGTTTCCTGAGCTGCTCAATGAGACCATTCAGACTGGAGCCTGGGGGAGGTACAGACTTTTACAGAAAAGAGGTTGGAATTGACATTTTGGGTGGAGGCTCCTGGCGCTCGCATCCCCAGCTCTGAGGGTGTGGGTACCCCCCACCCAATCCAGGCCCCTTGAGGCTCTGCTGAGCCCAGCACATAGCTCATGAGTTTGGCCAGATTATCTTTCCTTCTAATGAAAAACATGCTCCAAAGAGGCCACCTGGTCTCCAAGGATCATTTTGGAGCCACCCCTGTGGTCACAGCCCCCTAGATGGCATCATGCTTCCTCCCTAGGGTTCCAGCCTAGGGCTGGGGTCATATCGATGGACTAGTTGGTCAGTGAGGCAGGCAGTGGAGGTGCTTCTGGCCATGACCTGACAGCTAGTTGTATTTCCCTGGCCCTGTGGTCACTCTTGGCGTTTGCCTCTGGGGAATAGCATTGCTGTGTGGTTCCTGGACAGTACTTGAGGCATGAGGTGGGAGTCTGAAGACCTCCTGCCCTTGCTTGGCATTCTGACCTGGGGCCAGGCTAGGAGCTGCTTCTCTAGGCTGCTGGGACGCATGGATTCCTCCAGGGTGTCAGAGGCCAGTACTTGATGTTCTGGGGAAACCCCATCTTTGGGTCAGGAGGTTGAACTTCAAGTCTGCCCTCAATTTGCTATGTGACTTTGGGCAAATCACTAGACCTCTCTGGGCCCATTACTGCTTCTGTAAAATGAAGAGATTTCACGTATCCTCAGAAGTCCCAGTTCAGACACTCTTGTGGCCCTGAGTGATTGTCACAGATGCAATTTTCAGAATCCCAGGAGGCAATGTAATTTAGTGTTTAAGAGATCTAGGACTCAGATCCATCTGAGTGTGACCAGTCACTTCACCCTCCAAACCTCGGTCCCTCCATTGTAAAATGAGGAGTTCATAGTTCCTACTTCAGAAGGGTGTTGGGAGGACAAACTGAGATGGTGCATGGAAAGTGCTTAGTGTATCTAGTGAGCTACACAGATGCAGCAGCAAGGCTGTCTGCTTTGGGGTCTTGTGCAGGCGTCTGGGTGCTGTTGTCCCTGGGGAGGCTGGCCCTGTCCTATCTGAGCACCAGGTGATCGTTGACTGAGGAGCAGGGTCCTTGTTCTCTCCAATCACCTGACACCTGCAGTCCCCGCCCCCTCACTGCTTCCTCATAAAAGCGCTTCTGGACCAGCAGCTCCTAGTGGGGAGCCCCAGGCGGTCTGAGAGGACTGGATGCATCCAGCTGTTGCATTGCCAGAACAACAGGAGATAGAGGTAAGCTGTCCCCACGGCTTCCACTTTGCAGCTGCGTAGGGACCCAGGACAGAGAAGTCCAGTATGTCTGCCCTCCCCAGACTAGGGTTTCTCTGGGACCATGCTAAAACCTCGACGGGGAAGGCAGACCTCATCTTGGCCAACACGGAGTGAGTTAACAGGCATACAGTCAGGACTGGGGCAGGAGGAACTCCACCATGTGTTAGCTCGATCTGCGGGCTCGCCTTTCAGGATGCAGAAAATGAACACTTTGCTTTCCTGGCCGAGTAGGATGTGTGTGTCTGTGTAGACACATGTGTGTGAACGTGTGCATATGTATGCATTCTCATGTAGGTATGTGTACGTGTGCGCATGTGAGTGTGACTTACATAAAAGCCTTAAGTGTGTGTGGGCACATGTGAGACTAGTGTCAATATGAGAGTGTACTCATGAGATTGCATGTCCATGGATTTATGGGTGTGTGTGTGTGTGCGTGTGTGCGTGCCTGTGTGAGTCAGTGTGAGTGTGGGTACGTGTATGCACTTGTGAGCGTTAAGCAGTTGTATGTATGTGATTAGCTGCACAGATGCAGCTGTGTGTTGTGAGGGTCTGTGTGCTGAGCCCTGTGTTTGAGGAGCGGTCGTCGGGTCAGCCTGGGCGCATGCTTTGGTAGCTGTACGTGCTGTCTGCACATCTGTGTGGGCATCTGTGAGCGCCTGCATGTGTGTGCATGTACACATGTGTGTTCAATGATGTAAGTGTAAACTTACGCACGTATCTATCTACATGCTTTTCAATGTACCTTTGTGTCTCTGAATGCATATACGTGCATAGCACTGCACACTTCTCTCTGTGTATGTGTGTGTGACTGTTTGCCATGGTGCAGCCCCTGTGAGTGTCTCTATGTATACGTGTGAGTTTCTGAGCATGTGCATCTGAGCGGTAGAGGGTACATTTGATTGTGTCTGCGTATGTGTGTGTTCCTGTGGGTGTGTACCTGTGTGTCTTGCAGTGTTAACTTGTGTATCTTTGCGTGTACACACATGTTTCTGAGTGTGTGTACCTATGTGAAGCATTGCATGCTTGGTTGTATCTCTGTGTATATGCATGTGTTTCTCTGGGTGAGTTCGTTGCCGTGTCTATTTGAGTGTGTCTCGGTGTGCACGTGAGTGTCTCTGAACGTGTCTTCCTCGATGTTGCAGTGTGACTTTTGTGCATGTCTCCGTGCAGAAGTTTCTGAATGTGTGTACCTGGGGTGTTGCATTGCATCTTCTTATGAGTCCCTGGGTGTATGATGTGTGTTTCTGCGTGTGTTTGCCTGTCCGTGGGGCAGTGTAACTTTTGTGCGTGTCTCATGTGCATTTCTGAGCATGTGCATCTCTGCAGGTGTGTCTGAGTGTCCGCAGGGCTATAAAGGTGTGGGGTGGCGGGGCTGTAAACACAGCCAAGAGCGTCCAAACAGAACACATCTCCGAACCTTTAAAGCTCCTCTTCTGTCTGCTCTGCACCTCTGAACTGTGCTCATGCGTGTACCTTCCGAGTGTTGATTCAGCGATCGGTGGTGCCAGGTCTGAGCTGAGCGTTGGGATGTCGGTTGTTCATTTTCCCGATGCCTTTGCTCTGAAGCCCGTGCCTTCCTCTGCCTCCGGCTCCTTTGGCCCCCACAATAGCCCACGTCTCCCTCACCAGAAGCCTGCACTAAGGCCAGTCGCTGAACAGACTCACAGATGTTCAGAGCACAGGTATAATTTTAGGCAGAAGGTCTGAACATAGGCAGCCTATGCTGCACCAAACATTTCGACAGCAGTTTCTAATTAGGAGCAACTTGTTTTCCTTAAATAAACAAATCAAGTGAGGAAAGAAATTGCCAGAGATGAATGGCTCCCTGGAGCAGGTCCAGATGTTGGGAAGATGGGGATGGGGTCCCCACAGACTGCAAATGTTACTGCTCAGGGTCTTCCAGATTTTGACCAGGAGCTGATGAGGCAGGGGCTGCAGAAGCTGGTGAGGAGAGCGGGGCAGTGCAGTGTGGGAACCCTTTCCGAGGTTTGCCTAGTGTTTGGTTATTGGGGTAAATACATCACTGGCCCCAGTTCCTCCCTCTTCCCTGTATCCACGCCCTCAGCCATGCAGCATTGCTGTTCTTCCCACTCAAGGGGCAGGCAGGGTTTATGCTCCTGATCCTTCACTTTGGGTTTGGCCATGTGTCTACCTTTGGTCACTGGTGGAAGTGACAGTGTGTCCATTCCAAGCTTAGGCCTCAGGGGCCTTGCATGTTTCTGCAGTGGCTGGGAGAAGGGCTCCCCTGGGGTAGCTGCTGCCTCCTCAGCCTGGCCCCAGAATGAACACATGTCAACAGTGTTGACACAGCCTTAGTTTACCACCTTAGGAAATAAAATAAGGAAGGCATGTGCCTTAGTTTGCTCATCTGTAATATGGGAATGATAATAATAGTGCCTTCTTCTAGGGTTGCTATGAGTATTTACTAAGTAAATTCAGCCCATCTGCCCTCTCACCCACCCCCTGGACACTGTAAAAGTGGGATTTGCCCGAGGTTGCAGAGGGTTGGTGGCAGACCTGAGGTTAGAACCTGAGCCTTCTACATCCCAACCCATGACAGGTCCACAGCCCCTTAGATCCCATGCTACTTTCACATGTGAGCATATTAGTTTCCTGTTGCTGCTGTAACAAATGACCACAAGCACAGAGATGTAAAACAATACAAACTTATTCTCTTACTGTTCTAGAGATCAGAAATCTAAAATGAGTCAGCAGGACTCTGTTTTTTCTGGACTCTCTAGGGGAGACTCCACTTCCATGCCTTTTCCAGCATCTGGAGGCTGCCCACATTCCTTGGCTCATAGCCCAACATCACTCTGACCTCTGCTTCCATTGTCATATTTCCATCTCTGACTTCTGAATCCCCTGCCTCCCTGTAATAAGGACACATGATGACATTGGGCCCCTTGGATAATCCAAGATAATCTCCCCATCTCAAGATCTTTAACTTACTCACATCTGCAAAGTCCCTTTTACCATGTTGGGTAACATTGTCCTAGGTTCCAGGAATTAGGACATGGATATCTTTGGAGGGTAGCTATTTGGCTACCACGGTGAAAAAAGTGAATGAATTATTCCACATTCGTTGATTCAACACATATTTACTGAGTGCTTAGATGCACCAGGCATGAATATTTACTGGGCACCTACCATGTACCAAGGTCTGTCTAGGCCCTGGGGATAAAGTGTTGAGCAAAGAGAGGCCCTGCTGTCCTAGGGGTGATTCCAGGAATGGGAGTTAGAACAAAAATGCATAAATAAATAACTGAATAGCTTCAATTTAAATAGTGATGAGTGCAGTGAGGAAAACACAACAGGTGATGGCGGTGGTGTCTTCTGATAGCCCCTGTTGCGGTCCTCTGCATTCAGGAAACTCCCTCCCCTGCCCCTTCTGGTCTAGGGGTGGTCACAGACCCCCTCTGTTGCCAGGCCCCAGGGGATGCACTACCCACCCCTAGTGGCTTCCCCACACTCTGCCCTCCCATCATAACTGTCCTTGGTCACACCGTTGGGGTGAGCCGTCTGTTATTACCTGATGGTCCCTGACTGATACAGGTGCTTTTACGTGCTGGGACGTGTGCTCTGCCCTTTTTGTGTTTCCATTCATTGATCTTTTTTTTTTTAATATACATTTATTTTTGGCTGCGTTGGGTCTTCATTGCTGCGCGCGCGCTTCCTCTAGTTGCGGCGAGGGGGCTACTCTTCATGGTGGTGTGCAGGCTTCTCATTGCGGTGGCTTCTCTTGTTGCGGAGCATGGGCTCTAGGTGCACAGGCTTCAGTAGCTGTGGCATGTGGGCTCAGTAGTCGTGGCTAGTGGGCTCTAGAGTGCAGGCTCAGTAGTTGTGCACAGGCTTTGTTGCTCCACGGCATGTGGGATCTTCCCGGACCAGGGATCGAACCCATGTCTCCTGCATTGGCAGGTGGATTCTTAACCACTGCACTACCAGGGAAGTCCCACTCATTGATCTTTATAACGTCCCTCCGAGGAAGATGCTCTATTATCCCTTTCTCAGGTAATATAGCCATGTTCATAGCACCGTTATTCACAATGCCGGAAAAGTGGAAGCAACCCAAGTGTCATCGGCATGGGATAAACAAAATGTGGTCCATCCACAAGTGGAATATTATTCAGCCTTTAAAAGGAACAAAATTCTAACACATACTACGACAAGGATGAACCTTAAGGATATTATGCTAAGTGAAATACACCAGACACAAAAGGACAAATACTGTATCATTCCACATATACAACATTCTTTTCTTTTTTTAATTTTTTATACAGCAGGTTCTTATTAGTTATCTATTTTATACATATTAGTGTATATATGTCAATCCCAATCTCCCAGTTCATCCCACCACCCATCCCACTTTCCTCCCTTGCTGTCCATATGTTTGTTCTCTATGTCTGTCTCTATTTCTGCCTTGCAAACCAGTTCATCTGTACCATTTTTCTAGATTCCACATATATGCATTAATATACGATATTTGTTTTGCTCTTTCTGACTTGCTTCACTCTGTATGACAGCCTCTAGGTCCATCCACGTCTCTACAAATGACCCAGTTTTGTTCCTTTTTATGGCTGAGTAATATTCCATTGTATATATGTACCACATCTTCTTTATCCATTCATCTGTCAGTGGGCATTTAGGTTGCTTCCATGACCTGGCTATTGTAAAGAGTGCTGCAATGAACATTGGGGTGCATGTGTCTTTTTGAATTATGGTTTTCTCTGGGTATATGCCCAGTAGTGGGATTGCTGGATCATATGGTAATTCTATTTTTAGTTTTTTAAGGAACCTCCGTACTGTTCTCCATAGTTGCTGTATCAGTTTACATTCCCACTAACAGTGCAAGAGGGTTCCCTTTTCTCCACACCCTCTCCAGCATTTGTTGTTTGTAGATTTTCTGATGATGCCCATTCTAACCAGTGTGAGGTGATACCTCATTGTAGTTTTTTTTTTTTTTTTTTGGGGGGTGGGGGGTACACGGGCCTCTCACTGTTGTGACCTCTCCCATTGCAGAGCACAGGCTCCGGACACGCAGGCTCAGTGGCCATGGCTTACAGGCCTAGCTGCTCCGTGGCATGTGGGATCTTCCCGGACCGGGGCACGAACGCATGTCCCCTGCATCAGCAGGTAGACTCTCAACCACTGTGCCACCAGGGAAGCCCCCTCATTGTAGTTTTGATTTGCATTTCTCTAATAATTAGTGATGTTGACCAGCTTTTCATCTGCCTCTTGGCCATCTGTATGTCTGCTTTGGAGAAATGTCTATTTAGGTCTTCTGCCCATTTTTGGATTGGGTTGTTTGTTTATTTAATATCAAGCTGCATGAGCTGTTTATATATTTTGTAGATTAATCCTTTGTCCATAGATTCGTTTGCAAATATTTTCTCCCATTCTGAGGGTTGTCTTTTCGTCTGTTTATATTTTCCTTTGCTGTGCAAAAGCTTTTAAGTTTCATTAGGTCCCATTTGTTTATTTTTGTTTTTATTTCCATTACTCTAGGAGGTGGGTCAAAAGAGATCTTGCTGTGATTTATGTCAAAGAGTGTTCTTCCTATGTTTTGCTCTAAGAGCTTTATACTGTCTGGGGTTACATTTAGGTCTTTAATCCATTTGGAGTTTGTTTTTGTGTATGGAGGTAGGGAGGGTTCTAATTTCATTCTTTTACATGTAGCTGTCCAGTTTTCCCATCACCACTTATTGAAGAGACTGTCTTTTCTCCATTGTATATCCTTGCCTCCTTTGTCATAGATTAGTTGACCACAGGTGCGTGGGTTTATCTCTGGGCTTTCTATCCTGTTCCATTGATCTATGTTTCTGTTTTTGTGCCACTACCATACTGTCTTGATTACTGTAGCTTTGTAGTATAGTCTGAAATCTGGGAGTCTGATTCCTCCGGCTCCGTTTTTTTCCCTCAAGATTGCTTTGGCTATTCGGGGTCTTTTGTGTCTCTATACAAATTTTAAGATTTTTTGTTCTAGTTCTGTAAAAAATGCCATTGGTAATTTGATAGGGATTGCATTGAATCTGTAGATTGCTTTGAGTATATAGTAATTTCAAAATGTTGATTCTTTCAATCCAAGAACACGGTATATCTCTCCATCTGTTTGTGTCATCTTTGATTTCTTTCATCAGTGTCTTATAGTTTTCTGAGTGTAGGTCTTTTACCTCCTTAGGTAGGTTTATTCCTAGGTATTTTATTCTTTTTGTTGCAATGGTGAATGAGATTGTTTCCTTAATTTCTCCTTCTGATCTTTTGTCATTAGTGTATAGGAATGCAAAAGATTTCTGTGCATTAATTTTGTATCCTGCAATTTACCAAATTCATTGATTAGCTCTAGTAGTTTTCTGGTAGCATCTTTAGGATTCTCTATGTGTGGTATCATGTCATCTGCAAACAGTGATAGTTTTACTTCTTCTTTTCCAATTTGTACTCCTTTTATTTCTTTTCCTTCTCTGATTGCCATGGCTAGGACTTCCAAAACCATGTTGAATAATAGTGGTGAGAGTGGACAGGCTTGTCTTGTTCCTGATCTTAGAGGAAATACTTCCAGTTTTTCACCATTGAGAATGATGTTTGCTGTGGACTTGTCATATATGGCGTTTATTATGTTGAGGTAGGTTCCCTCTATGCCCACTTTCTGGAGAGTTTTTATCATAAATTGGTGTTGAATTTTGTCAAAAGCTTTTTCTGCATCTATTGAGATGACCGTATAATTTTTCTTCTTCAGTTTGTTAATATGGTGTGTCACACTGATTGATTTGCATATATTGAAGAATCCTTGCATCACTGGGATAAATCCCACTTGATCCTTTTAATATGTTGTTGGATTCTGTTTGCTAGTATTTTGTTGAGGATTTTTGCATCTATATTAATCAGTGATATTGGTCTGTAATTTTCTTTTTTTGTAGTACCTTTGTCAGGTTTTGGTATCAGGGTGATGTTGGACTCATCGAATGAGTTTGGGAGTATTCCATCCTCTGCAATTTTTTGGAAGAGTCTGAGAAGGATGGGTGTTAGCTCTTCTCTAAATGTTTGATAGAATTCACCTGTGAAGCCCTCTGGTCCTGGACTTTTGTCTGTTGGAAGATTTTTAATCACAGTTTCAATTTCATTACTTGTGATTGGTCTGTTCATATTTTCTATTTCTTCCTGGTTCAGTCTTGGAAGGTTGTGCTTTTCTAAGAATTTGTCCATTTCTTCCTGGTTGTCCATTTTATTGGCATGGGTTTGCTTGTAGTCTCTCAGGATGCTTTGTATTTCTGCGGTATCTGTTGTAACTTCTCCTTTTTCATTTCTAATTTTATTGATCTCCCTCTTTTTCTTGATGAGTCTGGCTAAAGCTTTATCAATTTTGTTTATCTTCTCAAAGAACCAGCTTTTAGTTTTATTGAGCTTTGCTATTGTTTTCTTTGTTTCTATTTCATTTGTTTCTGCTCTGATCTTTATGATTTCTTTCCTTCTGCTAACTTTGGGTTTTGTTTGTTCTTCTTTCTCTAGTTCCTTTAGGTGTAAGGTTAGATTGTTTACTTGCGATTTTTCTTGTTTCTTGAGGTAGGGTTGTATTGCTATAAACTTCCCTCTTAGAACTGCTTTTGCTGCATCCCATAGGTTTTGGATCATCGTGTTTTCATTGTCATTTGTCCATAGGTATTTTTTTATTTCCTCTTTGATTTCTTCAGTGATCTCTTGGTTATTTAGTAACGTAGTGTTTAGCCTCCATGTGGTTGTGTTTTTACATTTTTTTCCCTGTAATTTATTTCTAATCTCATAGTATTGTGGTTGGAAAAGATGCTTGATATGATTTCAATTTTCTAAAATTTACCGAGGCATGATTTGTATCCCAAGATGTGATCTGTCCTGGAGAATGTTCTGTGCGCACTTGAGAAGAAAGTGTAATCTGCTGTTTTTGGATGGAATGTCCTATAAATATCAATTAAATCTATCTGGTCTATTGTGTCATTTAAAGCTTGTGTTTCCTTATTAATTTTCTGTCTGGATGATCTGTCCATTGGTGTAAGTGAGGTGTTAAAGTCCCCCACTATTATTGTGTTAATGTAGATTTCTTCTTTTATGCTGTTACCATTTGCCTTATGTATTGAGGTGCTCCTGTGTTGGGTGCATATATATTTAAAATTGTTATATCTTCCTCTTGGATTGATCCCTGGATCATTAGGTAGTGTCCTTCCTTGTCTCTTGTAGCATTCTTTATTTTAAAGTCTGTTTTATCTGATATGAGTATTGCTACTCCAGCTTTCTTTTGATTTCCATTTGCATGGAATATCTTTTTCCATCCCCTCACTTTCAGTCTGTATGTGTCCCTAGGTCTGAAGTAGGTCTCTTGTAGACAGCATATATATGGGTCTTGTTTTTTTATCCATTCAGCAAGCCTGTGTCTTTTGGTTGGAGCATTTAATCCGTTCACATTCAAGGTAATTATTGATATGTATGTTCCTATTACCATTTTCTTAATTGTTTTGGGTTTGTTTTTGTAGGTCCTTTTCTTCTCTTGTGTTTCCCACTTAGAGGAGTTCCTTTAACGTTTGTTGTAGAGCTGGTTTGGTGGTGCTAAATTCTCTTAGCTTTTGCTTGTCTGTAAAGCTTTCGATTTCTCTGTCGAATCTGAACGAGATCCTTGCCAGGTAGAGTAATGTTGTTTGTAGGTTCTTCCCTTTCATCACTCTAAATATATCATGCCACTCCCTTCTGGCTTGTAGAGTTTCTGCTGAGAAATCAGCTAGTCACATTATGGGAGTTCCCGTGTATGTTGTTTGTCATTTTTCCCTTGTTGCTTTTAATAATTTTTCTTTTCTTTAATTTTTGTAAATTTGATTACTATGTATCTCAACGTATATCTCCTTGGGTTTATCCTGTGGGAGACTCTCTGCACTTCCTGGACTTGAGTGGCTGTTTCCTTTCCCATGTTAGGGAAGTTTTCAACTATAATGTCTTCAAATATTTTCTCAGGTCCTTTCTCTCTCTCTTCTCCTTCTGGGACCCCTATAATGAGAATGGTGGTGTGTTTAATGTTGTCCCAGAGACCTCTTAGGCTGTCCTCATTTCTTTTCATCCTTTTTTCTTTATTCTGTTCCGTGGCAGTAAATTCCACCATTCTGTCTTCCAGGTCACTTATCCATTCTTCTGCCTCAGTTATTCTGCTATTGATTCCTTCTAGTTTATTTTTCATTTCAATTATTGTATTGTTCATCTCTGTTTGTTTGTTCTTTAATTCTCCTAGGTGTTTGTTCTTTAATTCTTCTAGGTCTTTGTTAAACATTTCTTGCATCTTCTCAGTCTTTGCCTCCATTCTTTTTTCGAGGTCCTCGATCATCTTCAGTATCGTTATTCTGAATTCTTTTTCTGGAAGGTTGCCTATCTCCACTTCATTTAATTGATTTTCTGGGGTTTTATCTTTTCCTTCATCTGGTACATAGCCCTCTGCCTTTTCATTTTGTGTATCTTTCTGTGAATGTGGTTTTCATTCCACAGCCTGCAGGATTGTAGTTCTTGTTGCTTCTGCTGTCTGCCCTCTCTATACAACATTCTTAAAGTAGTCAAATTCATAGAGACAGGAAGTAGAATGGTCGTCGCCAGGGGTTGGGGGAGGGGGAAATGGGGAGTTCGTGTTTAATGGGGTAGAGTTTCCATTTGGGAAGATGACAGAGTTCTGGAGATGGACGGTGGTGATGGTTGTACAACAATGTGAATGTAATTAGTGCCACTAAACTGTATGCTTAAAAGTGGTTAATATAGAAAATTTTATTTTACGTATATTTTACCAGAATAAAAATAAATAAATAAGTTAAAAGTCTAGAGAGGCTGGGATTTGAACCCAGGTCTGACCCTAGAGCCTGTGTTCCTTTCTCCGTACAGTATGGTCTCAGCCCCGAAGCACCATGCACACCCAAACGTGGGTGTGCAAGCAGATTTTGAACCAACCTGGGAGAATATGGGATGGGGCTTTGGACGCAGCAAAGGGAAGACCCCCAGTGTTGAGGAGCCCATGGTATGCTGGTGCCATGCACTCCCTTTCACCAAGGTTTACCCATTGGTCTATTGGACAAATTTCTATTGAGCACCTACTGTGTGCCAGACCCTGTGGAGATGGTGGAGAGAAAAACAAGATACTAACCTGCATATAATTCCTTGAAGTAACTGCCAGGAAGGAAGGTCTCTGACACTGGGGGTGCAGAAATTAGGGCCTTTGAAAGGAAGACTTCCTCGAGAGAGAAAAATGTGCTGGGCTCTGAAGGATGAATAGGATCCATCAGGTGAAAAAGGTTGGGAAGATAGCAGAACCAGCATGTGCAAAGGTCCTGAGGTGAGGAAAGTGGCATGAACCAAAGGCTTCTAGATTGTAGAAGAGTTGGTACACTGTCAAGCAGACAGTTCTCAGGGCCTTGCCAGCCCCATAAGTGTTTTGCTCTTTATCCTTCCAGCAGTGGGGAGCCTTGTAAAGGTTTTAAGTACAGTGAGTGAAATGAGTCTATTAAACCCTGACCAGAACAATAAGAAGAAACCACACCCCCACGTGAGGTGGGAGCCCGTTGAAATCCCCACAAAGAAGGAGCTGGGTGGACAGCAGTGATTTCAGGATTTTAGCTTCATTATGCAAAATACACAGCTTTCCAGGGGAGAGGTGAGCTTTGGCAAAAAGAGTCAACAAATTAGTTTTTTAATCTGCTTTAAGTTGCTGAAATGCCTTTGTCTTCCTTCCATTGTCACCTGATGGCCCGTGGGCTATTTTAACTTTAATCAGAGAATTTTTTTTTAATTAAGGGAGTTTTTTCCTTTTGAAAAGCAAGTCCCAGCTGTGTTTTGATAAGATAGAATTAAAAATGGCATGGGGGAAATGCCACAGAAAGCTTTGATTTTTCTCCTTGTGGCATCTGAACTGATTTATATAATAATTATATATTTTATTTTGATGCAGCTTCTCCTCAGCCCTTCCTGGCCTCCCCCAACACACCACAGTGTACCAGTAGCTCTGAACACAGGCTGTTTCTAAAATCCCCAACTCTTGGCTTCTAGAGACAGAGGGACAGCCCTGTAAGAAACCAAGATTTCTGACCTAACAGCTTTAGGTTTAGGGGAAAGCTTGCTCACATCCAAGCGCTACCAATTCACAGCTGTGTGGCTTTGGATAATTTATTTCAATCTCCTTAGCTTCCAATTACTCATATGTAAAATGAAAATAATGATAGTATTTATATTCGTGGGATTCTTCTAGTTGTAAGTGACAGAAAATCCAGTGTAAACATCATTACACTCTTATTCTCAGGCATAAAAGGGACTGTATTGGTTCATGTAACTGGCAACTAGCTTCAGGTTTGGCAGGATCCAGGACTTTGACAGAGTCTCAGGGCATTCTCTCACTTTTTCTCTCTCTCTCTCCGTCCTTCCCAGTCTCTTGACTCTCCTTTTTCTCTGTAGTGGGCTTCCTTCTCCAGCTGGCTCTGGCTATCTTCATCTGTGCACAGATGCCTACCAGTAAGTCCATGATTACATGGTGTCGGCTGCAAGCCCTGTTCCCACAAGTCCTGGAATTGAGACCTTGTAGGTCTCCTGGAATCAGAGAAACGGACTATGCTGTTCAGTCAGATGGGGGTCATATGACCACCTTGGATCCTCCTGGTGGGGAGGGTGTGAATCAACCTTTGTGGTTTCCTGAACCACAAAGACCAAAAGTGGGAGTAGGATGGGTCCCCAAAGGAAAATCAGGACCCAGTTAACCTAAGAAGAGGAAGTAAATGCTGGTCACACTAAAATGACCTATTGGCAGTCCTCATCTCAGAGGGTTGTTGTGAGGTGAAGATTAAATGATATTGATCATGCCAGGTACTTAACACTGACCCCGGCATGCAGTGTACTCAGTAAATGTTATTACTACGACTACTACTGCTAGGGCTCCTGCTCCTGCTCCTACTACGATGTTATTATTAGCATGGTGATAATATAGGCCAGGGAGGGGCTCTTCAAGTGTTCAGGGCTATAGGAGACACCCATGACCAGAAGACTCAACCTGGACATCCCATTGGCCCCTATGAACCTTGGACCTGTCACTTCCCTTCCAATTTTGGTTGCCAAAAGCCATCATCCCCTAACAAACCACACCTCATGGATCACTTCACTGGCTAAAAGCCGTGATGGCTCAAAGGATGCAGGGAGTGGACACAAATCCAGATGCCTCCAGGGGTAGGTGGGTCCCTTAGGAGCGAGACAGAGCAGAGGGTCAGTGGTGAACCAGAAACCCAGTGGACCCTCTACTGGGAGCATCCACTCCCACCCCAGCCCACCGTCTCCCCACAAGAACAGAGCCCAGGTGGCCACATCTCTCAAGGATTTTTTCCAAGAAGATTCCAAGGTATTACACAAAATCTCTGTGGTTGTAAATGTTGGTCACCAATTCAGGCAGTTTTGAAACACAGCACAGACCAAACAAGCATGTCTGTGGGCTCAGCTGGACCTCTGCTGTAGAGCCAGGTCTCCCCCATCTGGGGGACACGGGGCCTGTTCTTTCTGAACCACAGTGAGCACAAGTTGGGGATGCCCTTGGAAAACACACCAGCCCATTGTTTTGAATCAGTTTGTATGCTGCATGCCGTCAGCATCCCCTTGGATGACCACTGGAAGACCTTTTTATTCTGAGCTGCGCCATTTGTAATAGGCTCCGTGGATCGGATTCAGTGAGAACGGCTGCTTAGAAGCAGTTCATTTTGCTGCCTGAGATTATTAAGGTTCTCTCTGATTTCCTGCTTCACTCTATTGATTTCCTGGGATAAAACTTCCTCTGCAGAGGCTGCGAAGGTAATTCAGCTGCCATCCCTCCATGTGAGGGAGGGTTGGATCCTGGCTCTCCCATCCCACTTCCTGCTGTGTGACGGAGGGCAAATCACTCCACCTCTCTGAGCCTTGGTTTTCTCATCTGCAACCTCAGGGGGTCATCATAGCTCCTGCCTCCTGAGAAGGTGTCGGGCACATAGCAGGTACTCACCAACCTTAGCTCCTCCTGTAAAACTCCAGCCCCAGCAGCCTGGTGAAAGGGAGATAGAGGCTCACGCTCCTTGTATGTACTTAGCACCCTCTCTATGGCAGACCCTTTCAAAGCATAGTCCCCTTCTTTTACTCACAGCAGCCCTGAAGCTTGTGGCTTTGCATCACTCTCCTTTTTTACAGATGAGGAAACTGAGGCTCTGAGAGGTGAAGGGATCTGCCCAAGGTCACACAGCTAGGACACGGTGGAGCTGAGACTTGGACTTCAGTGTGCCTGAATCCAGCAGTCCTGCCTCTTGAGAGGGGCCCTACCTTCTAAGGCAGCCAGCTGCATTCACACTAACCCGTGGGCCCAAGGACCCCTTAGTAGTGGAATCTAGACCCAACTCTGCTATTAACTTGCTGTGTCACCTCAGGAGACTTTCTTGGTCTCTCTGGGCCTTTGTTTTCTCAGCTCCTTAAACTCACATTGCTCCCTTCCACCTCAGGGCCTTTGCACATGCCGTGCCATCCGCCCAGCATACATCCCTCTCCGCCTCCACCCCTCTTTACCTGGTTAATTGCAACTCCTCCTTAGGGTCTTGGGTGAAGCATGATTTCTGAGAATTCCTCTGGGGCTCCCCTGGGCCAGGTCAGACCTCCCCTGCTGTGTACTTTACAAGATTCATCTCTTTCCTTCAGGGTTTGTGATTACAGTGCTGTGTGATGATTTAACTAACCTGTGTCACCTCTGCCAGACTGCCCACTTGAGGGGGGTCTGGAAGCCATTTAGCACCGTTCCTATGCTCACACTCCAAGCCTGCCACATACATACAGCAAAAAGCTGTGGTTATTAACTGAAATTTAAAAAGAGCTCTTAGGACCCTCAGATGCTGCTGATAGGAGTGTGAATTAGTGCACCTGCTTTGGAAAACTGCTTGACCATATTTTCTTAAATGGCATGATACATCCTCTAATCTGCTATTCTACTTTGAGATATAGACTCAATAGAAATGAGTATATATGTTCTTTTTATATATGTTGTAGTCATAAGTGTGAGAAACCAGAAACTACCCAAATGTCCATTATGGTAGAATAGACAAGTAAAATGAGCTTCCATCATAACGTGGAATAGTACACAGCAGTAAAAATGGGCAGGCTATAGCTGCATGCCACAGAGGGATGGGTCATGCAAAAGTAATGCCTAGCAAAGGAAGCCAGACACAAAAGGGCATATACTATACAGTATTAATTACAGAAAGCTCAAAACAGAAGCAGAGTTTAGGAATGCATGCATGCTTGATGAACACATTATAAAGAAAAACAGGGAAGAAATAGGATGGTTGTGATCTTGGGTGAGGAAGGGAGGGGGGTGATTTTAAAAGAGCACAGGGTTTCCCTGGTGGCGCAGTGGTTGAGAGTCCGCCTGCCGATGCAGGGGACACGGGTTCGTGCTCCGGTCCGGGAGGATCCCACATGCTGCAGAGCGGCTGGGCCTGTGAGCCATGGCCGCTGAGCCTGCGCGTCCGGAGCCTGTGCTCCGCAACAGGAGAGGCCACAACAGTGAGAGGCCCGCGTACCACAAAAAAAAAAAAAAAAAGAGCACAGAAGGGGCTCTGGGGTGCTGGTCAGGTTCTGTTTCTTGCCCTGGAAGGTGGTTACATGGGTGTGTGTTCACTGTGCAATAATTCATCAAATTGTACATCTTTGTTTTATGTTTTCTTTTGTCTGTGGGTCATGGGTTCCATGGAAAGACCCCCTATGTCCCCCCCCACCACCACAGATAATTACCTCTGGGGGGACTCCATCTGGACCACCCTGCTTTGGTTTATGCACAGAGAACATCTCTGCTATCCTGTTTAAGCAAGTTTTTTTCTACTTTCAGCGCAAAAAAAATCGTATGTGGTGTGGCGTGTGCCCCTCTCTGTCCTGTAAGGCCACAGGGGTCCAAATTTACATGGGCAAAAACAACCCAGTAACTTTTTGTCTTAACACAGAGGCCACCAGGCCAGAGGACACAGTTAGCCCCTTTTTCTCAGACTGTGATAAGCATGGGGGCTGGGGGGCAGGGGGGTTGATGGCCCCAGAAGAAAATAAAAAAGAAACTACGAAAGAAAGAGAAAAATAAAACCTGAGAAGCATTTTCAAGTTTCTAGCTTTTCAGGCTACCAAAAGATGGGGGATCAGCTGTCCTGGATGGAGGGTCAGATAACAGGGCTGGGCCAGGAAAAAGAACGAGGACGTGGAGCTCCGAGGCGGGGCAGCTGAGTGCCAGACCCAGGGTGGGCTGGCCTCCAATCCAGGAGAATTAGGTTGGTGGACTCACTGCTCCAGATCTTTCCCTACCACCCTGACCTCCATTTCTGTGCGGGCAGGAGGGTGGGCCTGGACCCTACTCTTGAACCTGGGCCCTAGCTGGAGAGCAGAAACATCGTGATTGGTAATGGTCCTTGGAGCTTGAGGCAGGATATACCAGGTCTGCCAGGGGCTTCTAGAAGTCTGGCTGATGGTTTTGGATTATTAACTCCTTGACAATGAACTTTCTCCATCCATTTAGGAAACATTTGTAAGTCTCCTACTTAAGATTCGTTAAACAAATGTGAATTGTGCTTACCTTGGGCTGGACTCTGCTAAGCATCAGGGATAGAATTAGAGTGACCAGCTGGTTTTGGATTGCCCGGGATTTTCCCAGTTTAAGCACTAAACATCTAAGTGTCCTGGGAACCCCTCAGTCCCAGGCAAACCCGGATTGTTGGTCCCTGGTGAGCAAGATTCTTCTGACGCCTGACCTCACAGAGCTCACAGCCCAGTGCAGGAGGCAGGGAATTACAAACCAGCACATCAGTGTTTTGGTGGAGGACGCATGGGGGCTGTGAAAGCCCAGAGGAGGTCTCTCATCCAGTGGAGGGTTTCCAAGAGGGCTTCCTGGAGGAGGTGACATCTGAACCAAGCCCTTCAAGAGGAGTAGGGTCAGGCAGGGCTGAAGGATGGGGGAGAGTGGAAGGCAGTTTTCCCGATGGGAGAGAGAGGCGAGGGGCTGGTGTGTTTACGGAGGTGAATCAGGTGAACTGTGGCTGGAGGTGGAGAAGAGTAGGGCTGGGGAGAGGGCTAGGGGACCTGGAGGGGTAGGTCATGGATGACCTTTTGGGCCTGGGTGGTACACCGGGCATTTGGGAAACCTGGGTGGGGGTGGATCAAATTTCTATGTAAAGGTTGCCCAGGCTGCTGTATGGAGGGGGAACTGGTAGTGGGAGGTGCAGGTAGGGAGGGGTTAAGCATAGCTATAAAGAGACTGTTGGGCAGGGCTGTTCATTAATCCTTCCACATGCTCAGACCAAAAGCCTCGGAGTCATCTTTGACTCTGTGCTTCATCTCCTGCGCCACATACGACTTTCAATAAATGCAGCCCCTTCTCACCACCTCCATCCCCATTCCTGGCATCCCGCACCCTTTTTCTGCTTTTTCTCCACAGCTCCTATCACCTTCTAATCTACCATATGATTGACATATTTATTTGTTTACGCTCTGCTTCTTCTCTCAAGAGCAAGGTTTCTCAGCATCGGAGCTGCTGACATTTTGGATCAGATAAGTCTTGTTGGTGCTGTCCTGGGCATTCTGGGAAGTTTTTGGAGCATCCCTGGCCTCCCTACCCACTAGATGCCAGTAGCATCTCCTCCCCAGGAGGTGACAACCAAAAGAAACGTCTCCAGACATTAGCCAGTGTCCCTGGCAGGGGAAGGGGGCAACACCACCCCAAGTTGAGAACTACTGCACAAGAATTTCCGTTCTGTGAGTGCTGGGATTTCTGTGTCCTTCATCATTGTTTCCCCGATGCCTAGAATGTGAAGCTTGGCTCGTTCATAGTGATGCTCAATGAACGTTCGTTGAATGAATGAGTGAGTGTGAGATGATGGGGGCCTGAGCAAGGGAAGGGTTTGGGAAATAGTGAAGTGAATGGATCAATAAATAGAACTACCATTGTATTTATTATGGCGATGATCCCAGGCCTTTTCTTTATCCTCTCCGGAGCTCATATTCCTTTCATCATATGACAGAGGAGGGTCAGAAAGGTTAAGTGATGTGAGTAAAAACCCTGCAGGAATGAGTGGTGGAACCAAGTTTGGATCCAGGTCTTTAGGAATCAAGTTCAGAGTCTTTTCAAGTGTCAGATACTGTTATATAATAACAACTGCTGTTTATTGAGCACTTGTTACATGCCAGGCACTGTGCTTTGGATGGATCGCCTCGTTAAAGCCTCTAACAACATCGTGAGATGACTACGTCATCCTGTTTGTACAAGGGGGGATTGTGAGCATCAGGGAGGTGGAGTGAGTTGTCCAGAGTCACACAGCCAGGAGTAGAGCAGACCTGTCTGACACAGGAGTCTGAGGCTGACTGCCAAGCAGGAGTCAAGGATGCACAACCCCTCCCCCCTCACACTTTAGGTAATGGCATCACCCCAAAGTGCTTTTCCTTTCCCTCTTGTCTGAGAAGGAGAAATGATCAAAGGATTCCCACTGACGTGTTAAGTATCAAGGCTGCATTTCAAAGTGCCCTACAAGGAGACTTTGTAAATTTCACAAAGCCCCCGGGCCATGTGAAACCTCTTCCTCCTTAACCTCGATCTCCCGGCCGGGCTGCACTGGCCTGATGTGGAAGGCTGTGCTCTTAACCACTCTGCTCTCCTTCCCCTCTGATCAGACAGATTTCAAATAAATAATTTCAGGGAAGCATCATGAACGTTTCCGAGGGGAAAGGCTGGCGCATTATGGGAACCTAAAGGAAGGAGACTCAGTTTATTTCAGGGATTCAAGAGGGGCTCTCCAAGGAAGAGGTGTGGATATGGGGATGGGAAGGATGTGTGGGAATCTGTTCAAGGGAAGGCTCCTTCAGACAAGGAGATGGAGTGTCGCATCCTGCATCCTGCATCCGGCCCGCCTGTAGCTCCGAAGCAGAAGAGGGAGGAGGTGATGCAGAGAGGAGTGGGTGGGCCCTGGGTGCAGTAGGTGCGTGCTTGGGAACGGGTCCTGGTCCTCACTTTGGCCTTCCCTTCGGCAGGCTCTCTGCCCATCCCATCCTGACCCATCCTGGGTCCAGAAGCAACACAGACAGCCCCCTCTTGGAAGTCAGGCCCCGAGCCCAGTGTGTCTAGCTGTGGCCAGGCCGAGTGGGCACGCTGGGCAGACCTCCATGAGAAGCTCTTAAGAAAAGCCCGTTGTTGGAGTCATGAACTAGCCTCCTGCTGCAGCGGCGGGAAGGTCTGACGTCTGACCCTGGGTCCTCGCCTCATAAACCCTCCTTTGACCTGAGTTTCTCCTGAGATCGGGGCTCCTGGCCCCTCCACGGTGTTGTTCCTTCTCATCCCGCCCCCAGGGCTCAGCCTCTGCTCCGCTGGGGCTCCTCTGACTGTTCTTCACCGTATCACACACCATCTCCTAGGATTCTTGCTCCGATGAGGTCCCACTTACTGGTTTACTGGTCTAACTACTGACCTGCCATCTACAGCAGCGTTTCTCCACCTCGGCCCTGTTGGCATTTGGGGCTGGAGAATTCTTGGTTGTGGGTGCAGTCCTGTGTGCACTGTAGAATTGGAGCACTGTCCAATGCCAAGGACACCTTCCCCTTTGACTGTGACGACCAATGTCTCCAGGCATTGCCACATGTCCCCTGGGGACAAAATCGCCCCCAGTTAAGACCACTGGTTTAGATCAGTCATAATGCGTTCCTTGAGAATTGGCAAATCGCTACCCCCTTCGAAAGATAGGGGTTCTGTTAGCCAAGTAGAAGGAAGGGGATATATATAAGGTACATAAGAGTGTATGCTACACACACTGCTGTAGAGTTTCTTTCTTTTCCTTCCTCACCACCCCGCCTCCCACCCCCGCCTTCCTTTCTTTCACATTCCAACAAAACCTTCTTTACATCATTTACAAACACAGGCAGCTGGATCTGGGATTTGACCCTGTGGGTGCAGTTTACAGGCTTTTGGAATAAAACAAACAAACAAAAAACAAAAAAACCTCTCTTCGTTGAGGTAAAGTGTCCCCTTTAAGGCAGGCACTGTCATATTTGCCACCTTCTTTGTATAGTGTTATCTACTTAATAGATGGTAAATCCATTCTTTTTAAATTTTTTACCTTTTTTCCCCAATTTTTAAATCGCAGTAAAATACACGTAAAATTTGCCGTCTTGACCACTTTGAAGTGTACAGTTCAGTGTATTCGGTACATTCATACTGTTGTGCTACCATCACCACCCTCCAGTTCCAGAACTCTGCTCGGTCAGAGGTGGATGAGCCAGGATCACCTAGACCCACCCTCTTAGTTTATATCTGGGGAAATTTTTTTTTTTTTTTTTTAGGCCATATGGTAACTTTATTATGTTTAGCTTTTTGAGAAACTGTCAAATGGTTTCCAAAGTGGCTACACCGTTTTACATTCTCACTGGCCATGTAAAGGAGTTCCAGTTTCTCCATGCCCTCTCCAACACTTGTTATTGTCTGTCTTTTTTATTATAGTCATCCTAGTGTGTGTGAAGTAATATCTTGAGGTTTTGATTTGCACTTCATCAATGTTTAATAATGTTGAGCTTCTTTTTATGTGTTTATTGGCCATTTGTATATCTTCTTTGGAGAAATGTCTATTCAAATCCTTTGTCCACTTTTTAATTGAATTATTCATATTTTTATTGTTGAGTTATAAGAGTTCATTATATATTCTGGACAAGAGAGTCAATAAATATATGATTTGTAAATATTTTCTCCCATTCTTTGGATTGTCTTTTCACCTTTTTTTTTTTTTTTTAACATCTTTATTGGAGTATAATTGCTTTACAATGGTATGTTAGCTTCAGCTTCACAACAAAATGAATCAGTTATATACATACATATATTCCCATATCTCTTCCCGCTTGCGTCTCCCTCCCTCCCACCCTCCCTATCCCACCCCTCCAGGCGGTCACAAAGCACCGAGCTGATCTCCCTGTGCTATGCGGCTGCTTCCCACTAGCTATTTACCTTACGTTTGGTAGTGTATATATGTCCATGCCTCTTTATCGCTTTGTCACCGTTTACCCTTCCCCCTCCCCATAACCTCAAGTCCATTCTCTAGTAAGTCTGTGTCTTTATTCCTGTTTCACCCCTAGGTTTTTCATGACATTTTTTTTTTAAATTCCATATATATGTGTTAGCATACGGTATTTGTCTCTCTCTTTCTGACTTACTTCACTCTGTATGACAGACTCTAGGTCTATCCACCTCATTACAAATAGCTCAATTTCGTCTCTTTTTATGGCTGAGTAATATTCCATTGTATATATGTGCCACATCTTCTTTATCCATTCATCCGATGATGGACACTTAGGTTGTTTCCATCTCCGGGCTATTGTAAATAGAGCTGCAATGAACATTTTGGTACATGACTCTTTTTGAATTATGGTTTTCTCAGGGTATATGCCCAGTAGTGGGATTGCTGGGTCATATGGTAGTTCTATTTGTAGCTTTTTAAGGAACCTCCATACTGTTCTCCACAGTGGCTGTATCAATTTACATTCCCACCAACAGTGTAAGAGGGTTCCCTTTTCTCCACACCCTCTCCAGCATTTATTGTTTCTAGATTTTTTGATGATGGCCATTCTGACTGGTGTGAGGTGATATCTCATTGTAGTTTTGATTTGCATTTCTCTCATGATTAGTGATGTTGAGCATTCTTTCATGTGTTTGTTGGCACTCTGTATATCTTCTTTGGAGAAATGTCTATTTAGGTCTTCTGCCCATTTTTGGATTGGGTTGTTTGTTTTTTTGTTATTAAGCTGCATGAGCTGCTTATAAATTTTGGAGATCAATCCTTTGTCAGTTGCTTCATTTGCAAATATTTTTTCCCATTCTGAGGGTTGTCTTTTGGTCTTCTTTATGGTTTCCTTAGCTGCGCAAAAGCTTTTAAGTTTCATTAGGTCCCATTTGTTTACTCTTGTTTTTATTTCCATTTCTCTAGGAGGTGGGTCAAAAAGGACCTTGCTGTGATTTATGTCATAGAGTGTTCTGCCTATGTTTTCCTCTAAGAGTTTGATAGTTTCTGGCCTTACATTTAGGTCTTTAATCCATTTTGAGCTTATTTTTGTGTATGGTGTTAGGGAGTGATCTAATTTCATACCTTTACATGTAGCTGTCCAGTTTTCCCAGCACCACTTATTGAATAGGCTGTCCTTTCTCCACTGTACATTTCTGCCTCCTTTGTCAAAGATAAGGTGACCATATGTGCGTGGGTTTATCTCTGGGCTTTCTATCCTGTTCCATTGATCTATCTTTCTGTTTTTGTGCCAGTACCATACCGTCTTGATAACTGTAGCTTTGTAGTATAGTCTGAAGTCTGGGAGCCTGATTCCTCCAGTTCCTTCTTTCGTTCTCAAAATTGCTTTGGCTATTCGGGGTCTTTTGTGTTTCCATACAAATTGCAAAATTTTTTGTTCTAGTTCTGTGAAAAATGCCAGTGGTAGTTTGATAGGGATTGCATTGAATCTATAGATTGCTTTCGGTAGTAGAGTCATTTTCACAATGTTGATTCTTCCAATCCAAGAACATGGTATATCTCTCCATCTATTTGTATCGTCTTTAATTTCTTTCATCAGTGTCTTATAATTTTCTGCATACAGATCTTTTGTCTCCTTAGGTAGGTTTATTCCTAGATATTTTATTCTTTTTGTTGCAATGGTAAATGGGAGTGTTTTCTTGATTTCACTTTCAGATTTTTCATCATTAGTATATAGGAATGCCAGAGATTTCTGTGCATTAATTTTGTATCCTGCCACTTTACCAAATTCATTGATTAGCTCTAGTAGTTTTCTGGTAGCATCTTTAGGGTTCTCTATGTATAGGATCATGTCATCTGCAAACAGTGACAGCTTTACTTCTTCTTTTCCGATTTGGATTCCTTTTATTTCCTTTTCTTCTCTGATTGCTGTGGCTAAAACTTCCAAAACTATGTTGAATAAGAGTGGTGAGAGTGGGCAACCTTGTCTTGTTCCTGATCTTAGTGGAAATGCTTTCAGTTTTTCACCATTGAGGAGGATGTTTGCTGTGGGCTTGTCATATATGGCCTTTATTATGTTGAGGAAAGTTCCCTCTATGCCTACTTTCTGGAGGGTTTTTATCATAAATGGGTGTTGAATTTTGTCAAAAGCTTTCTCTGCATCTATTGAGATGATCATATGGTTTTTCTCCTTCAGTTTGTTAATATGGTTTATCACATTGATAGATTTGCGTATATTGAAGAATCCTTGCATTCCTGGAATAAACCCCACTTGATCATGGTGTATGATCCTTTTAATGTGCTGTTGGATTCTGTTTGCTAGTATTTTGTTGAGGATTTTTGCATCTATGTTCATCAGTGATATTGGCCTGTAGTTTTCTTTCTTTGTGACATCCTTGTCTGGTTTTGGTATCAAGGTGATGGTGGCCTCGTAGAAGGAGTTTGGGAGTGTTCCTCCCTCTGCTATATTTTGGAAGAGTTTGAGAAGGATGGGTGTTAGCTCTTCTCTAAATGTTTGATAGAATTCGCCTGTGAAGCCATCTGGTCCTGGGCTTTTCTTTGTTGGAAGATTTTTAATCACAGTTTCAATTTCAGTGCTTGTGATTGGTCTGTTCATATTTTCTATTTCTTCCTGATTCAGTCTTGGCAGGTTGTGCATTTCCAAGAATTTGTCCATTTCTTCCAGATTGTCCATTTTATTGGCATAGAGTTGCTTGTAGTAATCTCTCATGATCTCTTTTATCTCTGCAGTGTCAGTTGTTACCTCTCCTTTTTCATTTCTAATTCTATTGATTTGAGTCTTCTCCCTTTTTTTCTTGATGAGTCTGGCTAGTGGTTTATCTATTTTGTTTATCTTCTCAAAGAACCAGCTTTTAGTTTTATTGATCTTTGCTATTGTTTCCTTCATTTCTTTTTCATTTATTTCTGATCTGATTTTTATGATTTCTTTCCTTCTGCTAGCTTTGGGGTTTTTTTGTTCTTCTTTCTCTAATTGCTTGAGGTGCAAGGTTAGGTTGTTTATTCGAGATGTTTCCTGCTTCTTAAGGTGGGCTTGTATTGCTATAAACTTCCCCCTTAGAACTGCTTTTGCTGCATCCCACAGGTTTTGGGTCGTCGTGTCTCCATTGTCATTTGTTTCTAGGTATTTTTTGATTTCCTCTTTGATTTCTTCAGTGGTCACTTCATTATTAAGTAGTGTATTGTTTAGCCTCCATGTGTTTGTATTTTTTACAGATCTTTTCCCGTAATTGATATCTAGTCTCATGGCGTTGTGGTCAGAAAAGATACTTGATACAATTTCAATTTTCTTAAATTTACCAAGGCTTGATTTGTGACCCAAGATATGATCTATCCTGGAGAATGTTCCATGAGCACTTGAGAAAAATGTGTATTCTGTTGTTTTTGGATGGAATGTCCTATAAATATCAATTAACTCCATCTCGTTTAATGTATCATTTAAAGCTTGTGTTTCCTTATTTATTTTCATTTTGGATGATCTGTCCATTGGCGAAAGTGGGGTGTTAAAGTCCCCTACTATGAATGTGTTACTGTCGATTTCCCCTTTTATGGTTGTCAGTATTTGCCTTATGTATTGAGGTGCACCTAAGTTGGGTGCATAAATATTTACAATTGTTATATCTTCCTCTTGGATCGATCCCTTGATCATTATGTAGTGTCCTTCTTTGTCTCTTCTAATAGTCTTTGTTTTAAAGTCTATTTTGTCTGATATGAGAATTGCTACTCCAGCTTTCTTTTGGTTTCCATTTGCATGAAATACCTTTTTCCATCCCCTTACTTTCAGTCTGTATGTGTCTCTAGGTCTGAAGTGGGTCTCTTGTAGACAACAAATATATGGGTCTTGTTTCTGTATCCATTCAGCCAATCTGTGTCTTTTGGTGGGAGCATTTAGTCCATTTACATTTAAGGTAATTATCGATATGTGTGTTCCTATTCCCATTTTCTTAATTGTTTTGGGTTCATTATTGTAGGTCCTTTCCTTCTTTTGTGTTTCTTGCCTAGAGAAGTTCCTTTAGCAGTTGTTGTAGAGCTGGTTTGGTGGTGCTGAACTCTCTGAGCTTTTGCTTGTCTGTAAAGGTTTTAATTTCTCCATCAAATCTGAATGAGATCCTTGCTGGGTAAAGTAATCTTGGTTGCAGGTTTTTCTCCTTCAACACTTTCAATATGTCCTGCCACTCCCTTCTGGCTTGCAGAGTTTCTGCTGAAAGATCAGCTGTTAACCTTATGGGGATTCCCTTGTGTGTTATTTGTTGTTTTTCCCTTGCTGCTTTTAATATGTTTTCTTTGTATTTAATTTTTGACAGTTTGATTAATATGTGTCTTGGCGTATTTCTCCTTGGATTTATCCTGTATGGGACTCTCTGTGCTTCCTGGACTTGATTAACTATTTCTTTTCCCATATTAGGGAAGTTTTCAACTATAATCTCTTCAAATATTTTCTCAGTCCCTTTCTTTTTCTCTTCTTCTTCTGGAACCCCTATAATTCGAATGTTGGTGCGTTTAATGTTGTCCCAGAGGTCTCTGAGACTGTCCTCAGTTCTTTTCATTCTTTTTTCTGCTCTGCAGTAGTTATTTCCACTATTTTATCTTCCAGGTCACTTATCCGTTCTTCTGCCTCAGTTATTCTGCTATTGATCCCATCTAGAGTACTTTTAATTTCATTTATTGTGTTGTTCATCGTTGCTTGTTTCATCTTTAGTTCTTCTAGGTCCTTGTTAACTGATTCTTGCAATTTGTCCATTCTATTGTCCATTCTATCTCCAAGATTTCGGATCAACCTTACTATCATTATTCTGAATTCTTTTTCCGATAGACTGCCTATTTCCTCTTCATTTGTTAGGTCTGGTGGGTTTTTATCTTGCTCCTTCATCTGCTGTGTGTTTTTCTGTCTTTTCATTTTGCTTATCTTACTGTGTTTGGGGTCTCCTTTTTTGCAGGCTGAAGGTTCGTAGTTCCTGTTGTTTTTTGTGTCTGTCCCCAGTGGCTAAGGTTGGTTCAGTGGGTTGTGTAGGCTTCCTGGTGGAGGGTACTAGTGCCTGTGTTCTGGTGGATGAGGCTGGATCTTGTCTTTCTGGTGGGCAGGTCCATGTCTGGTGGTGTGTTTTGGGGTGTCTGTAGACTTATTATGATTTTGGGCAGCCTCTCTGCTAATGGGTGGGGTTGTGTTCCTGTCTTGCTAGTTGTTTGGCATAGGATGTCCAGCCCTGTAGCTTGCTGGTCGTTGAGTGAAGCTGGGTGCTGGCGTTGAGATGGAGATCTCTCGGAGATTTTTGCTGTTTGATATTATGTGCAGCTGGGAGGCCTCTTGTGGACCAGTGTCCTGAAGTTGGCTCTCCCACCTCAGAGGCACAGCACTGACTCCTGGCTGCAGCACCAAGAGCCTTTCATCCACAGGGCTCCTTAATTTGGGATGATTCGTTGTCTATTCAGGTATTCCACAGATGCAGGGTATATCAAGTTGATTGTGGAGCTTTAATCTGCTGCTTCTGAGGCTGCTGGGAGAGATTTCCCTTTCTCTTCTTTGTTCTGACAGTTCCCAGGGGCTCAGCTTTGGATTTGGCCCCGCCTGTGCGTGTAGGTCGCCGGAGGGCGTCTGTTCTTTGCTCAGACAGGACGGGGTTAAAGGAGCCGCTGATTCGGAGGCTCTGGCTCACCCAGGCCGGGGGGTAGGGAGGGTCACGGAGTGCGGGGCGGGCCTGCAGCGGCAGAGGCCGGCGTGATGCTGCAGCCTGAGGGCGCCGTGCGCTCTCCCGGGGGAGCCGTCCCTGGATCCCGGGACCCTGGCAGTGGCGGGCTGCACAGGCTCCCCGGAAGGGCGTGTGGCTAGTGACCTGTGCTCGCACACAGGCCTCCTGGCGGCAGCAGCAGCGGCCTCAGCGTCCCATGTCCGTCTCTGGGCTCCGCAATCTTAGCCGCGGCTCGCGCCCGTCCCTGGAGCCCTCTCAAGCAGCGCTCTTAATCCCCTCTCCTCGTGCACCAGGAAACAAAGAGGGACGTAAAAGTCTCTTGCCTCTTCGGCAGGTCCAGACCCCTCCCCGGACTCTCTCCCGGCCAGCCGCGGCGCACCAACGCCCTGCAGGCTGTGTTCACGCCGCCAACCTCAGTCCTCTCCCGGCGCTCCGACAAAAGCCGGAGTCTCAGCTCCCAGCCCCGCCCGCCCCGGCGGGCGAGCAGACAAGCCTCTCGGCTGGTGAGTGCCGGTCGGCCCGATCCTCTGCGCTGGAATCTGTCCGCTTTGCCCTCCGCACCCCTGTTGCTGTGTTCTCCTCCGCGGCTCCCAAGCTCCCCCATTCCGCCTCCCGAAGTCTCCACCCGCGAAGGGGCTTCCTAGTGTGTGGACACTTTTCCTCCTTCACAGCTCTCTCCCGCTGGTGCAGGACCCGTCCCTATCCTTTTGTCTCTATTTAGTTTTTTCTTTTGCCCTAACCAGGTACGTGGGGGGTTCCTTGCCTTTTGGGAGGTCTGAGGTCTTCTGCCAGCGTTCAGTAGGTGCACCGTAGGAGTTGTTCCACGCGTAGATGTACTTCTGGTGTATCTGTGGAGAGGAAGGTGATCTCCGCGTCTTACTCTTCCGCCATCTTCCCGGAAGTCCTCTATCTGGGGAAATTGATGATGCCCAGAGGGAAAGGGACTTGCCAGGAGACATTGCCAGTTAGAATCAAAGTCAGGATTAGAATGTAGGGCTCAGTCTGCTCGGTGTCCCCTTCCATGTGGCCCTCCCAGGCATCTCCCAGAATGCCTCACACACAAAGTCACCACATAGATATTTAGTGACCGTGCTGGCCAGGGACTCCACCGGGGTGCCCCCTGGGACTAATCCAGTTCCCTCTCTAATCTCTGGGAGTTTGGGAGATGAAAACCTACTCCAGAGGCTAATGGCCAATTAATTGCTTTCTTTGGCCAGATAACACGTCTCATCTTTTTTTCTAGAAATTGCCTTACCCCCCACCCAAGGTCCTACCTGTTCTTTCCAACGGCTCTCTTTACTCTCTCCCTGCCCTCCCCCTGCCCACACTGGGGCCAGACATCAGAAGGGCTGCTCTGTGATAAGAGGGCCATCGATCCCCTTTCTGGCCTCCTGGACCCATCTCAAGGTGTCTGGGGTACTTCAGTTACTCTCACAATGAGGACATTTAGCCAGACCCTCCTCCCCTGGGATGCACAGAAGCAGAAACTGGAGGAAGAGTGAGAAGAGAAACAGAGGAAACAAAACCCAGGAAAACCGCCCATTCCGAAGGCAATGCGCTGGGAGAATGAGGCCCAGCCAGCTCTGATTTCTGAGATTTTTTTAGGAAGCGCCTCTGCGTGGCTTGTTTTCCCCGTTGGCAGGCTCATAGGGGATGGCGCCCAAGGCAGGACAAAGTTAGAGGCCCCACTCAGACAAGCGAGGCAAGGGTCCAGCCTGTGCTGGGAAGGGTGGGGGCCAGGAGAACAAGGGTTCTGTGTGTTCGTGGGCACAGGGATGGGAACCACGGGCTCCCACTGGCTCCAGCCAGGCGCTGGATGCCATCAGAAATGCACGAGGCTGGACAAATACTGGGTCAGGCGGCACTGGTGCTGGGCAATTGAGACAGCCGTGAGCAGAGCCCTTTCAAGTGAGCTGCATTTGAGATGATGACGAATTCCCCCTCTCGGTGGCCAAGACTGCTTGGGATGAAAATGACTGCCAGGAATGAGCCAAGCCCATCCCAGGAGGCTGAGGGGAGGTCTTCGGTCTTCTTGCCCTGGGAAGAAGAACCCAGGGAAGGGGTTGCAAACTCAGATGTCCTCAGGGGCCAGGCAGGTGACCTAACGCAGGTCATGTGGGGCTCAGTTTACCATAGTTGACCGCTGAGCTAGGTTCAGCTCCCAGCTCTTCTGCTTGCTTAGCCGAGTAACCTTGGACAAGTGATTTTAATCTTCGTGCCTCCCCATTTAATCTTCGTGCCTCCCCATTTCTATATGGGGAAATCTTCGTTTCCCCATATAGAAAATTGAGTTACTGCTAGTACTTACCTCGTTGGGGTCATTGAGAGGATGAAATGAGCTAACACACAAAAGCACTTAGAACAAACTGTGCTGGTTCGTTTTATCGTTCAAGAGAAGCGGACCTGTGGGTTTGTATTCCAAAGCTCCAAATCATTAGCTGTTAGCCGTGAGCTCAGATTGGAAAATGAAATACAACCTGTTCCCTGGCTCTCTGCAGCCCACAGCCCATGGGCTGCCCTGGCAACCTCTGGCCAAGGGCTTTGGACAGAACTGGGCTCCAGTGCTGTCTCTCCCACTGCCTGGTTCTGGATCCTGGACAAGTGACTTAACTTGTCTGTGTCATGTTTGCATCATCTATGGTCGCAGCAGAAGCCAGGGGGAGGCGATGACTCACTATCATGAAGTGGGGAAATCGCAAGGGATGGTGCAGCACATCAGGGTTTATGCCAGAGGGGAGCTGTTACCACCTCTAGTCCTGAAAAGGCAGAGGGCGCGAGAGGTGACAGAAACCTGGAGAAAAGTGTGTGGAGAGGGCCACCTGAGGGACCGTGGTCTTTGGTAGAGGGACTCAGCCAAGCCTGGTGGCCCCACAGGGAGAGAGTGGTGCTGGGGGAGGGAATGCCTTGACCATTTTCTACCCACCTTCTCATCTCCTGCCCTCGTATTGGCCAAACCCAAGTGGAAGTCAGAGAGCCCATTGATGTGGTCCATGCAGACCACCACAACTAAGGCAGAGAGCAGTGTGGAGAAGGGGAGGAGTCAGTGTGGAGGGGCGTATGAAAGACAGGTGATGCTACCACCTGCCTCGATTCTGGAAGGCTTTCCTCAGCTAGCAAACGTGTGACGCTCAACACACAGATGTGGCAATAGGCCGACGGTGTTCTCGTTGTTACTGAAGGAGGGAAGGCAGGGGCACTGGAAGGGAGACTGAAGGATCCCTCTGGGTGTCCTCAGAGTATGTAAGCGGCCCCTTAGAGATGTTGAAGGGTGTATGTGTTTCCTATTGCTGCTGTAACAAATTACCACCAACTTGATGGCTTAAAATAGCACACATTTATTCTCTGATAGCTCTGAAGCTCAGAAGTCCAAAGTGGGTCTCGCTAGGCTAAAATCAAGCTATGGGCAGGGCTCTGTTCCTTCTGGAGGCACTAGAGGAAATGGTTTCCTTGCCTTTTCCAGCTTCTAGAAGTTGCCCACATTCCTTGGCTCATGACCCCCTTCCATCGTCAAAGCCGGAAATCACATCACTCGGGTCTCGGCTTCTAATGTCCCATTTCCTTCTCTGACTCTGACCTCCGGCCTCCCTCTTCTAAAGACTCGCGTGATGACATTGTGCCTCTTGGATAATCCCCATCTCAAGACCCTTAACTTAATCGTATCTGCCAAGTCGCCTTTGCATGTAAGGGAGCAGAGTCACAGGTTCTGGGGATTAGGACGTAGACATCTTCAGGGGTCTTAATTCTGCCCACCATGAAAGGGATCTAGGAAGCTTCTCAGAGGGAAAATACCTTCCCACTGCCATGCCCAAGAATTCAAAATCCCCTCCATTAACATCTCGTTTTCAGACGAATGATGTTCCCAAACTCCAGCATTTCTTGACCTACCTTCAGGGGTTTTCCCAGAGCTGCATGTTTCTCTTTAAATGAATCTTCCATCGACTCACTATTTTATTCAGCTTCATCCTAAGTAATAATACATGGAAAAATCAAGGTTCGATGTTCACTTATAAATTTTCTAAGTATTCCCATTAAAATAATTACATAACTATTGACATTGTAAGGAAACTTGATATGTGAACCACCTAAAAGTGCCTCATGGAATACTATGAGTGTGTGTATCCCACATGGCAGAGAACTCTGGATTGCCACAGGAAAGGGCAAATAGGTTTCCTAGATGGCAAATATGCCCTGAACCCCAGCCTACTGCCTGCACAGTGATTGCATTAGTCAGGGTTCTGCAGAGAAACAGAACCGAGAGAGACAGAAACAGAGACAGAAAGAGACAGAGATTTATTGTAAGGAGTTGGCTTACTCAATTTCAGAAGCTTTGAAGTCTCAAGATCTGCAGTCAGCAGGCTGGACACCCAGGAGAGCTGATGGTGTAAGGTCCGGTCTGAGTCTGAGTCTGAAGGCAGAAGACCCATGTCCCAGCTTGAAGACAGTCAGGCAGAGAGTGAATTCTCCCTTAGTCCACCTTCTCATGTCACATCTCCTTCTTGGACTCTGACCCTTCCACCTCCCTCTTCTAAGGACCCTGGTGATGACGTTGTACCCGCTGGATAATCTGGGATAATCTCCCCATCTTGAGACCTTTAACTTAATCATAGCTGCAGAGTCCCTTTTACGTGTAAGATAACAGTCACTAGTTCTGGGGATTAGGACATGGACATCTTTGGGGGTCTTAATTCTGCCCACCATGAAAGGGATCTAGGAAGCTTCTCACAGGGAAAACAATCTTCCTACTGCCATGCCCAAGAGTGGGGACCACCCATATTGGAGAGGGCAATCTGCTTTCCTGAGCTACCAGTTCAAATGTTCATCTCATCCAGAAACACCCTCTCGGGCACACCCAGAGTCATGTTTGACCAAATATCTGGGCACCCAGTGACCCAGTCAAGTGGACACATAACTTTAACTGTCACAATGCTCTTGTGGAAGGAACTCAGAGGGGAATGAAGAGACCTGGGTTTGGGATCTGGATCTGTCTGTGACATTAGCCAAGTCTCGTTCTTTCCTGGGGCCTTGGTTTCCAAATCTGTATGGTGGGGACAATCCGATCCCTAAGGTTCCCTCTAGCTCAGATGTGATATGGATTTGCTCTACGCCCATTGCTATGTTAGTAATCAGACACTGGAAGATGACAAAGGCCAGTTTTGACATGGATTCCATGGAATATGGCGTACAGTTGGCGGCATCATAGGGATCCGTCCAACCCAGGACCAGCATTACTCATTCTTCCTGGACCTCACCTAGCACCATGTGCACACATAGATTGTGGCTCTTAGTGGGGAGACTATTTTATTCAGTCTTGTAGCCATCACACCAGGCCTGGAAAAAGGACTCAGTATATTCTCTGGTTGTTGAATGACTGATTGACTGATAGAATAAAAGTCAGTGTGATGTGTGGGATAGTGTCAGCAGGTCCACGTGTGCTGAAAGGTCCCTCATAGACTGGAAACCCCCATAAAATTAGTGGTGAGTATATGGGCTCTTTGAGTCCTGCAAACCTGGGTTCAAATCCCAGAGCCACTGCATAGGAGCTATGTGACCTTGAGCAAGGTACTTCACCTGTCTGAGCCTCAATGTTCTTATCTGTTCAATGGGGATAATAATAGAACTGAACTCATAAGTTTGTGATGAGATTGAAATGAGATAATCTATGCAAAGGGCACAGCCCAGTGCCTGGCACATAGTTCGTGCTCCATAAATATTAAAAATGACAACTATTAATGTTGCTATCATCCTGCCTTGCACATTGTCTGGGGAAGATGTAGATGATCCATTAAAAGCCCATGCCTTTCCCAGGCCATGCAGGGGATGTAGGGGACTGTTGTTGACCCCATATATAAGAAGGCACGTTAGGTTCTTTGAAATGTACACTGACCACCCTCCCCAATACAGGACACCCTACCCCATCGTTCTGCATCAATGAGCCATCTGTGCTGTTCAAATATTGTTCAAATGTAATATTTTTGAAACTATTGTTAAGATGCTTCCTAAATGCTTGCCAAAACTCTAACAATCCCACGTGAACCAAAAATATAATTGTTCATTGGCTTTGCATTGTGGGAATGGATTGTCAGACGGAGATACCACGAAGGCAGTTGATTCAATTCATCACAAAGAGGAGGCGAAGATGTGCTGGGTGCACACATGGCTCTGCCACGTTCGCCCAGGTAACCTCAGAACAGTCATTTAGTATCTCAGAGATGTTTCCTCCCCTGCACGATGGGTTACTCATAGGTTAACCGATCGGGTTGGCTCAGTACCTTGTAAGCCCAACCAGTAGTCGCTGCTAAAACTGTTTAAAAGGATACTTATGAAGTGACCTTCGTAGATGTTAGTTTCGTCACAAGCTGGACCCAGTAGTAGAGGGATCAGTGGATGAATTTTGGATGGATTTGAGCAGAGCCTTTCTAAGAATGGGTTGCAATCCAGCCCTGTCTGTGTATTTGAGGAGCCAGCACATTTAAGAATTTGGTTTGACAGATTGCTGAATTCCATTGAGGTGGGAAGGTGTGGGTGGTGGGTATCAAGGAATCTATTTAAGGCCACAAATTCAGGTGTGCTAGAAGCATCCACTTTCTTAAATCTCTTTAAGTGAATTCAAATTAGACTTGGAGTCTCTGCTGGGTTGCAAGAAGCTTAATTTTCATCATTACTGGGTCTTCCTGGTCACCATCAAAACCCATTCACCTATCCTGTTTCCTCCAAGTCTGAAAACTGCTACTTCTGGGCCAAGCTTGGAACGGGGGAATCTGTGCCTAGATCGGTATTTCTGGCATCAGGGGTCCACCCACTCCCCTTGGGGCTCTGCCAGGACTTATTTGCGACCTCTGGCCTGGTTCTCTGTCACAGAGAAATTGTTTCCTCTCCCCCAGCCTCCTCCCCAAGACCCCTCTGTAGGCCCATCAATGAGCTTTCAATAGGGTTTGCTAATAGTTGTAAGACTGAACGAGGCCCCCAGATGTTTCACTCTGGCTTGTGATGTTTGTTTATTTAATTAATAGACTTTGTTTTTAAACGTACAGCAAAATTGAACAGAAAGTGCAAAGAGGTCCTATATAGCCTTTCAACCCACCCCCATGCCCCCTCTGCCCAGTTTCCCCTATGATTACCATCTTGTATTAGTGTGGTTATTTGTACAACTGATGAGCCAGTAGCGGTACATTATTATTATTACCTAAAATCCATAGTTTACATCAGAGTTCACTCTGTGTTGTACATTCTATGGGTTTCGACAAATGTATAATGACGTGTATCCACCATTCCTGAATCATGCAGAATAACTTCATTGCCCTAAAAAATCCCTGTGCTCCATCCCTCCCTCCCTCCAACCCCTGGCAACCACTAATCTTTTTACTATCTCCATAATTTTGCCTTTTCTGTGTTTTTTAAATTAATAATTTAGCTTCCAAGATTTAAAAAGTGAAATATTTTCTATAAAAACCCAGATGTTCAATATCTCTCCAAAAATTGGAATAGCCCAGGTAACTCTGGGCTGGAGCTGAGTACCAGGTGCTGCCCTCTCAGAGGGGTGTGGGGTCTCCCATTCCTTCTTCTGCGTCAACTGACATGTGACCCCCATTCTCTTCCTTGGCCCCTGTAGGCATTTGAGTTTGCGACCACCCTCTGGCCCCCTACAGAGAGCAGAACAGCCTTTGACTCATGGGCTGCTTCTATTTCCTGCCCTGCAAATATATCCCTGAGGCCCGGTGTCACAACAAGATCAGATACCTGCTTGAAGTAGGGAAGAGAGAAACATATAGGGAAATCACGCACAGGTTAAACCCTCTGAAAATTGTCCTGTCATCCGTGGGAGGCTCATCTGAGGTCATGCAAACACCCAGCTGTAGGGGTGTCTGAGGCTGGAACGAGGTCAGCCAACATCCTACACTTGGCAAGTTTCTTCTGTGTTCTCTGCACAACCTGAACCTACCAGTTGTCTGAGGTTGTGGGCCCCGGCATGGGTTACATACAGTGTCCTTCAGTGGCCGCCACAGCATGGGTCAATAATTTATGCTAATGATGCAGTTGACCCTACTGACCTCCTTCCTGGACCGTGTCAGGGAACTGGACACCCAGAGATTAAATTGCCCCTGGAGTGGGTGGAGGGGGGGGTGGAATGGAGTGGGTGGTGACGAGTGCACGGGGAGACAGTAGGAGGTTCAAGGCCAGAGCACCACCTGCCAAGACACAGCCAGAAATGAAGACAGCCCTTTAACGTGGCTGCAGGGTTTCACTTTGGGGAAGAACCCGAGTCTCCAAGCAGCGAAATGCGAACCAGAATGTTGTGAGGGTGCCCCCAGCCTTCTGCCTACAGCAAAGCCCCTGGATGGTCCTTCTGCCCAGGGCCTCCGGGACAGACTGAGCAGTCAAAAGAGCACTAGAGGCAGAGTGCAGTATCTGCCCCTTCAGTGCTGTGTGGTCTTGGGCAAGTTGCTTTGTCTCTCTGAGTCTCCATTTCCATCTCTGACATGGAGACTCACACACACACACACACACACACACACACACACAATGAAGGTAGTAATAATGCTTGTCTCGCAAGAGAATAAATGGGGTTGTCATATCCCAGGGGGTCCTCTATATCTCCTCCCCACAGCACCAATATCTTGTCCCCTGCCCAAGTCATCATACACAAGTCCTTCCTCTTTTTTGCCCTCTATATTTATTCCATCCACAGCAGTTCATTTCTTTTTTTGTTTCATTTTCACCCACTCTCCTGTTGAAGAACACGTGGGTTGTTTCTCCAGCTTGGGGCCGTAGGGAGCTGCTAGGAATGTTCTTGTACAAGCATCTTGGTAGATAGAACACTCATTGCTTTTAGATGTGTGCCTGAGGACGGAATCGCAGGGTCATGGGCCAGGCAGATGCTTAGCCTTAATAGACCCTGCTGGTTCTCCAACCTGGAGCTCATCTTAGAAATGCCTTCCCTGCCCAAATCCACTTTCTCTCCAGAAGACCCATCTTCCATCTCCATACTGCAGTGGTAACTGGAATTACGAGACAACCCAGCCCAGCAGAGCATCTTCTGACTCAGAGGTTTGGGGTGGGTGGGACATCGGAGAGGATGGAGAGGAAAGAGGGGCCCACTCTCCTTTCCACTTGGGCCTCGTTCATTCTTTGTTAGACCCTCCCGTTTGCTGAGTTGATGAGACAGAAGTTTGGGGTTCATACGACGGTGTGGTAGAGACATCTCCCAGACTTAACTCATCAGCACACCACCTTTGTGATTTTTGCCGCATTTGCTTATTTGAATTGACTTACTTTTTAAAAAATGAAAACCGTTTACTTAAGAAGGGAACTTACCTTAGAATGTAAAATCAATATGACTTCCCCTAAATAGAGGTTAATCACTATAAATGCTAAAAAACAAAACAAAACAAGGTTGATCAATTCCAGACAGACGCTGTTAGTGGCTGGGGACTACGAGCCTGAGACCTTCTTGTACCTGTAAGGTACTCATTCCATGACTCTGATCTTGGTATGATCATGATGGGGACATCTCATGAATCTTATGGCTGGCAGTGGGAGTGAACGCCCAGGACGCGCCTGCATTGTGATTCTATTAGGGCTTCCACTCCTCAGCAGAGTCATCTGTTAGCTTCAGCACAGTCCTCTGCCATTCTGGGGGAGTGTTTATTGCCCTTGGAATCCTGCCAAGGTTAAGTGGAGAAAATGGTCCTGGTGAAACTCACTCGCTTTGTCATTTGCTCACAGACGCTCCAAGTAAACCCGTCCACTGGAGCGTAAACAGGATCTACCCAGGGCACCTGCTATTAGAGAGGTGGTGACATGTTAGGGTCGGGGGTTTCCATGACAGACCCACCTGAGTTCCAAGCCCAGTTCTGCTCTCTACTCACTGTGCGCCTTGAGTACAGTGGGTATACCACTTCTCCTCTCTGGATCTCAATTTGCTTATCTGTAAGTGGGAATACTCACCCCTACCTCATCGGATGGTAAGAATGATCAGATTAGGTAATGCACAAAATACAATAGCCAGGTACTTAGTAGACAAAAACCATTATTACGGTTCTTCTTTCTTGAGGAAGGCATAGGCTGTATTTAAATTCTCTGCAGAACTGATTCTGCCTCTTAGAGACTCATAATCATCCCAAATCTTTGTCTCAGAAAGCCCCTCGCCATCCAACTTCAATTCCATCCCAGATTTCTGCTTTCCCCACGGCCCAGACCGCAGGTGTTCACAAATCTGGGTGAGAATCCTGTAATAGCTCTGACACAAGTAAAACTGTTTTTATATTCAAAGTGTCAATAACACAACTCGGACGGACTTTCTAAAATGAGAATAATTTATTTTGGCTCCAAGCCATCAAAATCTGCAAGTATCTTGCTTTAGGTGTGGCTTGATCCAGGCTCAAAGGAAAACCATCATATCTTGGTTTCTCTGCATCTCCACCTTACCCTGGTCTTTGGCTGCCCCGATAATAGCAAGATGTCCCCAGGAGCCCAAGCTCATTTCTCCTATATGCCCTAATCCATAAGAAACCAGAACCTCTTTCTCCCAGCCAGTCTCATTGGTTCTAATTAGATTATCTGCCTGTTCCTGAGCCCATCACTGTGTTGGGAGAGGGAGATGGCTACACTGATTGGCTTAGTCTAGTCAGGACTCATCTTTAGAGCTGAATGTGGGGTTAACCCTACTCAAACCACACTGGCTGGAGGAGATGTGGGTTCTGTAGGGTGTTGAAGCCAGAAGAAGGGGGGCAAGGGTCAAAGGATGCTGCAGTTGCATTAACCAGTGTCTTGAAAACTTTCTCAAAGAAACAAATTTTCCATTAGAAACCTAGTGATGTAACAAGATTGAAGGCGCTTCTCCACCGCCCCCCCCCCACCGCCTCTCTCTCTCAACTTATTCCCGGTGCTGTGTTGCCTGAAAATAACAAGGTTGGAGTCAGAGTGATGAATGGGGCAAGATTGACTCCGCACTAATTTTGCCTGGAAGCCATAGCTATTTTGGGCTCTTACTGAGCCCTGGTTTAGCTTAGCTGGTTAGAGAGCAGGGCTCACAAGGTCAAGGGTATAAAAAAGAAGCAGAAACATGGGCCTGGAGGCAGAGTCCTGGGGCCAGATCATGCTCTACCACTTTGAACCTAGAGTCTTCAAGTAGGTCACTTACCCTCCCCCAGGCCACTATCTCCCCATCTCCCCCAAGTGTCCTTTCCTCCTGCCCCACCTCCTTCACCGGGCACCCCCTACACATCTCTCAGGTCACAGCCTGATTTCTCACTTCAAAACTAGATTGGATGCCCCTCCATGTAATTCTTAGCCCCAGGTTCCTGGGTTCAAGTCCCAGTTCTTCCAGTTTCTCAGTGAATGACTTGGGCCAAGTTTGTCAGCCTCACCGTGCCTCAGTTTTCTCATCGGTCAAATGGGGATAATGTAGGTAGTACCTGTCTCATTGGGTTGTTGCAGTAATTACATTGGGTGATTTTTGTGAGCATTTAACACAGGGCTAGGTTCAGTAAATGCTAGCTTAAAACAATGATGACTTTAATTCAGGCAGAATATTAAGCTAGTGAAATCAAGCTTCTGCTCTCTTATCATGTAAAATACACAAAACTGGGGTTTCGTTTCATTCTCTCCTCTACCTCACTATCTAGAAATGTGCCTGGTGTATAGCAGATGCTCAATAGAATAAGTTGAACAAATGTCCCAGTTCAGCATGTTCTAGGGAATCCCCCTAGTTCTGTTGAGAGCCCAGAATTGCCTGATTAAGTTTTGAGAGCCCAGAATTGCATGATTAAGTTATCTCAGGTCTCACCAGAAATGTCAAGTTTGCAAGGCCAGCGTGAACTGGGAGTGGGAGGCTTCCTGTATAACAGTTTGAGCAGTGCTTAAGTTACTTCCCTTCTTTGAAATTCCATTTTCTACTCTCTCCAGTTCCCACCCACCCAGAGCCTTGAAATTCAGGAAGATCCAGCTAACATGCAAATACCTGCGCATAAATTCATTATCACCTTGGTGTCACTGGCTTTAAAGAATTAATTAGAAGAGCAGCCTGGGGAGGGGATCAAGACACTGGGCTGATAAACTTTGTGGAGTCAGGGGTGGAAGAATAAAGAAGTCATCAAGAGGCTACCTCGCTGGGTGAGAGGAAAGGCAGCCAGAGAGGGCATCTTTGGTTCTGCCCAGACCTTGGCCTATAGCAACTCTATATAAACTTGGTTGGCAGTAGTGCTAACAATAAATAAATAAAATACCCCATACAAGGCCCCCTCTGTTTGAGTGGCCCATTAAAGACCCAAGGGAGGTTATTTCACTTGGCATCTTCCCCCATGAGTGGCCAAGAAGCCAAAGTTGGAGGCTGTTTTTCCTGAGCCTTCTTTTTCTTTTCAATGAGCAAATTCCATCTATATTTATCAATACAGTAAATCTCAAAAACATAATGCTATATAAAGAGACAATGAAAGAAATGAGATTGAGTTATTTGCAGTGAGGTGGATGGACCCAGAGGCTGTCACACAGAGTGAAATAAGCCAGAAAGAGAAAGACAAACACTGCATGCCAACACATATATACGGAATCCAAAAAAAAAAAAGTGGTTCTGAAGAACCTAGGGGCAGGACAGGAACAAAGACGCAGATATCAAGAATGGACTTGACACGGGGAGGGGGAAGGGCAAGCCGGGACGAAGCGAGAGAGTGGCATGGACACTTACACACCACCAAACATAAAATAGATAGCCAGTGGGAAGGAGCTGCACAGCACAGGGAGATCAGCTCGGTGCCCTGTGACCATCTAGAGGGGTGGGATAGGGAGGGTGGGAGGGAGACACAAGAGGGAGGAGGCATGGGGACACATGCACATGCATAGCTGACTCACTCTGTTACACAGCAGAAACCAACACAACAATGTAAAGCAACCACACTCCAATAAAGATGTCAAAAAAAAGAGAGAGACAATGGTTTTTTGATGCTAAGTAAATACTAAAACCCCCGAATAATACATATTTTTAATTAATTAATTAATTTTATTTATTTTTGGCTGCGTTGGGTCTTTGTTGCTGCGTGCAGGCTTTCTCTAGTTGCAGCGAGCAGGGGCTGCTCTTCGTTGCGGTGCGCGGGCTTCTCATTGCGGTGGCTTCTCTTGTTGCAGAGCACGGGCTCTAGGTGTGTGGGCTTCAGTAGTTGTGGCACACAGGCTCGGTAGTTGTGGCTCTCAGGCTCAGCAGTTGCGGCTCACGGACTCTAGAGCACAGGCTCCTGAGCCTTCTTGTACTGGGAAGGAGAGAATAAATTCCACAGGACCTGTGGCGGGTGACTTCTTTTTCTCTCCCCAAAGGCATTTTCAAAGCTGTGTGGTGCAGTGTTCTTTGGCCAAAGAAAATACTCCTGGGAGTGTGTGTGTGTGTGTGTGTGTGTGTGTGTGTGTGTGTGTGTGTGTTTCAAACAAGAATTATCTTTCAGCCTTACCTTTTTTTGTTTGGATTTAACCTAATTTATTGCTTAACCTGCTTAAGAAACTTGCTCAAGGTAGGCTTGGCAACTCTGTGCCCAACACTGTGCTTCGTGCTCACAATACACATGGGGAGGTAGAAGATGAGGATGAGGATAACCGTGGTAACATGGATGATGATGATGATGTAACTGATGATGACCATGATGGTGAGGGTGGTGATAACAATGGTGATGATGGTGATGATGATGGTGGTGGTGATGGGACAGAGTCTACTGAGCATGTACTATGTGCCCAGCACTCTTCGAAGTGCTTTCATTTACTTTACTAATTCATTTAGTCCTCACAACCACCTTATGAGAAAGGGTCTATTATCATTGAATCCATCATTTGCTAGTTGTGTGGTGCTGGGCAAGGTATTTCATCTCTCAGAGCCTCAGTTTCCCCATCTGTAACATGGGGAGAAAAATAGCATTTCTCTGTAACATAGTCAATGTTTGACATAAGTGTACAGGAGATAAAAGTGACACTTATAGTTCCTCATTTGACACTCCTGCCAACCCTGTGAAGAAGGAGGTATTAGATTATACCAATGTTACAGAACAGTGGGCAAGTTCTCCCAGTTAGGAGTGTCTGAGCTGCGGTTCAAAGCCAGGCGTAGACTCTCAGTCTTGTTGGCTTGCAGAAGTTGTTTCTGCAGGGCTGTTTCTGATCCACAGGATTCCTGGGCTTAGGCTGGGGTCCGAGGTCCACAAGAGCCCAGATTGGCTCAAGAACAATCTGGACTCAGTCAGCCCCCAGCAGGGCCCTCAGAGGGGGTGGCCTGGAGCTGCCCAGAGGGTGGGGGTCGGGCTGGAGGTCTTGGGCACATGGAATGAGTCACCTAGTACCTAGACTAGTCTGGATGCCAGAGAAACAAATTGTTCAGCTCCCCTCCCTCCCACATAAGGAGGCCATGGGGCAGCAGCACTGATGCTTCTTGACTTGGAGTCTGATGAGTCCAGATAGTTTTTCCAGCTCTGCAAATCCACAACAGGTATCCAGCTCTCCTGAGCTACACCATCCACTATGGTGGCCACTGAACTCTGAGATGTGCAGTATGTGTAAAATGCCCACCAGATTTTGCAGTCTTCATATGAAGCAAAGGTATCTAAAATATCTCATTGATAATATTATTTTATATTTCTGTCATGTTGAAATGACAATATTTTAGATATATTGGGTTAAATTAAATATGTTGTTAAACTAATTTCACCTGTTTCTTTTTACATTTTTTAATGTGGCTACTAGAGCATTTTAAGTTATGCGTATGGCTCATATTGTGTTTCTCTGCTCTGAAGCTTATAGTCAACTGGGGCGACTTAACAGCTTGGTTAAGAGTTTCAGCCCTAGAGTCAAACAAACCTGAATTCAAATCTTCAGTTAGCCCCTAAACAGCTGTGTGACCTTGGGTAAGTCACTGCCCCTCTCTGCGCCTCAGTTTCCTCACCTATAAAGGAAGGGTAATAAGAATATCTGCCTCATAGGGTTGTTTTGTGGGTAAATGAGAGGTGGTGTGGACAGTAGTGAATAAGATGCCTGGCACGAGGTGAGCATTTCATAACTAAGAGCTGTTATTGTTGTTCCTTTAGCTGATATCAGCTAACCCCACAGAGCTCAAACCTCTCCAGACCTAAGAACTGACTTATTATTCCTCCCTTCTGTGTTTGGAAATATTTTTGTTTCTCAAACAAACTTCATGATTTTAAATAATATTTTTTTCACGAAATTAAAAAAAACTATCAGAGACACTGATATTTACTGATGAGGAATTCTGCTTGTCTTAAGAATGGACTCTAACACTGAGTCAATCCATTTCCAGCCAAAAAAAGCACAGAGTTGTACCATTTTTGAGGATTAAAGTATAATTTCTAGGGTTTTGGAAATCCTAAGAGGTCCCATGGACCCCTGTGGTACCATTGGGGACCTTTAAGAGCTATGAGAGGGAGAGGAGGAGCATGATATCTTTCAATCTCCTCATCCTTATGGACAGAGGAACAGATGAGCAGAGAGGTTAAGCAACCTGTTCAATGTCACACAGCAAGTTGGTGGCAGGTCATCTGGCTCCAGAGTCTGTGCCTGGAGCCACTTGCTATACTGCATCATCATACCCAATCATCACAAAAATACTATAATGATTTCTTTTTAAAGATGAGGGGAAAGGACCAGAGAGGTTAAGTCATTTGTCTACCAACACACAGCTGCAAGTGGCAGAAGTAAAATTCAGTACCTGATATGTTGGGTTGAAGAGTGTGCCCCCTCCCCCAAATTCATATCCATATGGAACCTCAGAATTGGACCTTATTTGGAAGTAAGTGTCATTCATTAAGATGAGGCCACAGTGGATTCAAGTGGGCCCTAATTCAATGAGTGGTGTCCTTATAAGAAGCGAAAACAGAGACACAGACACACAGAAAGAATGAATGCACGTGAAGATGGTGACAGAGATTGGAGTGATGTACCTACCAGCCAAAGAATGCCAGAGGTTGCCAGCAACCACCAGGAGCTCTGAGAGAGGCATGGAACAGATTCTCCCTCAGAACCTCCAGAAGGAACCAATCCTGCTTCCTGCTGACACCTTGATTTGGAACTTCTGGTCTCCAGAACTATGAGAGCCTAAATTTCTATTATTTTAAGCCCCCCAGTTTTGGTAATTTGTTATAGCAACCCTAGGAAACATCCACCAGGCGTGACATGCTGGCTGCCCCTTTACTGTGAAAGCCCCATCTTGTTCCTGGGAGCTGTCGAGATGTGCCCTCCTCCTGTCCCCAGACCCTCCCACCAGCCTGCAGCAGCTGCTGGTCCTCTAAGTGGCTCCACAGGCTCTGGGCTGTGAGAAAGGCTGGCTGTGGTGCAACTGTGCCATTCCGTCTGCTCCTTGCATTGTGAGCTCTTGCAAATTACTGTTTTCAGTTGAAAAGAGGCTCCACGGAGCTCTTCAGCTGCTCAGCAGGAGCCGTGGATGCTCTTGAATTAACATGGAGAAGCAGAACCTTCTATGGCTGATGGCCCAGGGGGTCCCCCTTTGTCCTGTCCCTCGGTCAGGCCTGGAGGGACAGTGGTGCCTCTCGGTGTCTCCCACAAAGGCAGTCTCCGTTGAGACTCTGAACGCAGAGTTGCCTGTGTTCAGCATGTCTGTTGAGAAGGGGTCAAGGGATGCTGAATTAGGCTCTGCACTTTCCAGGGGTTAGCAGGCTTCTGACTCCTATGGTAGAAGGGCCTGCATGGGCCGCTTACCTAATTGGCAGCCTGTCATTGGTCAGCACACACACAGTGGACCTCTATTTGGTCCAATCGGGCAGGAGGGCATTGAGGAATAACCAGCTCTGGCTCGTGTGTGTGTGTGTGTGTGTGTGTGTGTGTGTGTGTGTGTGTGTTTGTGTGTGGTGGGGACTGTCTGGGATTCAAACACCCTTGCTTTGCTGGGTGTTTTGATGTAAACTCACCTCTCCCTCTGGTTTCCACCTTATCTGGGTCCATTCTCCCCATAGCCTATTGAACGTATCTATCCAACTAATATTTATTGAGCTCAGGCCATTTTCTAGGCTCCAGTAAGCACTTTACAACATTATTTCGTTTAATCTTTACAAAAATCCTGTCCTGTATTATTGTCATTGTCCCCACTTTACAAATGCCAAAATGAGGCCCCCCCCCCCACTTGCCTGAGCTCACAGAGCTGGTAAGTGGCCAAGTGGGATTTGGATGCTGGTAGGTCTTGCGCCTAAGTCCACACTCCTTACTCTATAAATCTTAGCAGATTTTCTGCTTTTCAACCACATTCCCTCCCCCATGCATCTAACAATAGATGCACGTATCTGCATCTATTGTTAAAAAACAACCAGAGCTGGATAGTAGTTGAAGTGGAAAAGCAGATTTTATTCAGGACTATTGCAATGGGAGAAAAGAGACATCTGGACAGAACCAGCTCAACTCTGAATACAGCGTGGGCAAATGGGCATTTATAGCTAAAAAGCAAGGTGGGGTGGGGGGATCAGTGGATGGAAAATTATGAAAAGCATACATCAGGAATAGGGAAGGATTCTGACTAAACCAACCTAACAGGATTAGTGCTGAAGGCAGACTAGGTGACCTGACATTACCTGGGATTGGTGAAGGGTGAGAAAACCTATCAGATTTAGCAGGTGATCAGATGTGGAGGATGGGAATTCTGCTAAACTGACTTAGTAGGATTCTTAATAAAATTGGACAATGCAGAGACACCTATGTGTAAAAGAATTCAGGGAAGCCTGAGTAGAGTTTGGTTAAGGAGGGAATCACTGTCACTATTTGTTCCCCATCTCATCCTTAAAAAATATTTAAGGCTGCAGCTGCCTTAAATGGAGTGTGATAATCAGAGACTGGGCCCTGGCATCGGACATCTCTAGGCTCAGATCCCAGCTCTACCACCCACTAGCTCAGTGCCTCAGTTTCCTTACCTGGAAAATGGGGATAATCATGGACCTCGATCCCGGGGCCAGGTGAGGTGATGTGGGAACAACCTGACTCATGGTGCAAACCCGCATGGTGGCCAGAGTCTGATTGCGGGACACTGTCCTCCAAACCAAGGCGGCTGGTGGCCGTCAGTATCACTCGTGCTGCCATGGTTTGCTCATCCCACAAAATGCCTTTGAGCCTCCAACATGTGCATTCTAGGCACTACGGAAAGAGCCAGGGATGCAGAGGTGCAGGAGAGAGTGTCAGTGCTCTCTTTAGGTGGGTCTTGGAAGGCAGAGGGATGCTGAGCTGAGCTTGCTTGTGTGTATCTTCACGCGTGTGCCAGTGGTTCTCAAGCAGGGGCGATTTGGCAACGTCTGGAGATATTTTTGATCGTCACGTCTGGTGGAGGGATGCTGGTGGGCAGAAGCCGGGGATGCTTCTGAACAGCCTGCAATGTACAGGGCAGCCCCCCTCAACAACGAATCATCCAGCCCCAAATGTCAGTGGGGCTGAGGCTGGGAAATGCTGGTGCGCGCACCAGTGATTTCGGTGAGCACTTTTATCGCCTTTGCACAGAGACCCCAGGGCTCCCTTGGAGTGGGAGGAAATGCATGCCTACCTAAAGCATCCTCCTTCAGCCTGCCCTCTCCCTTCAGCTGCTTCCAGCCAGATAATCAGCCCTTCCCACGTTTAATAGAATCCAGGCTGCTGAAGCAAATGTAAAAACAAAACCCCGTGCAAATGTGTTTTTTTGTAAACCCAGCAGGGGGTGGCGGCTGCCTGCAGAGAAAGTACCCTGTGGCTGGTACTTCTCAGAGCAAAAATAACCCTGAATGTGTTCCTGTTCTCGGAGCAGAGCAGACAATGAGATGACAGTCACGGCGGGAACCCAGGTGCTCATGGGAGCTGTCCCTGCCCTGGCTGAGCCATCCCTTCCCTCCAGGTGAGCATCCCAGGAGCCTGGGATGAGAAGTGAGCAGGTGTTGATTCTCTTGGAAGCATCCCTTCCCTTCGGGGCTCAGCCAGCATTGTAGGAAAAAGCACAGTGGGTTGGGATATTTTTTTTTAACGTTTCTTACTGAGTATCATTTGCCTACAGTAAAATTCACCCATTGTAGTTTATAGCTCTGTGAGTTTTTAACAAATACATTCAACCATGTAACAAACCACCAGAATCAAGATATACAACAGTTCCTTCACCCTCAAAAATTCCTCTGTGGCCCTTTGTAGTCAGTCCCTCCCCTGATCCTAGCCCCTGGCAACCACCAATGTTTTCCCTTGGCCTTTTCTAAAACGTCATGTGGATGAACCATATAGCCTTTGAGTCTGGCTTCTTGCACTCAGCATAATGCCTGGGAGATTCATCAGTGCTGTCGCAAATACCTACCAATAGTTATTCCCTTTTTATGGCTGAGTGGTACTCCCTCGTATAGATGCACCAGACTGGAGTTGCGGGGAGAATCCTGGGATCCTGTGGATGAGATGAGGAAAGAGACATTTTCCCCCACAGATGATGCAGTTGTGAAGTTTTTGCACGATAACCTCTCCCCGTGGGTGGATCTGCTGGTTCAGGCCAGGCCCGTGCAGCAAACCTTGGCTTGGCAGATGGCTGGCACTCAGTGAATGTTTGTTGAATGAATGAATGAGTGAGTGAGTGAGTGAATTGTAATTAGAACTGCCAGGGTGAGAGGGAACAATAAGTAGGAACCAGAAGAAAATTTAAGGTAGTTTTTGTTTTTGTGTTTTACGAAGGAGAAACTGAAGGCACAGAGAGGGTAATCCACTTGCCCTGGGCCACACAGTCATAGAATGAGCTTGAAAGATGGGGCAGGAAGAGGAAAGGAAGGGAGAGACCAGGCTTGCATCTCCACCCGGTGCCCTGCACGGGGCTAGGAATTTCAGTCACGAGCCTCCTTCCGTTTTCACAACTACCCCAAACCAGCTACCTACTTTGCAGGGCCCACTACAGAATGAAAATGCCCCTTGTCCAAAAATTATTACGAAATTCAAGACAGTGACAGAAGATAATTAAAACCAAGTGCGGAGCCCTGTGGGACCACACAGGTCACATGCCCTTGAAAATGACCCTGCAACAATTTCAATTATAGATGAGGAAACCCCAGCTCAGAGAGGCTGCACATCTCACCCAGGACACCCAGCCTGTCTGCAGGGGTATCCACATTCAAACCCACAGACCTTAGTGATCATCTAGTCCACCCCTTCACTGAACTAGCCTTGCTGGTGAGCCCCATGGATCGAGCATCCGAGCACCCTGGCTTTCCATCCAGCACTCTGGGCGGGGAAGAGGGGAGCTTCCCTCCCCTCAGGGCCCTGGCTGCTGAAGCCTCCAGCGTCAAGCCAGCTCGCCTGCCTCCCTCTTCCTCCTGGAATGAGGAAGGTCGGTAATGAGACAGACCTTCCTCTCTCCCACCCTGGCAGATTTATTCCTGGGGGTGTGTGGGTGGATGTGTGTTTGTGGGGGGATATTCTAGATTTAAAGACATCATGACAGCAGCGACCTATTAATGTTGGGGCTGAGGAGGCCTCTCTTGTAGAAGAATCAGAAATAAGTTGAGAGATAAGGTGCCTCCTCCAGTTCCAACTTCTGCCCCAGGCCCACCCCGCCTGGCTCTGTGCCCGCCAGCCCTCCGGAATGGGGTAATAACAGTCAGGCACTGACTGGCGCCAGATGCCTGTGGGCGACCTTGAGAAGTGGCGTGTTCCTGCCCATTTTACACCTCAGGAAAAGGGAGGCTCAGAGAAGGGACGTGCCCTCCCAAGGTCTTGACTTATAAGGTGACAGAGCTGAACTACTAACATATTCCAGAACCCATGTGCCTTCAGCCGTGCTGTAGCTGCCTGGGTTGATTCAAAAATGAAGTTAACCGTAATTGTGATTATGCTGAGACCCACAAGCACGCCTGACCCCGAGCTAAGCATTTTACACGCGTTACTTGAACTAACCCTCTAAACAACCCATGCAGTGGGTACTGTCATCCTCATCCCATTTTATGAGTGAGGAACCTGCAGCTTAGAAAAGGTGAGTGGCTTCTTCACGTTCTCAGTGCTAGTAAGTGATGAAGCCAGTTCCAGCCCAAGTCTAACGGACATCAAAGTGCACATGCACTCTCCATCTCTTTCTCTAAACCCCAGCTGATTGTGAAAAAAGAAAATGCAGATAAGCCAAGTGGAAAAAAAAAAAAATCTACTCCTACACCTACCCTGCAAGAGGTAACATCTTTATGTACATTGGTGAGTTTCCATCCAGCTGTTTTTCTCTGCTGAAGGGGAGGCTCTTGCTCCCAGCACATGACCCTTGGTGTTCTGTAATTGCTGAGCAACTTAGAGATGACAGGAAGTATATAATTCATGGGTGCATCTTTCATCCTGGTCGCTGGAAGGCAGCGAGGCATGGCTGTCTCCCAGGGAGAGTTTCAAGCTGGACATGGGAGGAGATGGGATCTTAGGGGCTTAGAACACAATTTCAGAATCAGAGAACCTGCCAACGTTGAAACTGACCCTGGAATCCCAGCACAGAATGCTAGAAGTCGGGGCTCCTAGTATGGAAACTTCTAATAGCATCTTTTGAAAGAGCACTAGGATAAAATCTAGAATTGAGCTTTAGAGTTGGAGACTGCAACTTTGAAAAGCTGGAGTCAGATGGGTCAAGAGTGGTGTTCTGGTCCACTCTTCCTTTATTCACAAGGGCAAGATCTAGAACAATGTCTAGGGACATTTTGCATTGTCATAACTGGGGGGTTGGGGAGTTGTGGGAGGACAACAGCGGCATCTAACGGATGGAGGCCAGGGATGCTGCTTTAACATCCTACAGTATACAGGATGGCCTCCCACACCCCTGCCAGCAAGGAATTATCCAGTATTCAGAATAGTGGTGCTGAGGTTGAGGAACTCTGGCCTAGACTTTTGAAGACATGTGCTGGCTTATGCTTTTGACAATCCCAGGGGCTAAGAAACTATGTTTGGTCAAAGCGAGAAGCTTCAGCTTCTTGTTTTACCTTCAACACTAAACATGTTTCTTGGGCAAGTCACAGAGCGCCCTCTGTGTCTCATCTGTGAAGTGGGCTGAAGGATTCCTGCCACGTGCTGTAAATGGGGATGGACCAGTAGGGATGGGTACGTATGCATATGTGCTGTGAGGGACGTGGGGGATGCACATGTTCACACACGCGTGTCTCGGTTGGCACATGCACCTGTGTGGTCGTGTGCCCCCTCAGTGCTGTCCAGATGGTGATCCAAGAGGCTGCCGTGTTGGTCAGTTTCTGGCAGTGGTTGCCCGCGTGGGATGGGACATCTTTCTGTTGGATGCCAGAACTCCTTGGGCCACGGAAGGACATGGTGAAGATACCCCAGGGGTCTGGGGACCCCTATGCCTTCTAGAAGAGGTTCACTTCCCTCATTCCCAGCTGAGGAGCCCCAAGAAGGGTGCCAGCTTACCGAGCAGACTCCCTGGAGAAAGGCCCCTGGACGTGAGGGCTTCCTAATCAAACCACTCACCCTGCAGAGGTCAGAGGAGGGCACTGTTGCAGGAGGTTATGATTAACATCCTGGAGTCAGACAGGCCTGGGTTTGAGTCTCACTCTGCCGCTCCCCAGCTCTGCCTTCTGGTGAGTTGGCTGACCTTCCCTACCTCGACTGCCTCATCTGTACAGTGAGAACAAAACCAACCTACCGAGCAGAGTCACTGGCGACAGTCAATGACACCGTTTAGATGGAAGGGCCTGGCACATAGTAGGTGTGCAATAAATAGTGGTTCATCCACTTTCCTTCCTCCCCAGGTAAGGTGCCAAGGCTTAAGGTCTGGGTCTGGGTAAGTCACTGGATGCCTGTGGGGAGTCCCTCCGCCTTACCCTTTAAGCCTCAGTTTCCACATCTGTCAGTAAAGAAGCTGGCCTGGGGACTGTGAAGGGTCCTCCCTCCAGCTCTGATGGGCTCTGAGCCTACCTGTTAGTCCTCCTCTGAGTCAGCTGCAGGGGGCCGGTGACCCCTCCAAGGGCACTGGGTGCTCCGTGCTGGAAGAGAACTTGAACCCGTACAAGTGGGCTGTGGGCAGAGACCCCTCCCCCAACACGCATATACACACACATACACACACATACACACCTACACACTGTCTTAGACAGAAAAACTAGGCTTGCTTGATTGGAGGGTAGGGACAGTGGTTCTTGCTGGTGAAACCCCTGGTGGAAAATTCCTCTCTGGGAAGAGTTGCTAATGAGAGCTATCACTATTCCTAAATTAGAGCTTAAACCTCCATGGCCAGCATGGAGCCTGCAAGCGGCAAGTCACCCGTCATGGTAGGGTGGGAGGTGATGGGGGCTGTCAGGGAGAGGCATGGGCACTGGGAAGAAACCTGGAACCAACTCAGCCCTGGCCTGGCTGTGTGACCCTGGGCAACTCTCTCAGCCTCTCTGAGCCACTGAGGCATGGCCATAGCCCACTGGGGCAGGGAGGGTCCTTAGGGGACTCCTCCCCCACCCTCCACGTTGTGTACCAGAAGAAGCAGGTGTGGGTCACACTGCAGTTCAGAAACAGTCCTGAGCAGAATCCGTGGCCCCCGCAGGATGGGGTCCTGCTCCCCAGCCCCTGCTCTCTCCACTCTGACCCCGCCCCTGATTCAGTTTCCTGGGATGTTTGGGGCGCTTTCCCACCTCGCAGTCTGCATTGTGTCTTCTCGGCCTGCAAGAGTCTTGCCCCAGATCTTCCCATGGCTGTCTCTCTCTCATTTTTCAGGTCTTGGCTCAAATGCCTTCTTCTCAGTAGGTCCTTCCGTGACCACTCTACCCAAAGTAGCTCTTGCCTACTATTCTCTCTCAAATGATTTTTATGGACCTACAGGGAGAAATGCACTTTACATTAGGATCCAGTATATACGCACACAACTAAAGCAAAAGGTTCACAAAATCATACTCCTTACTGCATGTGAGTCAGGAATGATTCACTCTGTTCATTCCCTTCCATCCCATTCCTTCCCCTCCCGCCTTCCTTCTTCTCTGTTCTCTGCCACCTCCTGTAGGTCTGCCCGGTAGGTAAACATTCTGCCCAGAACCAGTAGAGTCATCCATTATCTCCCCCAGACAATTAGCAGCCTATTAAGGACCTCTACGCAAATGTGCACTAATTGACCCACAAGACAGCATCTCCTGGAGGAGGAGGACTCCAGATGACTTAATGATAGGGATTTAGGGCCTTTCTTTAGAAGTCCCTGTTGGGGAGGAAAGTGATCTGGGCTCAGAGAAGGGCTGCCAGCTGCCTGACAGGGAAGACCAGTGGATCGGGTGACCCTTTCATCAAACCACTGGACAAGGGGAACTGTCATTTTATCATGACCTTTATCCCCTGCCCCACCCCTGTTCCTTCCTGCAACTCTTTCCCTTCTCCCCAGCTCAGAGTTTAGCTGGCTCACTGACATCTACTCCAATGGGTCCGTGCCTTTTCAAGTATATAATTGCCTCCCCTTTTTAAAAATTGACTTTACTTTTTAGAGCAGTTTTACGTTCACAGCACAATTGATCAGCAAGTACAGAAATTTCCCGGACATCCTGCTGCCCCCCACCACAGACAGCCTCCCCCGCTATCAGCGTCCCCCAGCAGAGGGGACATTTGTTACAATTGATGAACCTACCCTGACACATCATTATCACACAAAGTTGATAGTTTACATTAGGGTTCATTCTTGGTGTTGTACATTCTATAGATTTTGACAAATATATAATATGTATCTACCATTGTAGTATCATAAGAGTTTCCCGACCCTAGAGATCATCTGTGCTCCACCCATTCATCCCTCCCCTCCTAACTCCCGGCGACCACTGATATTTTTGCTGTCTCCATAGTTTTGCCTTTTCCAGAATGTCATATATTTGGAATCACACAGCATGTAGCCTCTTCAGGTTGGCTTCTTTCACTTAGGAATATGCATTGAAGTTTCCTTCATGTATTTTCATGGCTTGAGAGCTCATTTCCTTCTAAAACTGAATAATATTCCATTGTCTGGATATACCACAGTTTATTTATCCATTCACCTACTGAAGGACATCTTGGTTGCTTGCAGGTTTTGTCAATTATGAGTAAAACTGCTATAAACAGCTATGTGCAGACTTCTGTGTGGGCATAAGTTTTCGACTCCCTTGGATAAATACCAAGGAGCATGATTGCTGGATCATCTGGTTAGACGATGTCTAGTTTTTGTGTAGTGTACCTTTGAGGACTAACTGTAGCTAACTCTTATTGAGTCCCCTTGGTTAAGAGTGCAGGTTCTGGAGCCAGATTGCCTGGGTTTGAACTCTGCTCCACCATTCCTAGCTGTGTGACCTTGCACAGGTGACTTAACCTCTCTGAACCTCAGTTTTCTCATCTGCAAAATGAGGCTAACCAATGAGACCTTTCGTATAGGATTGTTCTAAGGATTAAACAACTGTAATATGTAGAACAGTGCCTGTCACATAGTAGGTGCTCAATAAATATTAGCACGTGCTATGTATTTTAAACACATTAGCTCATTTAACCCTTATACATTCCCAATGAGGCGGAGTAGATTGGTCCTGTTTTACAAGCGAGGAAACTGAGTCTCAGAGAGGCCACTTGCTGAAGATCACACAGCCACCATGTGGCTGAGGCAGATTCAAGCCAGAAACGTCTGACACTAGATATGACCTCTTTCCATGTTTCTCACTATGGCTCAGCCTGATTCCCTGTAACAAGTGATGATGGCCATAAAGTTTGCCCATGGAGCAAGAGGCACTGAAGTCATTACCCAGGGAAACAAAATTTTAATATTTATTTATAATGGGCACCATATGTTCCCTCTGATTTTTTTATTTAATTACATCATGGCAGATGGCTGGATGTTAAAGGACTTTAAGCTAATGGCACTTTGCCTTCTCATTTATTTTCTCGAGTTTTGGGAAAGACAGATGAAAATGGACATGGATGGTGAGCTGTGAGTGCTGGGCGGTGGCAGGTGAGTCTCTGCCCTGGAAACCAAGGGAAGGGAGTGTAGGGGTTCTGGAGACTCTTCCTGGGAGATGGGTGAGGATGCAGGAGGCAACACGTCCTGTGATCAGGAGCCCGGAGCAAGGTTCCCCCTGTGTGCACACACAAATATGTGGAATCTTGGATGAAAGCAATCCCCTTTTTTTTACCCAGGAAGTAAGTCTATATGTACAGAAGTGCCCATTGCAGCTTTGCACAGAGTGGCCAAAAACTGGAGAAAAGAACACAATATGTCCATCCTGGGCACGATGGGCTCATTACACTATAGCGCACCCATGAGTGGGAGGGTGTGTCCTGGAGGGGGTTCACACACCAGGTAGGGGTGCGAAATTCTTCCCCAGGGTTTGTTGGGGTAATTAATTTCTGGATTCCTAAAGACCATGAGTGAAAGCCACAAGACTGACAATTATAATGGTATTTCTCAGACTATTTCATTACCTCTTTCACTGGCCAAGTGACTGGTCCAGGAACAAGAAGGATGAGAAGGAACTTTGATTTAAAGGAGTGGGGGGTTCATTTACCTGGAGAAGAAGTGTTTGAGGGATGTCTCCAAGCTCAGGAAGCTTCCTTCCTTTGAGGCTGGGATTCAACTGAGAGATGCAGAGTGTAAGAGAAAGGACTAGCTCTCCTGGTGGTCTGCACCGTGCGTGCCATTACATCATGATGTTGAGACTTAGTCCTGCACTTGAATTCATGCCCCACTTCTTGCTATCTGTATGTGTGGGCAAGTAACTTAATCTCTGTGAGCCTTAGCTTCCTCATCTGTAAGATGGGTATAATCGTGCCTACACTTCACATTCATGAGAGGTCCTATATTGCCTTCCAGGAGTCTGGTTAAGATCTACATTTGGGAGGTTTAGCATAGCACGACTTATTTACAAGGAATGAAAACTGGAAATATTTTACACATCTAATGATAAGGAAAAGATTGGATGACTCAAGATATAGTCCAAGTAATGGATTGCATGAGTAAGTAGTTTATTTAGGTGAAGAGCACGCTAACCCCTTTCCTTCCCTGAGTGGGCAAGGAGGACAGGGAAGGGAAAACACCAAATAGAGTGTGGTGCTGTCAACTCAGTTACCACTCAGGGTGACTGAGGCTGGGGAAACTCAAGGAGCCTGTGCAAACACAGCCTCAGAGTTATTCTATCAGTGGGGTTAGGGAGCTGGGGCATTTATACACCAACTCCCATCAGTCATTCATTGAGGCTGCTTCCAAATGGCATTTGGAAGCCAACTCTATAGGTAGGGCACATACAGTATCTATTACGGATCTACCAGACTGGCAGAAGTGAAAAAGGGTGACGACATTAAGTGCTGATGGGAATTGTAGCCATAGGCACGTTCATACACTACTGGGGGGAGTTGTCACTACAGCCACTTTAGAAAACAGATCAGCATTTCTCGGGGTAGTCATAAGATGCTCTCACAGTAGGGCCCAGCAATTTCACTCCCAGGTATATACACACCGTACATTAATTCTTGTACACATATATCAGGAGATAAGGATGAGAGTGTTTGCAGCAACCAGGGAGGGGATTCCATTCTGCCCGAGCCATATGAGCTGAGAATTAATGATGAGGAAGCCCTGTGAAGGAAAATGGGATCCTTATACCAGCAAAAAAGGGGCATTGGGAGGCAAAACCACATATATACTTTACAAATTGTAATAAGAGGTAACAGGTGACACTTGTACCTAATAATTCAATTTAATATTTAGTCCTCACACCAACACTATGAGATAAGTACTATTATTTCCCTCATTTTATGGATGGGGAAAGTGAGATTAACAACCATCTCAAAGGGTTCTCGTGAGGATCAAGTGGTGCAATGGAAATAAGATACTCAGCACAGTGCCTGGCACGTAGTAAATGCTTAACAAATACCAGTGATCTCTGATGTTGTTATTATTTGGCCTAGGCTCTCAGTTTCTTGGAGAAAAACTGAAGAAACTGAACTGTCACAAACCTGGTTTCGCAGCAGCTATTTCTTGGCAAGTTTAGATGGTCAAGGGGTCAGTTGGTGCCTAGGCTTATGCCCTCAAGTCAAGTTCAGGGAGTTGTGGAGGGAGAGCCGGCTCCTGCCCAGCCTTCTGGGCTTCTAGCCAGACTTACCTGCTCCCCAGAATCTCCGGCCCCTCCCAGGGAGGGAGCCATGGGGCAGGTTGCACCTCCTGGTCTCCCTTCCCACAGGGCAGCTTTGCCCTGTCCATCATTCTCTTGGCAACTCAGCACCCGAAGTTCATTCTGGTGCTAAAAATAGGCTGTGTTTAGACACTCCAGGGCTCCGGCTGGAAACACAGACTACAGTAACCAAATACTGTCATGCCCGCAAAAGGGGGCCTCTCAGCCTCACCCTCGTGGCAGCTCACACTACCCTGGAGGCAGGGTAGGGGGCATCCACCACGTTCAACAGATGGGGAAACTGAGGCTCAGAGGGCGGTCTCATGTAAAACACAGAGATATGAAGCAATGACAGCCAGCTCTTAGCGAGTGTCAACTCCGCCCCTGTGGGTTATCTCCTCAAGTCCTCCCTAAACCCTGGGAGGGAGGTTCTATGGGCCGCCCACTCTGCAGAGAGAAATCGGCAGCTCAGAGAGGTGAAGACACCTTCCCGACTCTCACACCCATAGGTGACGGGAGAGGATGTTAATGTGATTCTGGCTTCCAGCATGTAATGAACAAGCAGAAACTGAGAGGTGAAGGGGCTTTCTGGAGGCCAAGCCATGCCTCCTGCCCAGGGTTGGACAGACACAAGCTGTGGAGTACGGGGAACCATCACACCTGCCTTGCAGGTTGCCAGGAGGGAGGAGTTTGTGAGAAGATGTTTGTAAAACCTTTAAAAACAGTGTTCAGCCTATGGTAGGTTTTCAGCCAATGGCAGTCAGCTTCATTCCCCAGTTCTGTCTGGACAGACAGAGGCAAAGAGAGATTGAGAGAGACTTGGAGAGAGAGAGAGGGAGAGACAGGAGAGAAAGGATGATGGATGGGCATGAGAGAGACGGTTCCCTGGGGGAAGTGGGACTGTGGCTCAGCGGGGGCCCCTGCACCCCAGGACCACACAGAGCTGCCTCCACAGCGCCCTGAATTTACGGCTCCCTTAGGCTGTCACGCGGGGCGTTTGGCACATGGCATGGACCCATTGGTGTAGGTTTAAGCCCCAGGGAGAGGTCAGTCCTCTGAGTCTTCTCACTCATTTTCTGCACTAGTGTTTCTTGGGGACCTACTGTGTCCCAGAGGCTGGGGCTGACACTGTGAGAGCACAGGTCGGGTCCCACTTACATAGGGCTCAGATTCCAGAGTGTTCTCTGTCCAGGTGACCCCCCCACCTCCTGGCACTGGCAGGATGGTGTGGGTGACTCAAGTCAGAACCCCCCTTCCCCCGCTCACTCTTCCCACCACTGCTGCCTCAGTCTCTTTCTGTTCCCTGCCAGCTTCTAATGAGCTCATTATCCTCTTAAAACCCATTTGGCACCCACTTAGAGGAAAGATGTGTTGAAATATAAAAGAATGAGAAGGGAACAACAGAAAAGAACTACACCCAGAAATATCCTCAGAAAGACAAAAAGCCACAGGGAACAGAACAGCTGAAATCTTTGCTGTCTTCATGCCCGCAGCAAATGTGCTGCTGTAGCTAGTGACTCTGATGGCAGCTCACATGCGCTCACGAGAGGGACAGTGGCCGGAGGCTTTTCTTGAGCACCTACTATGTGCCAGGCAGTCTTCCTACAATTTTTAATGCAATCCTGCCGGCAGCATTTGCGGGGCGGGGGTGGTGTCAAGCTTCTTCTTGTCCACTCCCCAGGAAAGGAGCCTCAGTCAGTGAGAAGAGGTGTCTTGCCCCAATCACATAGGTGGCGGGCGGAAGAGGGAGGGTTTGACCCCAGGTCGGTCTGCCTCCAGAGTCCATGCTCTTGCTTGCCTGTCTCTGGAAGGGCTGGTGTCCCCTGCCCATTCCCTTGAGGGCTGCTGGCCTTTTTTCATCCTGTCCCAGCTGCAGAAATCTCTGCCATGTGTGTGATCTACATGAAATACCGTGGGGCACAACCCACTGCCTGGAGGTTTTCTAGCTGATAGGAGACTGGTGAAACTTCAGTTAGAGCACAGTCCAGACTTCTGAGCTTGGCATTCAAGGCTCCCCATGGTCTGACCCCACCCAGCACTTCCCTGCATTCTCACCATGGCCTAAGCTCCTTGGCTGCCTCCACCCCAGTGCCCTGCCGGCCGCGTGTGCTGTTCCTCCTCCCTAAGGTGTCCTTCTGCTGTTCCTTCACACAGAAAGCTGACTCCCCTTGCAAGACCTGCCAGCTTAAAGACCCCTCCTGGGAGAAGCCCTTCAGGGCAGCTACAGTCCCTCACTTCTCTGGGCTCCTGCATTCCAGGGCTTCTTACCCCAGGGTCCAGAAACCCCTTGACATTGTAAGCCAAAATCTAGGAGCTTATGTGCAAGGGCTCTTTTCTGGGCATATGTCTGTAGTTTTCGCCATATTCTCAAAGGGATATAAGTCCGGAATAGGCGTGTGGTTAGGAATACAAGCTGTGAAATCAGATGGGCCTCGCTTCACAATCCAACTGCAACTTCATAGCTGTGTGGCCCTGGACAAGTTGCTTAATAATTCTGAGCCTCGTTCCTCGCCTCTGTAAAGTAGATACAGATCTCCCTCATTGAATTGTTATGAGGATTAAATCAGAGTATGTAAGCATTTAGAGCACTATCTGGCACATAATAAGTGCTTGGTAAACATTAGCTATTAATATTAATTGCTGCTCTATATCATATATACATCTACTATGGGATTTATCATTGTCTGTGTAGTATAGTGATTTAGTATAGTGATTGTTTAATTGCTGGCTCCCTCAGTAGACTCTGAATTCTCTGAAAGCAGCAACTCTGAATTATTTATTTCTGCATTCCAAGCACACATACAGTAGGCAAGCAACACATGTTGTTAAATGAATGGAAGAATGGGTGGATGAATGGATGGGTGGAGAGTCGGATGGATGAGTGGGCTGCTACAGTTCAGATGAATGGATAGGTGGATGGATGGGTGGATGGATTAATGAATAGATGAATGATGAATGGATGGAGGGGTAGGTGAATTGATGGATAGATTAAAGAATGGATGATGGATGGGTGAATAGATTGTGACTTGACAGATGGGTAGGTGGACTGCTGGATAGATTAAAGGATGACGGATGGATGGATGGATGGATGGATGCATGAACAGATAGTCTGACCCCGCGAGAGCATGGATTTGGGGCTGTTTTGTTCATTGAATTATTCCAAGTGCCTGCAACAGTAGCTGGTGCATGTAGGTGCTCAGTACTTAGTTCCTGAATTAATAGGATGGCATATGGAGGGACACTGGACTCTACCTTGAACCACAGTTAAACTCCCATGCTGCTGTCTGGATTGGTAGGGGCTGTTACCATTCAAATCACCCATTGGCTGACAGCTGAATTCTTTGCGCTGGCCAAGATTGTCATGAGGCCCCCTGCTGGTGGTAAAATGAAACAACATAGGCCAAGTGGAGTCTTCTATTTTCTAATGTAGATTCTGTTTTCCTCCTGGCTGGTGATTCTGAATGTTGACTCATAAAGCCGTGGTTCTCAAACCTTTGTGCTCATTACCATCACCTGAGGGCACCTTGTTACACCTGTAGGTGTCCTCTTCAACCAGAGACTCTGGTTAGAGAGGTCAGGAAACTTCATGTTTAACCAGGCTGCCAAGTGTTTCTGAATCAGATGCTCCTCAGACCACACTCTGAGGGACCCTCAAAGGATGAGCCATTTCTGGTCATTGGAAGGCAGTGGAGATGGACTGCTGCTTCGGGGGCTGTCTCTGGATTCCCAAGTGATGCCCAGACCATCACTTGGAGAAAGAGCGTCAAAAATGCAGGGGTTCAGAGCTGCGGTTTTGTGTTTGGACCATCCTGGGTTCAAATCCCACCTCCACCACTCACCAGCTGTGTGTCCTCAGTTTCCTCATCTGTAAAATGGGAAATAGTTACTTCCCACAGGAACATGGGGAAGAATCTTTAATACACGTAGAAGGCTTGGCACAAAGCAGGGCATACCAGAGACACTCAATAAATACTGAGTGAATGCGTATGTTGCTAAATAATTCTGCTTTCCTTCCTTCTTTTCTTCCTTGGATAGAAGAGGGGGGCTATGGATTTGATCTCTCCCATTACAATGTGAGCCCTGTGAGGGATGGGACTGTGTCTCTCTGGTTTACAGCTTTATTTCCAGCACCTAGGACAGTGCCTGCTACACAGTAGGTGCTCGCTAAACATTTGTTGGGAAAAAAAAATGAAGGAATTTGATCTGGTTCAGTACCAGCCAGGTCCAGCAGACAGTTCAGCAAGGACCTAGGAAGTACTTTTTGGCCTTGAAGTAACCCACGAATCAGTGTATATTTGACAAATATGCAGACGTGTGGGGCATAAGAACCTGTGCTTGTCCAAGATAAAGCTTGCCCTCAAACCAGGACCCAGTAGAATTCGCTTCTACCCAGCACTGCTGGGTGCTTTGAGCTGCTGGTTTCCTCCCCTCTCTGACTCTGCTTCCCCCCTTGAGAATGTTCAAGAACGCTTCGAGTTCTGGCCTCTATGAGGAGATTTCTTATGCCTGTACCTGTGCTGTTTTGCAGGTGACAGCCCTGAGCCCGAATGCTTAACCGGATTGAAAGCCCGCTAGCTTCTGTTTCTGCCAGGTGGACACGCTGAGCTTGGTCCCCAGCTGGGGAAGAGGCCAGACACGGCCCTCAGTGAAATAATCCAGCCCCTATAGGCCTGAGCAACTGAGAAAGGGCAAGAAGCGAACTCCAGCTGCTGGTGAAGCCTCCCAAAATCCTCCTCCGATGGCTATTTTCAAAGTTCTTTGGGAACGCTGAGGCAAAGAACAAGATGTAGGAAAATGGGACCAACTCCTGCGTGTCCCGAGCCTCAGAACCCCTTTCGTGGCCCAAAGAAGCTCACCTTGGCTCCGGGAGGGCCGGTGAACTCTGTCCTCTATTCTCCTGGCTTCAGCCAGGCATTGGACTTCCCCTCCTGCTCTGATCTTGGCAGTCACCTTCGCAGACGGATTAAGACTGAAGACCCCCAGGGGCTCCATCCCTAAGGGAAGCTTGAGAAGCAGAGCCCTGCCTCCATTCCCTCCCTGGATCATACCCCTCAGCCCCCAGCGGAGCCGAAACGATCCAGTCCGGAATGATCCCGCTATGGCCAAGCTCTGGTTCAAATTCCAGCGGTACTTCCGCAGGAAACCTGTACGTTTCTTTACCTTCCTGGTGCTCTACCTGACAGCTGGGAGCCTCGTCTTCCTTCACTCTGGTTTTGTGGGTCAGCCTGCTGTCTCCCAGAACCAGGCCAACCCCGCTGCGGGGGCCCCAGTGGAGGGCGCTGAGCTGCCCTTTTTGGGTGACTTAAATCTGGGCAGAGGCTTCCGGGATACAGGTGAAACCTCGAGCATCGCCCGCAGGTATGGACCCTGGTTCAAGGGCAAGGACGGGAATGAGAGAGCCAAGCTGGTGGACTACGGGGGAGCCTGGAGCCGGGCCCTCAAGGGGAGGGTCATTCGGGAGAAGGAGGAGGAGCGAGGTAAGAGGGGTGAGCATCTGGGCTTGGAAGGTGGCTGAGGAGAAGGGAAGGGGGATGATGATGATAATAACGTAATAACAGCTACCAGTGTTCAGTGTTTAATAGGAACCAGTCGTCATACATGCAGGAGGTTTCACAGAGGAGAAAATTGAAGCTCAGAGACATTAAGTAGCTTGCCCAAGGTCACACAGCTTGTAAACAGCCAAGCTTAGATTTGAACCCTGAATCTGTCAGAGTCCAAAGTCTGACCCTCCCCTGCAGGCGTTTTTAGCCCTTGTTACATACACTTGAAAATCAAAACACCTAGCATCTACTGAGCACTTACTAAGGGCCAAGTACTTTTCTAAGCACTTGACATGCATTGAATTATCACCACAACTCTATGTGATAGGTGCTGTTATTCCCATTTTAAAGGTGAGGAAACTGAGGCACTGAGAGCCCAAGTTTACATAGCTAGCTAGTGACAGAGCTTCTGCTCCACTGCATTGCTTCTCAGTTCACCTGCTGGATCTCTCAGTGATGGCACTTGGGGAACCTCATCGCCCTGGGCATATTTCGTTACATTTTCTTAGCCTGTCACAGTCCAAAAGGGCTTTTCTTGGGCTTCCCTGGTGGCGCAGTGGTTGAGAGTCCGCCTGCCCGATGAAGGGGACACGGGTTCGTGCCCCGGTCCGGGAAGATCCCACATGCCGCAGAGCGGCTGGGCCCGTGAGCCATGGCCGCTGAGCCTGCGTGTCTGGAGCCTGTGCTCCGCAACAGGAGAGGCCACGACAGTGAGAGGCCCGCGTACCGCAAAAAAAAAGAAGAAAAAATGGGCTTTTCTTCGTAAGTGCATTACCTCATTTGATTTTCACTACACTCCACGGACTTAAACAAGGAATATGAACTTATGCCCATTTAACAGACGTGGAAACAGGCTTGAAGAAGTGAAGACTCTTCTCCAGGGCCACATAACTGGTACGTGGTAAGTTCAAATCAGACCCATCTGGCCTGGATGCTGGCTCTATGACTACCTCCCAGAGTCAGCTGATGTCTCCCCATCTAACCCACATTCTGGGGAGGACCCCACAACCCCTGCAGTTCATGAGATTAACACGAATGGATGTTTCCAGAATCTGGGACAGATGGTTTGGGAGGATCTATGACCAATCAGGACAGAAGGAAAACCTCCCTAGCCCTTGTGTTCCCTGCCACGTGTCACGCTTCTGCTGTGATTGAACCTATGAAAAACCCCTTCTCCCACCGCGGAAGGAAGCAGGACTAATGGAGGGGACTCATCCCGGGGAGCACATTTCCCTGCTTCAGTCCCACCCTGCACCTGGCTCAGGAGCATCCAGAAGACCCTACCGTCTCACCCTCAGGAATTTCCTAGAATTCTGCCTCTTCGAAAACTTCACAGGGAGGTGAAGGGGATTGTGGGAGGTGGCAGAATGGATTGGAGGACTTGGATTCATAGTCCAGGTCCACTCCAACCAGCCGTGTGGTCCAGGCAAGTGGCTTTACCTTCTCATGCCTCAGTCTTGTCATCTGTAAAATGGGAATAATGATCCCCTCCCCGCCAGGTTTCTCCGGAGAGTTCAATGAGACATGCTTATGGAAACACTTAGCACACTGCCTGCACACAGTAAATACTTAGGGATGATCAGGAAATTCTTATGAATCTACCTGGGTAAGGGACCGCATCTTGTAGGCACAGTTGAGGTGTGAGGTGCTACACTGATGGAGAAATCATGATGTGGGTTCCCTCTCTACCTTCTCCAATCAGTAAGCTTCGTCTCACCCCAGCCACACCAAACTCCTTCTGCTACTTTGCAAACCCCAAAGTTTGCCACAAGCCTGCGCCTTAGGATATGCTCCCATCATACTTAGGATAAATTCCGGAGTCCCCACCATGGCCCACCAATCCAGCCTCATGTTATAACATTTCCTACCCCTCCTCACCACACACTCCTCTCCATTGTCCTTCTTGCTGGTCATTGAACACACCAAGTCTTATCCTACCTCGGAATCTTTGTATAGATAGTCCTGTCCACCTGGGGTGTTCTTCCCCGTATCTTTGCATGGCTCCCTTCCTCCCTTCCTCCTGGACCTCAGTCAAACCTGGCCACCCTGTAGAGGTCTTCCTGGACTGTCCCAAAGTAGCACCACTTTGTGCCTCGTCAGGACCAGATGCCCCAGCTCTATTTTTGTCACAGTACTTACCGCTATCTGAAAGTATCTCTTTTTTACTCGCTTTCTTGTTTATAGTCTGTCTCTACTACTAGACCGTCAGCTCCAAGAAGGCAGGGATAGTGCCTGTCCTGTCACCTCATTCTATCAGCACCTGGGACAGCACCAGGAACAAAGATGGCGCTCAGTACCTACTGGTTGAATGAATGAGTGATTGGATGGACAAATGAATGAATGGCCAGCCCTCTGCCTGGAGTGTCTCCACAGGCTTAGCTCTACTCTTCCTCCAGATCTCAGCTTAGCTCACCTCCAGAAAATTGTCCCTGACCCCACCTCCAGGCTTGATCGAAGGTTCCTCTTCTCTACTCCCTGTCATGGCCCTTATGTAAATGGTAATTGCCTGTGTTTATCGAGGTCCTTTGGTAGAATATGATTCCCTAGTGGCACAGTTGATTTATCCAACGACAATAACAACATCCCCCCATTTGTTATGAGAATGAAATCCCACTGTCACCATCACGAGTAATTATTACCATTTCTTGAGCACCTGCTTCATGCCAGTCACTGTCCCACTTGCTTTTCATATGTTATTTGCATGGAATGATATATGTAAAATGCTTATTACACCTCCTGGTTTGTAATAATAGGTCACTTAATAGTTTCTGCTGTTAGTAGTAGAAATAATAGCTAAACGTCTATTGAATGGTCATTATTGGCTAGACCATGTTATAAGTGCTTCATTGCCTTATGTAATTATCACAACAACTCAAAAAGTTAGAGACTATTATCCTATTTTACAAATGGGAAAATTTAAAACTCAGGGAGAGGTCACTTACCCCAGGTTACACAGATAGTGAGTGGAAGAACTGAGGTTTGAAACAAGGTCCATTTAACTCCAAAGCTTGTGAGCCTTCTTCTCTACCACGCTATCCCCGCTGCCTCTGGAAATCTTACGTATTTTATAAAATATAAAGAGAGAAGGAAGAGAAAATAAGAAAGAAGCCTGGACCCCAGAGCTCTCATCAGGCAGCTTTAGAATCAGGTGGTCTTAGTAAGAAAACACAAATTCAGACTGTCCTTGATTAACTTATTCTGAGTTCAGCAAGGAAATACAACATATTAGATTAACGCTAATAAAAACGAGACGCTTCTTTGACCTGATGCTACACCCATTTGGCTTTTCTCTGAAGCTGGCAAGGGCTCTGCTTGATGCAGTGATGCAAGACTTAAGCTGTAAAGGATTCGGAGCCCGTCATGGCACAGTTGGTGAGGGTGGAGCTGCTCCCAGGCTGGGCTGGGGCTGGGCAGGAAGTCTGACTTCCTGGGTGGAGCTGGCACCTACAATGTGCCAGTCACCTTGCTAGGCTTGCGAAATCCTGTGCTCTGAGCAGCCAAATGAGGGTTCAAATCCCAGGTCTGCAGCTTGCTGGCTGTGCACCTTTGGGCAGGTCACTTCACCTCTCTGAGCCTCAGTTTCCTTTGGGAGATAAAAAGTACTTAACATCAGATGACTGATGTGATGATTATATAAGATAAATCAATAGCATGCTCTCTGAATGCCAGGCACTGTTCTAAACCCTTTGCATCTATTACTTCATGTAATCTTCGTAGCAACTCAGTTAAGTAGACACTGTTATTAACTCCCCCATACAGGGAAGAAACTAAGGCACAGAGAGGCTAGGTAACCTGCCCAAGGTTATCCAGCTGGAGGAGTGGGTAAACCAATATTTGAACCCAGGTGGTTTGAATCTTACACCTGAACCTTAAGCACTACATCGTCTCACTTCTCAGCACACAAGTACTCAGCACAGAGTGTGGCACACAGTAAGCAGTTAGTATGTGCTGGTTATTATTATTAATATTGTAATTCTGTAGGACAAAACAGAGATGATTTGACTTAACCTTAGGTGACCCAGTTGTTGGGACCAGAGCCAGGAGCCAACTCCAGTTTGATTTCAAAGTCTGTGCCGTTTCTGTTCCCCCCAGATTACAGAAAGGGTGGGCTGGGTGTAAAGAAGGACATGGAGATATTTAGTCAGCATTTTTGGAAGGGGCAGCAGGGGACCCACTCCCCATCTCCTCCAGCTGAAGATGCAATCTCTGCAGATTACGGAGGGTCTGCTCTGTGTCGGAGACTGTGTGCTCATACTCAGCCTCACATCAGGTAGGAAGTATTCAACTCTTTTCATACATTAAGAAACAGAGGCTCAGAGAGAGTAAATGACTTGCCCCCATGTCACACAGCTGCTAAGAGGCAGAGCAGACTCCAACCCAATTCTGTCTGAATCCAAAGCTCTTATTCTTAACCACTGAGCTATAGAATCCCCAAATGCAATCATTCATTCATTCATTCCATATTTACTGCACGTCTGTATGCCCCACCCTGTGCTGGGAGGTGGAGACACAAGAATGATTCAAGCAGTGTTTTTTTTTTCCTCTGAGGAGTATTCACACCCTCCTGGGGGAAGACAGGCAAGTAAAAGATAAATTATGTTTTCAAAAATAACTTTTTTCTTGATTATCAAAGTAGAAAAATTAGAATACATAGCAAAAAAGAGATGAAAATAAAAATAGCCCAGAGTCCCACCATCCAGCAACAGTCCCAGTCAACACTGTTGGTGTATCACCTTTACCTTCCTGTCTTTTTCCTCTATGTGTGTATTTCTAAAGAATAGAATGGTGTATATATAGCATCATATCCTGCTTTCCCCTACGATAGCACTTTTTCATTTTATTAAAAATTCTTCCCCAATGGGCCTAAATTATTTCTAATTTGAAAAAATAATGGACAATACTTGAAAAATTGTTTCAGAAAAGTGTTAAGGTGGGGTAAGCCAGGGGACTCTGGGATCCCAAAGGAGGGATCCTGTTCGGTCATGGGGCTGTATCATGGCTGCCTTCCTGGGGGAGGTGATAGTTGAGCTAAGCCTGCAAGATCCATGGGCCTTGACCAAAGTGAAAGATGCATCCCTTCTACCCCAGGGAAGCCTAGATATGAGCAGGAAATTCCATTCTCTCTGCAAGGAAACCCAGACAGCACTGGAGTGATCCTCTTGAAGGACAACTTTCCAAGATGGCGGAGAATCCTCAGCAGGAATATACAGTTTCTCTTCTCCATGAAGAGATCAATCTTACAATCAATCTTAAAATTACCCTTGTATTAGAGCCTGAGGGCTGCTATAGCAAAATACCATGAACTGGGTGTCTTGAACAATGGAAATGTATTACCTTGAAGTTCTGGAAGCCAGAAGTCCAAAATCAAGATGGGCTCTCAAAGGCTCTAAGAGGAAATCTGTCCCAAGCCTTTCTCTCAGCTTCTAGCATCAGCAGGTGCCCTTGGCATTCCTTGCAGCTATATAACGCCAGTCATTACCTCTGTTTTCCCATGGCCTTCTTCTTGTATCTCTGGGTCTTCAGAGAGCCACTTTCTTACAGGGACACCATTCACATTGGATTGGGACCCACCTGCTCCAGTATCACCTCATAGGTAATTACATCACCAATGACCTTATTTCCAAATAAGGTCACATTCTGAGGTACTGGGCTTAGGACTTCAACCTATCTTTTTTTTTTTTTTGATGAGGGGCACAATTCAACCCATAACTATTCCCACTTTTCAGGCAGGAGCTTGAGTAATTCTACGAGGCTACTGCAGTGTCAGAATTAGAACCCCAATCTGGTGGACTCCAAAACTGTTCTTGTAGGACACTGTAGTGCCTCCTGTCTGTGAATCTACTCACAGACGGTACATAAGAGGAATACAAATTAGCATATGTGTAGCTATCTTTTTGACGAATTACTTTCACTGAAGAGAGCAAAATTTCTTGAAAAGGAAGATTAATTGAAGCAAAAGAAAAAAAAAAGTAAAGGATAGGGGAAGAAACACAGTCAGGAGAGCTCCTTTCCAGATGTCTGTGCTCTCCTGGGCTCACCCCTCACTGGTTTCTGTGCTTGAGATAAATAGGCAGACTGGGACAGGACTTGGCCATTTCAGCAATATTTAGATGGCTGCAGAGATAAACTGATAGATTATGTGAACTCGGCCATTGATTCACCCTCGAGTGACCTGTGATTTTTGTCCCTGTGTTACATATTCGATCTCCACCTCATCTCCGGGAGATTCTGCCACCACAGCAGAACTTGAGGCGGGCCTTTGGAAAATGGTGGAAGTGGGTTGGACAGTACCCTTGCTGATGAGCTCATTGCTAGCAGGGTGATAGAACTCCAGGGACAGGGTCACCGGTTACGTTGGCCACAGCCTGCACCGAAGGGTCAGTGGGGAAAGAGTCACCAGCACTTGCCCAGGACAAGGAGGAAACAGATTCAATATCCATTTCCTGACCCAAAGAGCTCAGCCCGTCCATCAGGTCACAGTATGTAACACGCCCATTCTTCTCCAGAGCATCAGTGAAGGTACCATGTATCTCTTTTTTCCTCCTGTTGACAGATGAGGAAATGGAATGTCATCTGTTCACCCAACAAGTCTTTGAGCACCTGTTATGTAGGACATCTCAGTCTGATGCCTGGCCTGTGGGAGGGTTAGGGAAGGGGTGGTATAACATTTAAAAGCCCAGGCTTAGGGGCAGTTGGACCTATGGTCAAATCTCAACTCTTCTCCCAAAAGACGCTCCCTCTCCCATCATCCCTCCAGGAAGGCTTCTCTTGGAGGATGGAGAAGCCCTTCTCCCAAGCTGAGACTGAATGTGGTACATGGGAAAAAGCAGCCTAGACATGGTGTAGTCTAGACCCTCCAAGCTGGGTGGACTTAAGCAACTTAGCTTGACAATCAGCATATTAGTCAGTGCACCTTTGGTGGCAAGGGACAAAAACCCATCTTGAATCAGCTTAAGCTAAAGAAGAAAATGTATTGTGTCTTGTCTCCAAACTACCAAAGGGGCTAGATTTTCAAATGAGTGATTTGTGCCCTTCTCTTCCTAACTCTCATCTCTGCTCACCTCTGACTTAGTGTGGTTCTTCTCCTGTACAGACTGACTTTGATGCCAGGGATTGTGGCTGTTGGTAGCTCTGGGCTTAGAGAATGCCAGTGTCATAACCCAAGGGAAACAGATTTCTTTCTCCCAGCTTTAATCTATAAAAATCCAAAGAATGGGTCATGTGCCCTTCCCTGTAGCCATCAATCACTGGCTGGTGGCAGGTGCAACATGATTGGCTCTTTCAAGGTCAGTGTCTCCTCATGGTCGGGGCAGCTAAGATCTGTTAACAGAAAAATAGGAAGAGGGGGTGCTTTGAAGGTACAAACAGTACCATTACAGTCTACCCCTTAACCCCGCAGAGGACGTATGTGTACATACACTCGCACTCCTATTAATTTGATTATAAAAATCTCATCTAACACAATCCACTATCCCATATATGGCCAAATGCACCTGCCCTCACCCTAAGGTGAGACCACCCATGGTCATAGTACACCCAACTCCAAGCCTGGCATTTCTGGGTCACGAGTGTTACTCTCCATCAGAACTCAGTGTGGCCCCTTGTGATCCTGAAGTCTGTGGGCCAAATGGAAGTGAAGCCCCCCCCCAAACGTAAAATGGACGGAGGACAGATCTGGGCTTAAATTTTAAGTGAGACACTTCCAAGCTGTGGTAACATAGGCAGACGACATAGTTTCGAATTCTACATAAAAACGAGTAACATGGAGTAACATGAGTGGTTACCAGTCAGAACATATACCATATGCCAAAAGAAAGGTTTGCATCTAAGACAGAGAGATGTAATAGTCATTAGGATCAGCCTCTTCATCTATAAAATGGGTTAATAAGAAGGGTGTGAGGACTGAATTTTTTTAAATAAGGCATGGCACTTAGTAAAGTAGATAGCACATAGTAGACACTCAATACATATTCTCTCCTCTCTCTCTCTCTCTCTCTCTCTCGCTCTCTCTTGCTCGCTCGCTCTCGCTCTCTCTCTCTCTCTCTCTCTCTCTCTCTCTCTCTCTCACACACACACACACACACACAGTTTTTGATCTGATGACAGTGACCTCATGCTGACAAAGTAAAACAACCACTTCCCCCCTTCCCCTCTCCCTCCCTCTCCTTCCTCCTTTTTTTTCTCCTCCTGCCCATCCTTGGACACTCTGTCCTCTAGTGACCTATTGAGCTGAAGTTGGTGTGAAGCTGTCACCACCATGGCCCATGGAAGTTCTCACTCCCAGCCCAGATGTAAGCAAGCATCCATGCCCCAGGGCCGTGGTTCCTTCTGTGACACAGGAGGGACATACATTGTTGAACAAGCAGTGACAAGATGTAGGCTTTTCCAGAGCTGTCACCATCTGATGCGCCCGCTCCAGGGAGGCAATGTTTCTTTTAAAGATGGACGGACTGTTCTTAGTTGACCAAATCACCTCTGTCTTATGAAAGAAATTCAAGGTGATCAGGGATGAGACGCATCTCCAGCGAGGCTAACAAATTCTGCACTTACCAGGGTGGTGTTGAGGGAAACAATTGCTCCATAATGAGCCTGTATCCTCTGCTAGACCCTGCTCTCCACCATGAGTGAGGGGGACAAGAAGCCCACAGTTTAAATAGATAGCAGCCCACCCATGAACCAGATCAAGTGGCATGTAATATTTCCCTCAGTCGTTCCCTATGAGGGCCGTTTAATTCCAAGGGCTGGCTGGGTCCTCGGTCTAACCTTCAGTTATTTCCAAGTGCAAGGGTGGAAAGAGCACTGGTTTGGGGTCCCATAGATCTAGATTTAAGTCTTTGTTCTACCATCAATTAGTTTCAGGTCTCAGACAGCTCACTTCACCTTTCTGGGCCTCTGTTCAATCATCTAAGAAAACAGTTTAAGCATGCCAAGGGTCATTGCACCTGGGTCATTGCAAAGATCCTCGGATTCAAAGAGAAACAAGCGGTAGTTCAGAACATGGGCTCTGCAGCCAGATTGCTTGGGTCCAAACCTAACTCCACAGGTATAAGCTGTGTTTCCTTGGGCAGGTGACTTAGCCTCTCTGGGCCTCAGTTTCCTCTTCTACATTGAGTGGGAATATTAATACTTACCTCATAGGTGTCATTCTAAGGATTCGCTGAGACAATATGTGTAAAGCAGTTAGCAAAGTGCATGTCCAAATTAATGATTATAAGAACATATGGGAAAAGACTTTATAAACTGTAAAGTACCATCTTTGTGTAATATTTACCAGGAAGTACAGGAACACGTGTACTACTTTAAGAAAACTAAGTGAATGGTTTGTACTTGGATAGTTGTTTTACATTATTTAAAATTTTCCTTTTGGATGAAAGCATTCACCTTGGCCCACAAGGTGGGCAAACTGTAAAGTACTTATACAGCACTGTGAATGGCTGGTTTTTTATTCCACTCACCTTAACTTTGTGCCTGTTATATTCAAGACACTGTGGTAGAGACGTTTATACAAATAAGTCCATGTTAATCTCATTGGGCTGACATTTTCATCCCCACAATGAAGAAAAGTAGGCCTCAGGGAGGTAACTGGCCTAAATGCACTAGGTCAGCACGAGAATGTTACCAAAGTGATACGACAACCTAGATCTTGAGATATCCCAGGCCAGTGTTCCTTCCAAGGGAAAATAACACCTTAAGCCATCTTGCAGAAATGATAACAGGCTGTCAACTTATCAGGCTCTTCAGAGCTGTCCTAATACAGGTCTCATCTGCTTGGTGCTTAGGGAATGATGCTGGCTTGGGTTACTGGGTGCCCAGTTGTCACCAGTAGAGCCCAGGGGCATGACCTTAACCCTGGCCTTGGAAAGGTCCCTCCCTCCTCTCTGTTGACCTCCAGGGCCCACAGCCTCACCCATGGGACACCACTGCCCTTATAGATCATGTTCTGCCAATGCACATGAGTTTCAGTCTCTCTTGTTTCTACTTTACTGCTCAGAGGAAGGAATTGGTACCAAAAGGTCAACAAGGCCACATAGCCAGAGGCACACTGGTTACTCCTGAAACCCTTTCAGCTTTGTCCCCCCTGCCAAATCTGACTTTTCTCATCTCCCCAAAGCTAAGTACATCGGCTGCTACCTGGATGACACCCAGAGCCGGGCCCTTCGAGGCGTGTCCTTTTTCGACTACAAAAAGATGACCGTCTTCCGTTGCCAGGACAACTGTGCGGAACGGTAGGGCCCCACCAGTGTCCCAGGCATTCAGATCCCTTCCTTCTCAGATTCCTACCTGTGGTGGTCTTTCTTTTTCCATGGGAGGGCATGATGGAGGATGAACATGTGGACAAGGAAAGGGTGATGTGTGTGTGTGTGTGTGTGTGTGTGTGTGTGCGTGTGTGTGCATATGCATACGTGCATGCAACTGAGCAGGGAGTTGGTCTGTGGGAATTTGTGAGACTGCCTAGGAGTGAGTTTGCAGTGTACGGTATGCAGGGTCATATGTTTGTAAGCTTAATGCCAGTACCTAACTGTCTTTAAATAACAGTAGCTGTGAGTGCAGGAGTCTCTGTGGATATGTTTGCAAGGGTCCCGAATTGTGGGGAAAGCACAAGTGGGTGTTTACACGCAGGCAAGTGTGAGTCTGTGAGCGTGAGGCTTGTGTGGTGCCCGTGGGAAGGGTGAGGTGGGAGCCCGGGATCAGGGCTATTTAATGGTTTACCAGCCAAGAAACTATTTGTTTCTCTACCAGAGAGAAACACTCACCTGTCCAGACAGTGTTTTCCAATCTAAGAATAAAATGATGTTCTTGATTAGAACATGCACCGCGGGGAGGGCGCTCACTTTCCAAGAGTGGATGAGGCCCCAGAGGACTGGCGAGTTGGGACCCTCAGTCCAGGCCTGGGAACCAGCACTGCTGCCCTAGAGGCACTGTGGAGTGAGCTGACCTTCTCCTCCCCTGTGCCCTGGGTCCCCTGATGTGTGATGGCTTGTGAGAGGCCTCTAACATGCTCATCTTCAGGCTCTAGCCTGATCACAAGCTCTGAAGGAGCTCCACTGCATGGCTGGAGTGGAAATGGGCAAGTGGGTGGCCAAGGGACTCTTCCCTCAGTTCCTGACTAGAACACACTGTCCCCTTTATAATCAGCTTCCATAAGAGTTCACCATTGAAATCCTGAGCCCAGGACCATCTCCAGCTTGGGAAAGACTCCAAGCTCTTGAGGATTTTGATTCTTTAATTTATTTATTGAACGGTGGGGAGACAGAAGTGAATTTCAGAGTCCATGCCCTCAGAGAGGTCTTGTGGGAGTTGAAGAGTTAATATTTGCAAAGCAAATATTTGAGTGCCTGGAAGAGAGGAAGTGTAAGCTATTGGCATTCTGTGGCCCAAACCCCGTTCTTGCTTCTGCCTCCCCAACTAGCTGGGGAGCCCCTTGGGGGCAGGGCTGCAGCTGGCTCATCTCTGCATCCACCTGGTAACCCATGTGGGCAGCGCTGAACCAGAGTGAATTACGCGAGTTGATCTGACTCGTCTTCTGAAGCTCCACCTTGGCTGTCACCTCCTCTGAGAAGTCTCTCCTGACACCCCAGGCAGGTTGGGGGCCTCTTCTGCATTTCCACAAGCTGAGACTTACCCCATCTCAACCCTCATCTCACTATGCCGGCGTTTTCTGATTAAGCGCTTGTCACTCCATCTGGGCTGTGACGCACACGTCAGCATCACCTGGAATCTCTCAGGATTGCCGGGCCCCACCCGCAGCTTTTGATTTGGTGGGTTTTAGGTAGGGCCCAAGAATCTGCATTTTTAACAAGTTCCCAGGTGACACTGGATGCTGTTGGTCCTGGAACTATGGTTGGAGCACCACTGCTCTGATTTTCACACCCAGCTGGGAAATTTTAGAAACTCCTGCTGTCCACTGTTCCTTCTATCAGTGGGTCCATTTATATGAGACGGGCCCCAAGGGCACCTGAGAACCAAGGCTTGAGAGAGACAGCGACAGACAGGTGGAAGAAGGAGGCTGGCCCAGCTCCAAGATGCCCAGATAGTTTAAGCTGCTCTTCCTGCGTCTGCCCAGGTGACCGTGTGATCACACGCTACCCGAGTAGTAGGGGTGTTTGGAGACATGAGTCTGGGTGGGTCTGTCCCTCCAGCCCAGCCCCTGGAAGTCCCGAGTGATGGCGTGAGCTGACACCTCCCGTAGATCCAGCCTTGCATGACCAGTATTTTGCAGGCTGCTCCCCCAAGGAGCTTTCACGATTCTGGAAAGTGCCTCAGAGGCCACAGTGGGCAAGAGGACTGAGCAGGGGTCGTCCTACTCCCCTCTCCCCCACCACTTCATACCTACCCTGTGAGGCAGAGCAAGCACTTCCCTTTTCATCTGTTTACAGAACAGGTCCTCACTAAAAGTCCTCTTTAGGAAATGATTCCAGAGCTATGAAAAAAAATTGACAATCTTGCAGTGCCTGGATATTTTTTTTGTTGTTTTAAGGAAAGGAATTTTTTACTTGGCCGGATACGTGACCTTGGTTTTGCCACCTTCCAAAGACATACGAGAGTCCCTGCCCCCTCCCCTGGGTCCAGCTCCTCTCAGGGGACATAGAGGCATCATTCCTGGGGGATGTTTCCTGGAATAAAGAGGCTGGACTTTGCAGATAGGATTGGCTTGTGGCTCTAGACAGGGAAGAGCAAGATAGTGGGTGGGGCAGAGGGACCACAGGACCAGAGGGGTGTGTGTGTCAAGTGTCCTGTGTGTTGAAGGTATATGTAGATGGGTGTGAATATGACGTTGTGTGTCTGTGTGGGTAAGTGTATGGGGGTGTGAGACATGAGGCAGGAGTGGAAGCAGGTGGTCCCTGGGGTCTTGTCCCCTTCCAGAGTCTCCCTGTCCCCCAGGGACCTCTTTGTATTCCTTCTTGGCTTCCTGCCCATCCCACCTCCAAGACTTTCTAACCCCTTAGCCTCCCTGACCCTCTCAGGGTCTCCTTATTCTCAGTCCCGATCCCCCTGTCCCTTGGAGTATCCCTGTACCTCAGATCTCCTTGGGTCTCCCTGACGCCCAAAGTCTTCCTTGTTTCCCCTCTTCCAGGGAGATAGGGAGACCCCCACCCCAGTCTCCTTACTCCTCTGGGATCTCCCTGTCTCCTGGAAGCCTCTGTCTCCTGTCCCGTGAGGTCTCCCCTGTCCCCCTTCCATCGTCTGTCTCTCCATTTCCCCTGGGACCTCCTGGTCCCCAGAGCCCTCCCGTCCCCCAGCCCTCCTCACTACGTGAGTCACCCTGTCCCTGGGGTCTCCATGGTGGCAGTTACCCTGGCCTGACAGCAGCCTCCCCCAGGGGTTACCTGTATGCTGGGCTGGAGTTCGGCGCCGAGTGCTACTGTGGCCACAAGATCCAGGCGACAAACGTGAGCGAGGCGGAGTGTGACATGGACTGCAAGGGCGAGCGGGGCAGCGTGTGCGGTGGCGCCAACCGCCTCTCCGTCTACCGGCTGCAGCTGGCCCAGGAGTCAGCCCGCAGGTGTACGTGAGTCGGCCCCTCCCCTCTCTGCCCTGGCCCACCTGAGCGCCCACCTGTACCTTCCACGGCTCCCACCGCTCCTGAGCCCTCGGCTGCCCTCCAAGGCTGCCACCATCCTGCCCCAGCCTCACCTCCAGCCACGCCCCTCTTCCTCCTTAACAAACAGCTAGAGCCTGAGCTGGCCTGTCCTTCCTCATTTTCTGAAAGCAGCTTGTGTCTAACGATGGTGACAATGACGACAGCAAACACTTCATCGTTTTCCAAGTGCCTCCTATGGGAGAGCACATCTAATCCTCGTGATGACCCTTGAAATCGCACTGTTATCCACCCACTCCCATTTTACAGATGAAGAGACTGAGGTTCGATGTCACACAAACAGCAGAGGATTGAAACCAACTCCAGAGCTTGTGTCTTTAATGCTCCTGTAGAGAGAATGTATCCCTCGCCTGCCAGTGCTTCAGTCTTGTTGGAAAAACTCTCCAGTTTCCAAACTGAGGGAGGGAAGGGGATGAATAGCCGAGGACAAGAGCCACCCCTTCTTCTGCGGATATTGTCCCGTTGTCCCCTCTCTGGGTGTTTAATAGCAGTTAATGTCTATTTATCAAGCATCTGCCGTGTGCCAGGCACGTGCTGAGCCCACTGCAAGCCTGATTTTGTTTCCCTTCCCTACAGACTTTTCAGGCAGTTACCATGGTTAAGTATCTCCATTTTACAGTGAGGAAACCGAGGCTTGATGAATTTAAGTAAGCCTGCCCAAGGTCACACAGTCTTGTGACCTCAAAGGTGACCTTCAGACCTATACGAAGAGCTAATGGCCTTGACGAAAGACAGAGGGCTGAGGTTTGTCCTGGTTACTCTTCTGATGCGGGCCTGAGGTAGGAATAGGAATCCAGAACTAAGAATCCCAAATGTGAATGCTCCAATGAACCCTAGGGAGATCTTGTTAAAATGCAGATTCTGATTCAGCCGGTGAGATTCTGCATTTCTAAGGAGTTCCCAGGTGATGCTAGGTTGCTGGTCCATGGACCACACTTTGAATAATAAGGCCTTAGACCTCCATGGAGCTGACAAGTTCCGCCCAGAATGTCAGCCTGCCCACCCAGGTGGATTTGGCAGAACCTTAATGCCTGTCTGCATGCCGAGAAAGGCCTTTTCCGTATGAATGTCATTGTTTATAAGAATTCATTGCTGGTGTGCTTGACACTGTGTTCTGTTTTCCAAACCCCGTGTTTCTGAAGCCCTGTTCAAGCTTTGCTTTACAACGGGGTCCCGCGTGCCGCCAGTTTACAAAGTGGCTGATTTCTAGAAACAGAGGCACCCTCTGCCCCCACATCGTTGCCTCAGTTCCTCCAGCTCTGCAGGTCTGGCTGGCAGAGGGCGGGGAGGGTGTGTGAAATCCAGGCTGGATGGTGTCCATACAGCAAGTCTCTGGTTTGGCCATTAGTGTAATGAGGTTTTAATTTGATAGCAGATTTATCGTCCCCAATACTGATTTCTTTATGCCAATGTTTACATTATTTTGATGGTGACGTTGACCATATGAAGAGATGGCCTTAAAGTTGTGTGTATTTAGAGGGAAAGCTGATGCCACTAGAACATTCTAGTGGATGTTGCTGAGCTAGATAACAAGAATTGGGCTGTGTATGTCATCAGCCACTATCAGCTAGACCTCCTTTTGGTTAATGTTCAGATTGGCTGGGTAATACGAACATTCTCCTGTCTCTCTCTCTCTCTCTCTCTCTCTCTCTCTCTCTCTCTCTCTCTCTCTCTCTCTCTCACACACACACACACACACACACACACACACACACAATTGAGATCACCTTGTATAATAACACTCTCATGGACCAACAAAGATTTTTCAGTCATCAGGTGAAATATATAAACCTCGACACACCGAGACCACTAGATCCCACTACAATTGGGTGTGTTTTGCCCTGGTAGCAGTGGGAGGGCTGTCTGGGTGGTGGCTGGTGAGAAACCCCTGAGGCTGATGGGAATGCTGCTGTGCCCCTCGGCTTGCCCACCTCTGCAGTGGTGTTTTGTTCCATCTGAGAAAGGAATCTTTGTATTTATGTCGAAGACGGGGAACCCATTCATTTCTACTGAGAGGGGAGTCCTGGATTCTGTAAGTCCAGCCCAGTTGTTCTGAATCGTCGCTGTACAAGGTTGGAAGCTTGGGCACCTTCAGCTGGAAACTCCAGAAGGAAAGCTAAGCCTTACTAATCTCAAGGCTACTGTGGCTGAGATGAGAAGGGAAGTGGCTTGGATAAGGAGACAGATGGTTTGTCAAATTGGGACTCCTGGTGGGCTCCCCGTTGGCAACATGGTATTTGGAGAGAGCGTGGGGACTGTTCATTAAACACTTGATGCTCCCATGTGTATTAGGCATGGAGAGGACAATGGGGAATAAAGCACAGTCCCTGCCCTCAAGGAGACCACCGTCTAGTGGAGAAACAGACCCAAGACGAGTGGGATCTGTTCAAGCATGGCGGGTATATATAGGAGCCACGGGAGCAACATTTGAGCTGAATCTCATTCTAAGATTTCCAGGCGAAAGGGAGAGTCGTGTATTCAGCCATGAACAAAAGGATCCTCAAAGGTGATGTTTTGAATGACCTGTTGGAAGCAGCTTCCTCACTGATGCTTCATTTTATGGCTTTAGAAACTGAGGCCCAGACAGCACAAGTGGCTAAATTGAACAGCCCTGCGGGAGGCTCCACAGAAGAGGGCTGACGGATTAAGGCCTTGAAAGATGTGTAAAAGAGGAGGATATCCAGACTCAAGGAATTGCCAGAGGGTGGGGGAGAAATCTAGGCAGAGGGAATAGAGTGTGCAAAAGCTGAGAGGTAATTTCTAGACGTGACGGGCAGGCATGATCTTTCCAAGGCCACAGCGCTGCTTAGGGACTGAGCATAGGCTGGAACCCAGGTCTCTGGCTCCTGGTTTGAGTGCTAACTCTATATAGTGCTGTAGACACCTTGACCTCTTGTATTGGATTTTGGACCCCATTGCCTCTCTTTTGGGAGTGTTCCTTGGATTTAACTTACCTCCTCTCTTCCTTGACCCCTGACCTCTCCTTCTGCCCTGCGTCCTGACTCTACACCACACAGAATATCCAGTGCCTTTGTTCTGACTCAGTGGCTTCCCATTCCTGAGATCTGATTTATACACAAATAAGTCAGAAAGGGAGGCCTTCCACTGGCACATGACACTAGCACGTATTACATTAAGGAGGGCAATGAGCAAACACTGCAGGAAACAGGTATGGTGGAAACCAGATTCCATTTGTAGAGTCATTAGTTTGTATTAATGCCGTGTCCTAATTGTGTTTCCCTGAGCAGTGGCACAGAACTCTTCATGATTGTGAAGATCCAGAGGAGGCTTATTATCACCCAAGCACCGCTCTGGTGGGGTGTCCACCTTGCGTGGGGAGCCAGCCTGCGTGTTTCCGAGGTGATGGAATGCTCCTACAGTAGTGAGAGCATTAGAAGGTTGGCAGAGCAAATGTCTGCAGGCATCCTGCTATTCTTTCTTGCCACAGACACTCAGGCACACGGACTCTTTGCCCTTGTTAGAAAAGAACCGAGAAATGGACTTCCTTCTTGGTTGGCTTACATTTTTTCACAGCAGTTTGCTAAATGTGTCAGCAAGTGTAGCTTCTCCTCCCAGGGGCAGAGACCTGCTGGTGATTCGAGAGTATTATGGCTTTATAGGGTGTTGCAAGAGATTTCATTTGCCTGAAAGATTCTTGCAAGATTCGCATTGCAAGGTTCATTAGAATTACACAAAATATACAATATGTATGTGGGTCCCGTGGTGGCTGTCCGTGGTGCTGACAATCCTTTAGTGCTGCCTAAAACCCCCATGACTGCAGACCAGCCTCTCCCAGGACCCGGCACTTTTCCCTCTTGTTTTTTCTTTTCTGCCTTGGTGAAAGTATTATGAAGCTCATGTTATCACTGAAACAGTAGATCTTGACTCATGGGTCACACTGTACCTGGTGACTCTTGTGTACTGTTGCTAGTTCTGGCGATTTTTTGTCTTTGAAGGTTAGAAGGGAAACGTTGTGCAATGCTTGTAGTTTTTCTTCCCTGATACTCCGTTTTAACCAGTTCTGCTGAGAGGAGCCTCAGATGACCATGGAAAGTCATATTGGATGGATGGGCTATGTCTAGCTCCTTCTTTGCCGGGCCTGGAGGCCTCTCCTTTCCCTTGATATATGCCTGGGACCCCTGAATTTTATAATTCATATGGGTCTTCATGTGTTCTGCTGTGTAGGGCCAAGGAGATGTTAGCTAGAAAATTTTTTCTCCTTCTGCATCATGATGGGAGAGAATTGGTTTGCTCTTCTCCGTGAACCGTAATCCAGGAAGGCTATGGGAGCAATGATTGTAGATTTTGGAATCAGGCAGACATTGTTTCTATCCCAACTCCTTCACTTACTTGCTGTGTTGATTTTGGTCAAGCCACTCATTCTGTCTGAGCCTCAAATGCCTCATCTGTAAAATGGGGACAATTCCAACCTTGAAAGATTGCTCTGACCACCAAGTGAGATAAAATTGAGAAAGCACATAGCACAGTGCCTGTTTTGAAGTAGTGGTGATGCACCCTCCTTCCTGAAATGAAAATTCCTCAACTCACTCCGAGTAGCACCCAACTCAAGCTATTTGAATTTCCAACAGCTCACAGGAGCCTCTGGTGATGCCTAAAAATAGCTGGTTTGAATTCTCCTCGGACAGTTAGGCTCTTTGTGTAATTCAATCTCTCTCTGATTATAGGTAGCCATTAACAGCTCCCAGCTCACTGCCTTTCCTCCTCACCAGCATCTTTAATGCAGTAGAGCTTGGCCTAATTATCCGGGGGGTGATGGCCTCTTTCAAACCAAGGAGAACTCTTCCACGCCTGCCTTTAAGCTGATGCCTGGTGGGATTTACCTCATCTTTGTGAAGCCCCAGAACAAAGAGATGATGGACTTCAGAGATACTTGCAGCTGGTTCCAGGATGTTCTTCATCTGCCCCCAGTAAAGGGAGTTGATGAACAGTTGCTCTGCTCGCCTCTTGCTAGTAGAAACTCCAAGCTTCCGAGGTCATGCACCATCCCAGCTGGCCTGGCGATGAAGAGCTGACATTATCAGAATGTGGGGCCTGGGCTTTTGTGATCCTTGGACCCCTACTGTGGCGCCTCAGAGGGTTTCTGGGAAATTCAGGTGGCTGGCATGGGGTCTCTGGAGCCCAACCATGTTGGAATTCGGCAGGCCTCCTGCAGAATAGCAGAGAGGTGGGAACCTAGGATGTGATGTCAAATAAGATCAGGGTCAGATCCCTACTCTGCTCCCCACTAGCTGTATGAGCTGGAAAAGTGACCAAATCTTGTTACGTCTCGGGGTCTCCACCTGCAAAACAGGATAATAGCATCCTCTACCTCTTAAGTTGTTGTGAGGATTAATTGAGGTGTGATATGTGTAACATACTTAGCACTAACGACATACAGTAAACAGCTGTTATTATTACCTTTGTTGCTATTCTTCAGCAAGGGTTGGTCGTTAGGAAGACACTACTCAGGGTTGCTGCTACTGTCCACGGACTCTGTACTGCACAACTCCAGGGAGCGCCCTTCTCACAGGCTACAGGCTGTGAAGAGCAGTGGCTCTGAACTCTGTGCAGGATTTCCTTTGTGAATTAAGAATGCTCAAAGATCCAAGATATTTTAAGTTGGGTTCTCCCAGAGACAAGGATGTGAGCTCTGGTTTACTTGAATCATGACCCCAGGATGCACCTCCAGGGGAGTGGAGACATGAGAAAGGGAAGGGAAGGAGCCAATACTTGCCCTTTACAAAGCAGGTCACTGCTGAGGACAGCTGAGGCTTAATCCCACCGGGGAGCTGTGGGAGGTGGTGGAGAGCGTGCTTCAGAGATGTCCCATTGGAGGAGCAGGAAGCTGCAGTATTTATCCTCCAGCGTTCACCCATCATTGGCTGAGGGTGGCTCCCAGGGAGATTAACTCCCTGGCAAGTGCAGTCTGTCCCTCACATACCCTAGGTGTTTACAGTAGGTCACTGTCAGCCTGTACTGGGATGGTGAGTGCCGGGAGTGTATTAATGGGGCACTGATAGTGTCTCCTACCTGCGATCTAGCCACCCTTCACATATCATGAACGAGCAATGAAGAAGGAGCAGGAAGACACATTGACTGAATCCTGGTAGGTCTCAGGCACTGTGAATGTCACTGCATCGCCTTCTGTCCCACCTGTGCAGGGTAGAGATAATCATCCCCATATACAGATGAGGAAACCGAGGCTCAGTCCAAGGACACACAGCTAAGTAAGTTGCTGACCCAGGTCTGTCTGAATTCAAAACCAAGGCCCTTTCTGCTGGGCACGAGAGCTTTTTTGCAAACAGGAAGGCATCTACCTACTGCTGTAGAAGTCCAAAATTCTTTGTATCACAGGAAGAGTGTTAGGAAGGTCAAGGGACCCAGGCTGGCCGCTTCTCTTTTGTTTTCAGACGTAAGAGAAAAGAAAACCTCTCACCACTGGTGTGGAGAACCGGTGACGCAACCCATTTTACAGATGGAGGAAATGAGGGTAGCAGGAGGATTCAACATGTTGGCCACCGTGCATGTTCTCAGTGTTCCAATCACCAAGCCATAATGGAGAGCAACCTGCAGACAGAGGTGGCCTGCAAACTGTTCCCCAGATCCCTGGGAGTCCGACCTTCCCGTTAGACATCACAGAATTCTCTGTGAATCCGTGTGGTTTCCCTCCAAAAGCAGAATGGGCAAGACTGTAGGAAGACCCCACATCCAGCAGGTTTACTGCTCCTAGAACTAACTTCCCAAACCTGTTCCCCTCCCCCCACCACCCCAGTGCACACCTTGACCAAAGAGAGACTCACAGCAGCAGCTTCTGATCCCTGTCTGGCCCTTTAAGGCCTCTGAAAACGTCACCTTACTTGATATTCAGGGCATTCAGCTCAGCTCTGCTTTCTAAGGTGGGAGGGTCAGGGACTCATTAGCGGATGCTTAAATGTCAAAGGGAGACCTGTCTCAGCAGAGCTGGGCTTACAGAGTCTTCCTTCCTCTTCCCACACTTGCAGTCTGGCCTCCTGGCATCCAGGAAGGCAGGAGAAAATCATCTGGGGAGAAGCCAGGGTAGGAATTCTACTTCCTGTAAGGAGACAGATTCACAGCCCCTTGCCTGTCCCTTCCACTGTACTGACAAATCTCATTCCTGTCCGGCTCTGAATGATCCACCCAGTATTTATGCCTCCATTTTAGAGATGAGAATACTGAGCCTCCGAAAGGAGAGGAAACATGCCAAGGTCAGTGAAGAAGGGTGGAGCTGCCAGTGTGCACTGTGTGGAGGAGAGCTGCCCGTTTGACAGGTGAAGACGCCACCTTTCAGGGAGGAGAAGCAAAGTCGGGATTAGAACTCGTGTCTCTGAGCCACTGGTCTTCTGCTCCTTGGCCAGGGCAGCTCATCCAGAAAAGTGCCATGGTCCTGGGAAGTACCGTGGCCTTCCGGTGTGGTGCCAGGCCGGATGGCCTCTTCTGGAGCCCCTGGGTCAGAGTTGGGCCCTCGGGGCCATCTGGAGATGCGTGCTGATCTGGCCCAAGAGACGGGCACCCAGCTGGGGGTGATAGGAGGGCAGAGCATTTGGCCAGAGGCCTAGATGAAGAGCCTGTGGGCTCACAGGGCCCTGAGTGATACCCCAGTGCCCTCAGTTACTCAAGGTCACATCTGCAAGAGGATCCAAGGGTGAGCCCCTAATAGCAGGTGACTCCAAAGACTACCATGGGTGGACTCCTGCTCTCACATGCCTACGGTCAGACACACACACTCCTGTACAGAGACCCGTATGCAAGGTGTTCTGTGATATGCAGGAGCTGGACCGATACCACCAGGGCACCTGTCTGTGGGCTCCAGGTGGAAGGGTCTCTGTGGTCTTGACACCCTGGGGAGAGACTCAGTCTGGGCTGGACTCCAGCAGAGGGGCCCACCCTCCTGTTCTGCTCTCTCGTGTGGCTCAGGCATGAAGTGGCCTTGCACTGAGGAGACGAAAGTTTTTGTTCGAATCTGGGTGCTGGCTGTTCAGGGGTTGTTGGGAAATGCCCAACCCTGGTGGCATTGGGCCAGTCCAGTGGGAGGCTGGCTGAGGCTCAGCCAGGCCTTCTGGTAGAAGAGGGGGAGCTCTTCTCTCTGGTACATGGTTGCCAGGCAACCCAGAGAGAGCCTCCAAGATTATGTCTCCTCCCCTTGATAAGACTCATCCCGTAGAGGTCCAGTGCACAACCACACAGTCGCAGCCTGAAGCACACAGCCACAGCCCAGTGCCCACTGTCACGAGGCCAGGCAGGCAGGTGGACATACACCTGCTCATACAGGGTCCTAGACTCCCATGTGGACAGACCCAGATGCGCTCAGATGAACCAGGTCCACGGGGGCCCATTTGTGGTCTCAGAGCTCAGTATCCACGCACCCAAATAGGTAGATCTCTACTCCCACCATCACAAACCCAGTCACGCACACACGCACACAAGATGCACACACTGCCTCCCTGTCACACACACTGTGCACAAGTGCCCCACCTCCCAGACACACCCTCACTACAACCAGGCCCGAGCTACCCTCATGGTCTGCATCTCCTGCCCCATCGGTTCCCTCACACCCACACATACCCCCAAACCTCCAATGCCTTCTGATACAACTCTGTCTTCCCCTGCACAGTCCTCGGTTGGGGAGGGTCTCAGACCCCCCAGGGTGGTGGAAGAGGGCTCCAGGAAGGATCCACCCTATAGGATAAAAGGTGGTGGGCTTTGCACCCCTACAGTGTACCCAGGTCCACACCAGTCCTGAAGGGGCCTCCCTTGGCCTCAACCCCAAAACCGTTGCCCCAGCTGGGGCCCAGGAGGATTATAAGTTGGTCCCTCGAAGAGGGTCCTGGTGGGGAAGGGGCAGGTTAACAACTTGAATATGGTTCTAGAGACTCAGTGTCAAGTTCTAGGCATTTTTAGGTGCTTAAAGAGAATCCAACTCCAGAGTTGAGAGACCCCAGAGTGACAGCCTTTGTGAATGATTAGTGGTCAAAGGGGAGTGAATATATGTCACAGTGTTTTGAAAATGCTCAAACAGGGCCTGGGGGTGGTTCCTTAAAGAGGGACAGCCCAGAGTGTGAGGACTCTGAGCTCAGATGTTCCCAGGTTAGAATCCAGATGCTGCTAGTTGTCAGCTGTGTGACCTTAGGCAAGCCACTTACCCCTCTGAACCTCTGTTTCCCCTTCTGTATAATGGGGAGGGTGAGACTTTCTTTATAGGAATTAGGAGGATAAAGTATATCAAGTGCTTACACACTGCCTGGTACGGTGAGAGCATTCGATAAGATCGTCAAGAATGGAAGCATCTCAGACTTAGATTCCAGTCTCAGCTCTGCCTCTTATAAGCTGGGTGACTTGTGTCAAGCGGTTTCAGCCCTCTGAGGCTTGAGTTTCTCCATCTGTAAAAATGGGGATCCTTATACCACCAGAATGATGCAAGGGTTCAACGGGGCCACATGTGTGAACAGTTTAACCTAGTTCCTGGCTGATAGCACGTGACCCGTATATGGTGGCTGTGATGATAACAATGATATTATGATATAACTATAAGCATCTAATCATCATAGTAGCATTATTATTATTGGAAGAAGCATAGACTTGGGAGACAGAGCAACTTGGCTTTGATCTTACTCTGTCCTTAGACAGCTTTGTGGCCCTGGAAGCCAGAGTGCCTCCTTGAGCCAGCCGTGGCAGCTACTGCTCATGGCTGCTGCGAAGACTCAGTGGAGCCAGAGCGCCCAGCTTGGAGCCTGGCATCCGTGCGGGCTCAGTAAACACTGGTGGAGTCTAAAGAGAAAAGGCGAGTCCCCTTATTTCTGAGAGTAAGTCCACCGTCTCTGCCCTGGGACCCGATTGGCGTCCAGCTAACTAAGTTTTCTGGCTACGTGAGGTTTCGTCCACACTGCTTCCGGCTTCTCATCTCATTGCTGTAAATCTTTAGCTTAAACGCCTGACTCCCCTCCGCATCCTCACCTCGTATGGCACATTCTCTGAGCATCGTTAACTCTTCCTCAGGGTGACCGATGAAATGGCGCGTCCCTCGGTGCATCCTGGGCCACGGGATGGGAGACTGTCCCGTGTTCCCCCACGGGACACTAGTGCCATCTGGGGTCTGGCAGTTCCTCATTTGGGGGATGGAGGGCTGTCCTGCACAAAAGAGACTGCATAGTCTAACCCCCTCCCTATCATTTACATGTGGGGAAACTGAGGCCTGGACCACAGCATCCACCACCATCACTTCTCACCAGCCTCTCGCAGCAGCCTGGAGTGAGAGGTGGGGAGTGGAGGAGATGGTGCTGGGTGGCGGGAGCCTGCAGCATGCTCTGGAAATCAGTCATTTAACCCAATTCCAGATGTCTTCTCAGGTTGCTAGATTTGCCTCCACGATGAGCAATTTCAGGCTACAGGGTGCCAGGTGGTAGAGGTAATCACTAGGGTGCCTTTGACAGCTGAGATTTAAAATTTTCATTCCTAGACTCCCTCCCCGCTCCTCCACCATCCTTCTGCCCGGGGAGTAATTTCATATCCTTTTCTCTGCACTTAAATATAGATATATACGTATACGCTAAAAAAAAGAGGGCTCCTTCCTGGAGCCCTCTCCCACCACCCTGGGGGATCTGAGACCCTCCCCAACCCAGGACTGTGCAGGGGAAGACAGAGTCGTATCAGAGTTGTTGATTTTTGTAGCTTGCTTCACTTTTCCCCAAGGATTAGCATTGTCTTTCTGAGATAATCCTTAGCACGTTTTCGCTAACAGTGGGTCCCTAGTATTGTCACATAACCTCCCCTCTCTAAGCCCTGTGTCTCTCATCCGTAAAATGAGAGTTTACTATGGACCCTGCAGAGTTCCCAGGAAGGTAAAATGAGACGGCATTCGCAAAGTTCTCAGAAGAGTGGATCACACGTAGTAGGTGCTCAGTAAATGGCACCTACTTTTGTGCTCCTGATTTTGATTCACTGCATCAACAGTGTCCTTTATTTCATGTGAAAGCTGTGCTTCTAGAAAAGCGTATACAGCTCAGATTTGAGAACAGTGGAACCCAATTGAAAATGGGCACCATGAATCTTTAGATAAATTTGACAGGGGCCACTTATAATTTTTAAAATTTGTCTTTAATACATTAAAAAATAACTATGCACTGTCGAAGAAGTTAGAAAAGCGTTTTACAAAAAGGTGGAAATAAAAATTGCCTGTATCCTATCAGAGTTCTCCAGAGAAACAGAACCAGTAAGATATATGCAAATATATAAATCAAGAGATTGATTTAAGGAATTGGCTCATGCAGCTGTAGAGGCTGGCAAGCCTGACATCCAGAGGCTGAATTCCTTCTTCTCTGGGAAACCTCGTTTTTTCCCCTCATCCCTTCAACTGATTGGATGTGGCCCACTGACATTTTAGAGGGAAATCTCTGTTAAGTCTCCTTAAAGTCAATGAACTGTAGATATTAATCCTATCTTCAAAAAACCTTCACAGCAACACCTAGACCAATGTCTGACCAAACAACTGGGCACCATAGCCTCACCAGGTTGACACAAAACTTAACCATCACGTCTGCTATTAAGAGATAACCATGGTTGTTAACGTATTAGTCTATGTCCCTCCAGAGATTTACACTGAGAGAGAATTTGCGGACACAATTGATATTTTATAATATGTGGAGTTTCATGGTCTCAGTTTTTATTTAACATTCTATCTTGAACACATCTTCATCTCTTTAAAGTAACCTTTAACATCATTATTTTTGATGGGGCATAGAATCCCATTGTGTTGTCATTCCCTACTTTATTTGTCCAGTACTTCATTGTTGGACAGCAAGGTTGCTTCCAGTCTTTCACCTGTTAATTTAAATAAATGCTGCAATGAGCATCCTTATTGATGTCTTTGTGTACACCTGTAATGGATGCAAAGGGTACCCACCCAAATCCTCTCTACCACCAATGGCTCACATCTGCCCCCTTGTCTGAAAAATGACCCTTGCCCCAGCAGCCTTCCAAATGACAGACGTTGGGGAGGGGGGGCACATAGGGCCAAGGTCGGCCCCTTTCCTTAAAGTGGGACCAACTCTGTGGTACAGTTTACCCTCCGGGCTGGAGGTGGGACCCAGCCAAGATCACATGCTTACTTAGCTCCTCCCCTGCCCTGTCCTGCTTCTCCTGAGAAGCCATAAAACATTGTCTCAGGTTCGGCTTCAAGTAAACCCAGCTGAAGACAACATCTCTGAGTATTGTTTTGAGGATGACTTCTATTAAAGAGATAGCAACGTCTTCTGAATTTTCTGTTGCATAGCTGGGATGTTTCCAGATTAGGTTATCTGAAAGGGAATCTCTCCAACAAATCAGTCCCTTAGAGCACTGTTGGGGCAGAGACTCCCGAGGCCCCGGTTTTTCCCCTAAAGCCCAGGACAATGGGAGGGAGAGGGGGCACCCCAGTGCTGGAAGGAGGGGCAGGAGAGCTCTGGACCCTTTGCTTCCCTCCGTCCCAACCCTCTCCTGATGAGATCACGAAAATCCTCCATGGCATCTGTCATTTCCCTAAATGAAAAGTTGCCACCACCAAGAATGGGAAAGCGAGACATAGGAGTGGTGACAAAGAAAAGGGGATTATATGGCCCAGCAAGAACATCTCAGTGACCTGTGTTGTTGACAGAGATGCCAGGGTTGAGGACATTCTTTGAATTTTCTAGCTCATGAGTCTCCACTGTGGCTCACTGCGTGACCTTGGGCGAGACTCTTGCCTAGAAGGTGGCTCTCCCAGCCTACATCTGACTAGTTCTTTTCCCTCTGTCTCTCCAGATGGAAGTGCAGTCTTCCGAGGCTGCTTCCGCAGGCCCGACAACCTCTCCCTGGCCTTGCCCGTGATGGCTGCCATGCCCAACATGTCTGTGGACAAGTGTGTGGACCTTTGCACAGAGAAGGTGAGCCTGGTTCTGTGCACGGAGCTCTGGGGAGGGTGGTGTGGAGCAGCTGGAGGAACGGGATGCTTGGCTGGAGGAGCAGCAGCCCAGCTGGGATGAGAGAGGTCATTACTGTGATCTGTGATCTGTGACATGGGGGGAATGTGACTGTTTCATGTGGATCCGGAGGGTAGGAGTTACATGGGGCCCATTTCTTTCCCTCCAAAGAAGTGTGTTTGTTCTAATAGTGAGGACTGCTCAGGAATGAGGGCCACATGTGAACTGGGCCGAGAAGCGTGTGTAGAAGATTGCCAGGTAAAGGCAAGGACAATCCCACCTTGTGACAGTGTGAGTTCCCCGTCACTGGAGGTATGCAAGCAGAGGCAGAGCAGCTGTGGCATACGGAACTTTGGACACTGGATATCAGTTGGACTGGATGATCCAACTGGCTGATCCTTTCTCAGCCTGAGATCCTTGATGGGTGACTGTTTATCCTTCCTCCCAAGCCAGACAGGGAACACCACAAGAGCAGAGACTGTGGCCCAAAACATTTTGTGACCACTCCCAATACCCAGCACAGAGCTAGGCTCATCGCTGGCATTCAGTGATGTCTGAGGAGCTCCCTCCTTCACTCAAGGTGAGCTAATTACACGAGGGTCCAAAGGAGAACCAGCCCTCCCCAACCACAAGAAGGTGGTTGCCCATTTCATTCATTCACTCAGCTAATATTTGATGAGAACCTGCTTTGTGCCAGGCCCCTGTGCTCAGTGCTGGGGGTGCAAAGTCAACAAGATATGGTCTTTATCCTCCATGATGCTGACATTTGCTGGGGGCCAACTTTGTGGCTCTTCCTGGGTGCTCAGCGTGTGCCCCAACTGCTGAATGCCCCCACCTGCTCTGACTTATCCTGCTTGGCTTTTCTTTCATCAAGGCTCCTAATTCACAAAGCATGTCTCAGGAAGACTGAAAGGATCATCATAGAAACTGCCACTTACCGAGCACCTCCTCCATGCAGCCCTCTGCCCCACGGGTCACACAGTTTACCTCTCACAACAAAGCTAGGTGTTGGGAATTTTCATCCCCATTCCACAGGTGACAAAAACAAGGCTCAGACAGATGCAGTCACTTGCCCAAGCTCACAGCGCAAGCAAGTGGCAGAACTGGGACTGACACCAAATCTATTCTCTTGACTTCTGAGCTACCCTAGAGACCCCACAGAGAGGCTTCCAGGAACCATTCAAGGGCAGCCAGGCCACTTCAGGTCACCAAGCATTTCCTGAGTGCTTGCTCTGCTCCCAAGAGGCATCCTGGAAGGTCAGGGGCGATGTTCATAAGAATGAAGGAGGTTTGACCATCTTTTTGTCCAGCTTTCTCTCTTGGGCAGGAATCCCCCTCCCATGGCATCCCCTCCAGGTGGACATTCCTCTGTCCTGAGGGCTCTGGAGGAACCTACAGATCAGCCAGAGGTGGAGGACGAACACAAGACAGTGAGGCCACAGGGCAAGCCAGGATGGAAGAGGGCCCAGCTGCACGTAGGACTGGAGGGAAGCAAAGGTGTGGGCAGGTTGCGTGGGCGGGGCGGGGGGCGACAGGAAGACCCCGCTGCAAACCTCCCTCTTCTAGTTTCTTCTAATCTCCTGAGGGCACCACAGGAGGAAAATTGAGGGGATTAAGCGGACAGGGGTCCAGAGCTGCTTGTGTCAAGTGGTGGAGGGTCTGAAAGACTTAGGGTGTCAGAGGAGGCTTCAACATGGGTCACCGGCTAGAAAATACCATCAGTCCCAGCCCAGGTCCACCCACCTGTATCAGCATCTCTCTGATCTTTGGCTACGTGCTGTAGCTCATAGTTAACACCTGTGAGAAATAAACCAAACCTACCTACCATGGCAAAGCTCACCGGAACCAGCCACGGCGGTATGACCTTGGTTTGTTACCACATTATTCCTGGACCAGCTGCCAGGGAGAATTCAGCTTCATGCGTCTGAGCAGAAGCAAGTTGGACCAAGGACGGTCCATTGCCCTCCAGATCTCAGGCCCAGCCTGCTCCCACTTAGCTCTTTCATAGAACAAATAAAACAATTAGGAGCAGCTCTCCCAGCAAAGACTGTGGCTACGGGTAGGTATCAACAGCCTCTTTGGCTTAAAAGGAAGAACTCAGACAGCTTTTCCCAAAGCATGGGCTTCATATCACTGTCAGACACAGAGGATTTACTCTGGCGTAATGCATGGCCATAAGAAAAACTTTTCTTTTTCAGTTTTCTTTCGAGACCTCCAGGAGAAAGCTGCTTTTCAGTGCTAAAGTATCTTTAACACCTCTCTCCCCTCAACTAATCTCCCTTTTGCAGGAAAAACAGAGTTGACCCCAGGCTCAAGTTCTTGGCAGGCAGAGTGCCTAGTTAGAATTTAATCACGTGGTTTTCTTTCTGCAGTATTGGGGTTTACAGTATGGAAATGTATGGAAATGATACTTCTCAACCAGTGCTACTTTCAGGAGTAATAAATAGTTCCTTTGAATAGAGAAAGCCCATGCGCAGCAACGAAGACCCAACACAGCCAAAAATTTTATATATATATATATATATATATAAAAATTAATTTTAAAAAGTGACTTGACACATAAAGGAAACAAATAAATGAATAATAGTACAGGAAAGCAAAAAAGAAAATGGTAACTATGTGAGGTGATGGGTGTGTTGACTAGCTTGATTGTGGTGATTATTTCACAATGTATACATACATTGAAACGTCAAGTCGCACATCTTAAATAGATGCAATTTTTTACTTAATTATACCTCAAAAAAGCTGGAAAATATAATAGTACAGGAGGTACGCAGGTAGGGCAAAATCTTGCTGCTGAAGCTTGGGGACCCTTGAGCTGGGGAGAGTGATGGAGAAGGGGACGATTGGAACGCAAATCCTGTTCTGCACCCAGAGTCTGGGCTGTCCAGGGATTTGGTGACTTTCTTCCCTTTCCTCTCCTGCTTCATCCCCAGGAGTACCCACTGGCAGCCCTTGCGGGCACCGCCTGCCACTGTGGCTTCCCCACTACGCGATTTCCCCTCCACGAGAGAGAGGACGAACAGCTCTGTGCCCAGAAGTGCAGCGCGGAGGAGTTTGAGAGCTGCGGGACACCCAGTTACTTCATTGTGTATCAGACGCAGGTCCAAGGTAAGCCAGGTCCGCCCCGACCCAGCAGACCCCCAGAAGCTCTCCCAGCGGCCTCCCTCCCAGAGATGCTCCAGCCAGTCCATTCCAGCCAGCCTGTCAGCAAGAGGACTGTGCAGGCCAGAGAGCAGAGGGCAGAGGGCAGAGGCAGGGCTGGTGAGCATAGCCAGGCTTAGAGATCCTGCATGGGCAATGGAGGGAGGGCCCCCGGGGGGGGTGGTTCTGAAAACCTTCATCTCTATCCCTTATACTGAAGACCCCCTTGGTGGCTCTTCCTGTAATGGGGGCTGTGAGCTTGAATGGGAAAACATCTGATCTGGGAGGAGGAGACTTGGGTCTTCAACACAGACCCACTGCATGATCCTGGGCGAGACATGTCCCCTTTCTGGGCCTCAGTTTCTCCATCTGTAAAATGAAGCTGTAGATGGTTAGCCTTCCAATTCTAGGATTCTGCAAATTTACCTATAACTTTTTCTTCTCTTTCTCTGTCTCACTCATCCTTTCCGCTTTTATCCTTCTTCCTTTGCTAGTGGAACCCACACTCAATGTTTATCTCCTCTTGCATCTGTTGGGGTACCGGGCTGTGATGACGATGGTGGTGGTGGTGGTGACGGTGGCACTTAGGGACTTTCTTTGTGCTAGACTCAGTGTTGAGTCCTTCGTATGCATTTTCTCACTGATTCCCCTCAGCTTTCCTGTGAGGCAGGAATAGTCATTATGCCTTCTTTACAGGTAGGGAAACTGAGACTCAGCACAGGTAAAGGACTTGCCTGAGGTCATGGTGTTTATAATATTTTTAGATGAAAATCTTTTCTCCTGCTGGAGGCATCATGAAAGGTGGTGGCACTTGGAAAGGTGCCTTGCTGGGATGCTCAGCCCAAAGGAAACCCGTGAAGGATTACCCCAATATCTGAAAAAACTGTCCACCTGCGACGTGCAGTCCTATGCCAAGCTTCATCTCATTTAATGATGGGAAGCCCACAGTAAGCCTATGATCAGGATGATACCATCCCCATTTTACAGATGGGAGAACCAAGACTCAGAGAGATTGAGAACTGGCCGTAATCACACATCTACAAGAGTGATTTGCTTTCAGGTCTCTGACTCCAAAGTCCCTGCTAGAAACCTCTACCCACAGTGCCAAGGACACTCCCCGCACCCTCTGAAGCCTGGAGAGCTAATAAAACACCACTGGGCTAGACCTCCTCTTCATCTCCCAGGAACTAGGCTGCCATATACGGTCGGGCAGGTTGAGCACTGCACAGGCATAACCTAGAAGAAAAGTAATGCCTGAAAGCCAGCCTGTGCTCTGCCTGTCATGCCGTGCACTCTGGATGGCAGCACATCTGCCCAGAGGAAGGGGAGGGAACCTTTATCTGATTTTTACAAAGGTGCTGTAAGAGCTAGTGGCAGCTTCACCAACAGCCTGTCCCCTGTTTGGCCTGATGGGGGTACTGGTGGTGGCCAACTGCGGCTGCTTCCATGGCAGCTGAATATCGCTAAGAGCCCAGTGAGCAGAAATGTCTTTAGCCAGTGTGGCCCTTGGCTTTACTTACACTCTGGTGAGGAAGGATGAGTGTGTGTTAGTTTCCAGGAAGTGTTGGTTACTCTGTGCAGAACTGTGTTACCCCAGCTTGGGGGAAGGGTCATACACAGCTTAATTATCCCGTGACCATGAACAGCTTTGATGTGGACAGAACCGACACTGGAGCCTTTTCAATAGCCCCTGATTGATGGGTTTGCTCATTCCCGGTGCCTGGCCCCAGGCCATTACTGGTGTTCAATTTCCCATGTCACACTTGCAGGCCCTACACACTGGGGTGGCTTGAGAGTCATGTGGTTCATGAGGCCGCCAAGAGTCTGGTCCACAATGGCTGCTATTTATTGAGTACCTACTGTGTGCCGGGCACTGTCTAAGCTCTTTAGACTGAATTAACTCATCTAATCCTCATAACAGTCCAATGACATAGGTGCTGTTATTATTACCATTTTACAAATATGGCAACTCGGCACAGAGAGGTTGAGGAGCTTGGCCAGAGTCACACAGCTAGGACAGAACAGAGTTGGGATTCAGACCAAGGCAATCTGGGTCCTGAGCCTGCACTCTTAATCTCAGCTTCTCAACATATACTGCAAATACTTCACATGCATTATCCATCTAATCCTGTAAGGTTTATTAGCCCCACTTTACAGGTGAGGAAACTGGGGCTCAGAGAGGTGAAGAGCCTTGTTCAGTGTCACACAACTAGGCCATGATCATCCTAGATCGAAACACAGGTCTGTCTGATTCCAAAACTATATACAACACTGCCTCCAGCATCTGTTTCGATTTGTGGAGCTTAAGAACCAAATCAACTTCCTTTTTAGTGCTGAAAATAACCAGCTTTATCCTCGCCGCCCAGGCAGTATTTGAATGGAGAATTCTGTTTTCAGGGGAAATTGAGGGGCCAGGTTCTTTCTCTCTCCCAACATTTTATTATGAAAAAATGTCAAACCTCCAGAAAAAAATGGAAAGAATTACACAGTGAACCTGCTAGACGTATCCTACAGATTTTACATCCGTCAACATTTTGTTCTATTTACTTTATCATACATCTCTCCATTTCTCCATCCCTCAATTTTTATTTTTGGATGCATTTCGGAGTAAGTTGCAAACATCATTACACTTCAGTCTGCATATCACTAATTATAATTCAATATTTACTTATGATTTTTTTTTTTTTTTTTTTTTTGCAGTACGCGGGCCTCTTACTGCTGTGGCCTCTCCCGTTGCGGAGCACAGGCTCCGGACGCGCAGGCTCAGCAGCCATAGCTCACGGTCCCAGCCGCTCCGCGGCATGTGGGATCTTCCCAGACCAGGGCACGAACCCATGTCCCCTGCATTGGCAGGCCGACTCTCAACCACTGCGCCACCAGGGAAGCCCCACTTATGATTTTTTGAAGTAGCATTTACATAGAGTGAAATGCACAAATTTTAAGTGTACTATTTGATGCCAACTGGGTCCTATGAAATCCACACCCCTGTCAAAATATAAAACATAACCACTCTCCAGAAAGTTTTGCATCTAGGCTCCTTTTTGCAATGTGTTCCCGTGAAGACCATTCCCAGACACCTACTTGGCTTGATAAAGATGCTTTTTGGTTTGTTTTTTTCCAAAATCTGCTCTCCTCTGAACAAACAGATTAAACCTGCATGACGGGGAAGAGACCTGGTCTCTGGCTAGCAGCATCAATACTAAGAGCTCACAGCATGTGAGCCCTGTGTTAACACTCAACACCCATTCTCTCTTCTAACCCTCCTAACCAACCCCCGGGATGTCATCATTATCAGCATTCCCATTTTACAGGTGAGGAAACTGAGGTTTATTCAGATCCACCATTTTTCCAAGGTTACCCAGCAAGGAGATGGCAGAATTGGAATTTAAATGTAGGACTTCAGACTTTTCCCTTGAAGCGCTATTGTGAGAAAGCAAGTAAGGATAATAAATGTTTCTTGGATGGATGGGTAGATGGATGGTTAGGTGGATGCCAGATAGTATGGAAAGTGCCAGGAAATCAGCAAAGGACAATATGGGCAGGGTTTCTGACTAAACAAATAATTATTTGAATTACAGTAGCAGAAAGTAATACAAGAGAGATGGACATAGTACACTAATGATAGCCCAGGGAGTCAGAGAAGGCAGGGAGGGAGGGAAGGAAGGAAGGAAGGAAGGGAGGGAGGGAGGAAAGAAGGAAGGAAGGGAGGAAGGAAGGGTCCAGTTCAGCAGAGAGCAGGATAATAAGCAGTCAAAGGCAGGTAGGAGGCAGTGAAGGCGGAGGGACCAGTGCACCTGAAGCTGCCAAGTCAGGAAGGAGCAGAGCACGGATGAGACAGTGCAAGAACCAAGTGGCTGGCAGGTGGGGGAGTTTGAGGGGAGAGCATGTGGGTGGCGTGAGCCCGTGAGGATGCAAGGGCCAGGCCACACGGGGCTTGAAGGTCAAGATAAAAACCTTGGACTCAGTCCCATGCAGATGGACGGCATTTGTGAGTTTTAATCTGGAGGCAGGTGTGGGGGTGATAAGAGACTCAGTGGGACAGGGGAGAAACTGAGGCTGGAGAGAAGGCTCATCCTCCTGGCTGACTTTTATTGAATCCCTACCATGTGCTTATCCTTTTTCATATATTATCTCATATAACCATTTTCCCGTTTCCAAATGAGGAGACAGGCCCAGAAAGCACCGGGTCGCACAGCTGGGAAGTGGCAGGGATGGAACTCACACCCTGGTCCCTTCTAAACAGGCTCCTTCTGCTGTGCCCCTGCCACTGACCCCTGTCTGTGCCCTGCCCTTTGCAGACAACCGCTGCATGGACAGAAGGTTCCTTCCAGCCAAGTCCAAGCAGCTCATCGCTCTGGCCAGCTTCCCAGGTGCCGGCAACACGTGGGCTCGCCACCTCATCGAGCTGGCCACCGGCTTCTACACCGGCAGCTACTACTTCGACGGTTCTCTCTACAACAAAGGTGAGGAGGCGGAGGGGAACAGGGAACGGGGGCAGGAGCTCGGGAAGGACCCCCTGGGAGGGCATGGGAATACCCCTTCCTGAGCACCTACTGTGTGCTGCTCAGCTCACCTGGGGATGTTTATCGAGACCTACTATATGCTTGGTACCTTCCCTTCTTACATCCCACAAACATTTCCTGAGTATCATGTCCTGGGTACCTCACCTGCTTCCGTCAACATTAGACACTTATTAAGCACCTACTATGTGCCTGGGACCTTCCCTCCATTTAAGTCATTCCTTCAGCACTTACTGTATGCTGGGCACCTCATACAGGAAACTGAAGCCCAAAGACGTGACACGATGTCCCAGATCACTCATTTGAGTTGGACACACAGCCAGTGTCTTGAAGGTCTAGTATTGATACATTAGCATTCTAACTGGCTTCGAAGAGCCCATCCAAATGCCTTACCTCTCATGGGCATGGGAGGCCAAGATGGAGAAGAGCACAGTCTTGGGCGGCAGGATGGCTTAGCTTTGAACCTTATTCGCAACTCCTACAAGGCCCTCATGGCAGAGTTCAACCGCAAGTATGGCGGACACATCGGCTTTGCTGCCCATGCCCATTGGAAGGGCCTCTCGTTAGTTCTGTAACTTGGGCAAGTTATTTGCTCTCCCTGGGACTCAGTTTCGTCATCTATCAGATAAAACCCACAAAGGATTATTGAAAGGATCAGTTGTCTACTACATGAAAAGGGCTCAAAGCAGTGTTCAGCATGGAGTCGGTGCTATAGAAGCATCCTCCAGCTACCCAGAATGTCTTTCAGTTCCTCAGCTTTTGAAATGAGAACCTGATCCGGTCCCTCCTTCCTTTTGCTGAATTTCTTTTAAGGGCTGTGTAGTCTTTCTGGTCCAGTACTAAAACTCTTCATCACAACCCCCTCTTGCCCTCTGCTCTCCTGTACCAGTCGCTCATGTGCGACACATTTCTTCCCACCCACCACAGGACCTTTGCACCTGCTGTTCCCACCACCTTTCCCTCCTCACTTGGATTGGTAAATTCTTCCTCGTCCTTCAGTTCTCAGCCTAAGCACCTCTTCTCCCAGGAAGTCTTTCTGGATGCTGCCTGACTAGGTCAGTGATCTTGGCCAGGCTGGCTGGGCTGCTCAGCTGCAGACTGCAGGTTGGACCCGTGTCTGTTCCATGGGTCTCTCACCATCTGGGGCCAACAGGCTTCCAGGGCATGTCCTTCTCACAGTGACAGCAGAAACACACAGAGTGAACAGAAATGTGATGCATCCTAAGACTTTGGCAGAGACCCATTTCCGCCCTCAATCCTCTGGCCAAAGCAAGTCATACGGCGTGCCCAGCATCAGTGGGGTAGAGATGTAGGCTCCACCCAAAGAGGAATCCTCCAGCACATCACTGTCAGGCCCCTCTCGTGGCACGTAGGCATGGTTACTCCTCTTCTGTAGCTCTAACCACGGCAGTGACTTTACATTCATTTATGTCACTATTCAAATGATCTGGCTCTCAAAAACTAAGACCCATGGATGTTTCTGTAAATCATTTTCTCCCTGCACAGTGCCTGGCATGTAGTAGGTGCTCTGTAAGTACGTGAGTAAATGAATGAGTAGACAAATGAACGTCTGATTCCTGAAGGGGTCCAGGAGGGGGTGGGGTGGACCTCTTGTCTCCCTCCGCTCAGTGCCACGTTCCCTAACCCCCTGGTTGTGGGAAGGGTTTAAAGGTGAGCGGGACCACTGGCGCAGCGGGAGGACCATCTGCATCAAGACGCACGAGAGTGGCCAGAAGGAGATCGAGGCCTTCGACGCGGCCATCCTGCTCATCCGCAACCCCTACAAGGCCCTCATGGCGGAGTTCAACCGCAAGTACGGCGGACACATCGGCTTCGCTGCCCATGCCCATTGGAAGGGCAAAGGTACTGCTTTGGAGTGGGGGGGTGGAGCCCTAGGGTGTAGAGGGCAGTGCGAGGGGCTAGTGCTGTCTCCTGCCAGGAATCCAGGAGGGCATCCTTGAAGGCATGTGTGTAAGTGTCCAGGTCCTTCTTACAGATGAGGAGGTATGCTTTGCACATCCCACCATACCCACCAGCATCACCCTCTGTGAGCCAGGTTGTTACCGTGGCACAGTGGTTAAGGGCATGGGCTCTGGACCAAGACTCCCTGAGTTCAGATCCCAACTCCACCACTTCCTAGAAAAGCACCTTCACCTCCATGAACTTAGATTGTCCTGTTTATAAAGTGGAGGTAGTAAGATCCAAGAATTTCACCCTTTAAAAACACTCAGTGAAGGGTGAGCTGTGACAGGGCGAGAGAGAGTCATGGGCGTATACACACTAACAAACGCAGTAAGGTAGATAGCTAGTGGGAAGCAGCCGCATGGCACAGGGATATTGGCTCGGTGCTTTGTGACAGCCTGGAGGGGTGGGATGGGGAGGGTGGGAGGGAGGGAGACGCAACAGGGAAGACATATGGGAACATATGTTTATGTATGACTGATTCACTTTGTTATAAAGCAGAAACTAACACACCATTGTAAAGCAATTATACCCCAATAAAGATGTAAAAAAAAAAAAAAAAAAAAACACTCAGTGGACCCTCGTATTCAAGAGCCCTTTCCTGGGATCTGAATCCAGCCCAAGGTCAGTGGCTGAGTGGCCATGAGGTCACCTATGAGCTCCTAAGATCATCATTCTGTGAACCCCCTCCACTACTCTGGATTGGAAAACTCAGAGAGGTTAAGTGACTTGCCCCAGGTATAGCTGGGAAGTGACAGTGTCAGTCTCCGAACACTAAACTTCATTAAGATGATCTGAATTTGATGTTCGCCTCTGGTGCTTAGTAGATTCCAGAACGGAAGAACGTCTCAGTACAGAGCAGCAGCCCACAGTAGTGGGGAGAGCTCCGAAGTCAGACCCAACCTCCTCAAAATCCCATGTCAGTTATCACCCATATCTCCATTACCATAATGAAAGTCACCTCCATGCGTGACCAGAATGTCAGCAACACCCCAAGGTGAGAGGCAGCCTGGTAGCTAATGCCTGGGTTAGGTTCACACAGTTCACCCTGTGTCATGGATGGTGCAAGCTAGTTTCAGGGAGGTGAAGGCACTTTTCCAGGAAGTGGTGGGGCAGGGGTTTGAACCCAGGGAGTCTTGCTCCTGAGCCCACACCCTTAACCACTGAGCTATGGTAATGAGTTAGACTGGACGTCAGTGGCTACGGATCCCCCCGCTCAGAGCTCCTGATGCCAAGTAAGTACTCTGTGAACGTGAGCCCAGCCGACCTCATCCAGCTTCAAGGAACCAGGCTGCTGCAGCCTCTAGGCCCAGGGGTGCTTCCCACTCCTCCAAACCCTCCCCCTGGCCCCCAGCTGCTCCACGCTCCAGCCCCTCCCCAGAGAGAACCGGAGCAGGCAGGACAACATTAACTCAGCCAATCACATTCTCAGCACTGATGTCATTGATGAAAACTCTTGGGCCTGCCTGACCAACTGTGCCCTGGGTTCCCAGTTTGCTCAAGGGGCCTGTCTGTCCCTTCCCCTACTTCACCCCCTCTCTCAGTGAGGGAGTGGAAGCTTGGACAGGTGATGACATTTGTTCCCAGGGGTAAAGGGACCTCTGAATTATTTATTTGTAGAACAATCAAAAATGACCACTGTTTGGGGCCAGGCTGAGAAGTCTGCAGGTGCCAACGGCAGGATCCTGTCCCAGGAGCAGATGTTCTGCTTGTCAATCTGGAAAGGACCTGGGAGATCGCTGAACCCAGGCGTCCTCAGCCCCAGCAGCACATCAGAATCCCAGGATGTGGGGAAGTCCCAGTTCCAAGGCTGCACCCCAGACGATTACTGGAGTGGAGCCTGGGCACTGGTATTTTTTAAAGCAGTGTGCAGGCAGGCCTGAGAACCACGGATTCATTCTCTATTAATGGGGAAAATGAGGCCCAAGAGAGGCAGGGCCTGCCAGAGTCACTCGGGCACATAATGACAGGACTAGAGTCCAGCTCTCCACCTCCCAGGCATCCTACTGCCCCAAGTAAAAAGGGAGGGAATTCACTTGGGAAGCTCATATGGGACCAGGCACTTAGCAATAATTATCTCATTTACATCTTCTAATTACCCGAGGAGGTAAGAAGGGCTGCCACAATCACCATCCCAGGAAGGGAGCGGGTCATGTGGCGGAGGCCCCAGGAGTTGAGCGAGCTGAGATCCAAACCCAGGCATTAGCTACCAGGCTGTCTCTCACCTCGGGGTGTTGCTGACATTCTGGTACATTCAGAGGCTCCCCGCTCCTGGCATAACCCCTCGTCTCAGGTTTAGGCAATTTCCTAATTCCCAGGAGCCACCTTGCCTCTTCCTTATTCAAGACAGTTGGGAGCTTTAAAACCAAAGATAAGGGAGGTGTCAGGACAGGCTGAGCCCAGAGGCTGCAGGGGATGGCAAAGAGGAGATTTCAGGACACACACCTCCTATGGGGGGCCTGGGGACCCCTCATTAGTCTGGGTTGGGAGGGACCTTCTCCCAGTGCTTCCTCCCAGGCCTGACCCAGGTCTTCAAGTGCTCTGCCTGAGAGCCTTCCCCAAAGAACCCCATCCCCACGGACCCCACCCACTCATTCCTCTCATTTGCATTAACATCTGACCCTGTAGGTACTTGAGTTTGAGACCCTTGCCTGCTCCAGCAGCGTCAGTATCACTTGGGAATTAGTTTGAAATGCAGATTCTCAGGTCCCACCTCACGCTTACTGGATCAGAATTCTCATTTTAACAAGATTCCTTCCAGAAGCTTCTCATGAGCTTTCAAATTTGAGAATCACTGCTTTAGGACACCCTCGGCCGGGAATGTGAGGGTTACTCCCACCTAAGAGCAGAGGTCACTCACCCGTGTCCCCCTCCCAGTTATAGCTGGGTCGAGGCTCGTGTCACCACCACCCACCCCTCCCCGGCTTTTGTTTCCATAACATTGATTTTATGATATCCCTGGAGTGGGCCCAAAGCAAGGTTTTATGTGATACGGTTACACAAGGTGAATTGTCCTGGATCTGTTTAATGAAACAGAGACCGTGTTTAATGATTCCGTGGAGAATTAAATACAGTTAAGCTATTAATCAGACCCCTGTTCCTCCCTTTGACAAGAAGATGAAGCAGAGAGTGGCCAGCGCGTGTCCCGCCGGGCCCTTGTGGGGGACAGTTCCGGCAGAACCAGCACTCATTACCAGTGGTCCACGGCATAGTGTGCCTTTATTACCCAATTTGAAGGCAGCCATCAGTTACCGGGAATCCTGAGCTATATGAGGGCTTTTGTTTTTCATTTTCATTTTCGTTCTTCTTCATTCCAGCGAAGTCATTCAGGAGCTTCAAGTGAGGGATCTTTGCTCTAAGGGGTGGGGAGGGGGCGAGTATCTGCTGCCCCAAAATGATGGGCCACTTGGGGCATCTCAGAGATGCTGGGGACCAACATCGAGAATAGTTGTAGCCAACATTTATCCAGCGCCTCCTGCGTCCCAGGCCTGGTGCCAGGGTCTGCAAATCTTATTCCATTCCATCTGTATGGCATGTCTAGGATGGAGTTCTTGGCACAGTTGCCATTGTACAGATGGGTAAACTGAGGCTCAAGGAGACCTCCTGACGTCCCCAAGTTCACACAGCCAATATGGAGAGGAGCTGGGTTTTGAACCCTGGCAGTCTGACTCCAAAGTCTTCTGTGAACAGACTCGTGTCTTAGATGACACCTGAAGGTGAGGTAAGCGGATGTAGACTAGGATCTGGGGCGAGAAGAGTGCTGGAGATGGTCAGATCAGGTGCTCTTAAAGGGTTTGCCAGGAGGGCAGGAGCCAGGCTCATTCCCGTGTGTAAGATGGAGCTAGAGTAATTCCTACTCTCCAGGCTTCTTGTAAGGGGCACTGCACGAGGTAGTGCGTGCAAAGTGCCCAGCACAGTCCTGGCACACAGTAGGTGCTCAGGCAACATACATTCCCACCCCAGGGAAGTTTGCAGTCACAGGGATGCCATGTCATCTCCCCCCAACCTGTGTCCAAGGCCAGGGGCACCACCTGGGGGATCCAGGCCATCATGCAGACAGGCCCTTCCTTTTTCTTGAGGACCACCCTCCAGGAACCTCTTGAGATGGTCACAAGTGGCTAAGCCTGGAAGTCCATCCAGATGGACTGAGTAACTGAGTGCCTTCTGCATCCATCTGGGTTTCTGCCATGGGAGCGGCAGTTGTCCTGAATCACCAGGGATGCTGTGAGATGACTCAGGAATGGGGACATTCTTTCTCAAAAAGTAAAGCAGAGTATACACATGCTAGATCTTTTCCTAATCACACAGATACATCTGGTCTTATAACAGTACGGGCCCAGTTAGCTAGATACATTGTAAATAATCTATTTGAAGGATAAAAAATATCTTTGTCAGGGGCTTCCCTGGTGGCGCAGTGGTTGAGAGTCCGCCTGCCGATGCAGGGGACGTGGGTTCGTGCCCCGGTCCGGGAAGATCCCACATGCCGTGGAGCGGCTGGGCCCATGAGCCATGGCCGCTGAGCCTGCGCATCTGGAGCCTATGCTCCGCAACGGGAGAGGCCACAACAGTGAGAGGCTGGCGTACCGCAAAAAAAAAATATATCTTTGTCATCAGCATAAATATTTCCCAAGCGGCTGTGGTGTTCCAGGGGGTCACTGGGGGAGCAGGAGCCTCACCACAGATTCTGATGTACTCTGCAAAGAAAGAGGAGCCCTTTATCACATCACAGCTTGGCGGCTGGGAATTTCAATTTAGTTCAATAACCATTTATTAAGCCCCTGCTGGGTGTGAGGCAGTGGGAGGGAGTGGGGGTGAGGCTGCTGGTGCCTAGGAAAGATGGGGGCCTGGAATCAGGCAGGCCTGGTCTGGATTATGCTTCCCGGCTGTGTGACCTTGGGCAAATTACTTCACGTCTCTGAGCCTCAGCTTCCTCACTGGTGACAAATGAACAGTAGTCTTTTCCTTTCAGGGTAGTTACTATGATTAAATGAGATAAGGGGTATCCATCATCCAGCAAAGGATGAGGATTTCGTTATTAAGAACCAGCTGGGCTCCCCAACGCAGCTTGGGAGACTCACTGAGCCTCGTTCAGTAAACATATCCGTCTGGAGGGTGCAGGGTGGTGCTGCCCCTGTGAGAAGCAGGGGGTATGGCTTCAGGGTTCCGGAGTACAGGCCCTGTGATTCTCCAGCTGGGGCTCAGAATTGAGGCTGCAAATCCCTCTCTCTGTTCCCAACATCCTCCAAGACCCCCCTCCTGTGTTCCCCTTTATCAGAGTTTCAACAGCTCCTGGGGCTGGCTGGCTGGCTGTCTCTCTGAGGTCTTCTCCAGGGCTCTCTGGTGAATTTCCCACATTCTGTTGTAGCCTGTCTCTTTCTCGAGTCAGGGGATCCCAAACACACACTCCCAATCTGGGTGAAAATCCATCCTGTCCTTTTACCGTGGCAAGGGAACAAACAGCACAAAGAAACAATGTGTGATACTTCAATAGAAAGCAAAGAAAGAAAGATAGGATAGGAAGGTGTCACAATGACAATGTAAATAATCTGATTTAAACTGCCCTCAGCCCAGAGGAGGTACCTGCCTGAGCCTGGGGAGTCAGGGAAGGTGACATCTCACCTGAGAACAGAATAATCACAGTAATAATAGCCAACGTTTACTGAGCACCTACTGGGTACAGGGCACCATGCTGAAAATTTTGTATGCTTTTTCCACTTCTCTGTACAAAGGCCCTATTACTATCCTGTGAGAAGATACTATTACTACACAGGATAACTGTTCCTACACAGGATAACTTGGTAGTTAAAAGCCCAGACTTTGATGCCAGACTGGTTTCAAATCCTGGCTCTGCCAGTTATTAGCTGCGTGACCTTGGGCAAGTTACTTAACCTCTCTGTGCCTGAGTTCCCCCTTCTGTAAATGAAGAAAACGATGATGCCTGCCTCACAGTGTTCTTGTGAGGAATAAGTGAATCGATAGCTCTATTAGTATATTTATTACACTCTATATTAAGATCAATATATATTAAAATATAAAAATAGAGTAACAAGGATTTATATATGTCTGTGCCCGGCATGGAGTAAGCACCAGACAGATGTCATTCTCTCCAGAGAGAAGGAAGGGCTAAGATGATTCCAGGCAGAAGCAGCAGCCCCAAGGTGGGAGGAGGGAGGCGAGTTTGGTGATCTGAGGGTTAACAGTGGTGGCGCTGTTGTGAATAGCCAACGCCATCTGACCTGTGTCCTCCCGCTGACCTGGGCCTCCTTGCTCTGTCCGCAGAGTGGCCAGAGTTCGTAAGGAACTACGCCCCGTGGTGGGCCACGCACACACTGGACTGGCTCAAGTTCGGCAAGAAGGTGCTGGTGGTGCACTTTGAGGATCTGAAGCAGGACCTCTTCGTCCAGCTGGGCCGGATGGTCGGGCTGCTGGGTGTGGCTGTCAGGGAGGACCGACTGCTGTGTGTGGAGAGCCAGAAGGACGGCAACTTCAAGCGCTCGGGGCTCCGGAAGCTGGAGTACGACCCCTACACGGCGGACATGCAGAAGACCATCTCTGCCTACATCAAGACGGTGGATGCGGCCCTTAAAGGGAGGAATCTCACGGGCGTTCCCGATGACTACTACCCCAGATGATGGGTCGGAGCGGGGCGGGGAGCTGGCAGTCCAGACCGAGCAGGCCCTGGGGACTCCGGACCCCTGGGGGCCCACACCCATTAGTCCCCTCTTCGATCTGGGGACAATCCCCATGGCTGCTGTTGCCTTTCGCTGAGTTTCCTGCATGACAAAGGAGGCTCAGGCGAAGAGACTGTGCAGACATGCCCCGCCTACTCACACCGCGCCCCCAGAGAAGGAGGGGGCAACTGGGTTAGGGAGCTCTAGCCACGTGGACCCTTCTCTGTCTCCCGTGTCCCTGTGCCCACCACTCTGGGCTCCACTTGTGGGAAGGAGGGCTCATGGGTGTCCCAGAGACAAGGGTGCCCCACCGCAGGTGTTGAGGACCCTGGTGCAAGAGCTAAAGAGAATGACATGGAAAAATGTGGCCCAGACTCTGCTCCGTGCTGAGCTGAGCACTCGTAGCTTCCCCGTCTCTGCCCCGCCCAGGAAGCACTGACGCCAGGGTTTATCCCAGCCACTTCTGTTTGAAGAAAGATTGCTGGGAAGTTTCTCTGCGGCCTTAGGTTTCTGACATTCTGGGTGGGTCAGGGAAGCAATGGTGCTCAGAACAGGTTAACTGGGGCCACCGCGTGGGGTCACTGACATCCCAATCCACCCCCCTACCAGGTCACAGTGCTCCTGAGAAATGACCCGGTTCCTGTCCACCTCGAGGGCTGGAATTCTTCCCTTTCTTCCCCAGCTGTATCCAGGTGGTGACCCAGGGTCCTCAGGTACCAACCATTATCTCACCAGGATGGCCACAAGCCACGTGCAGAATCGGAGCGAGAATGAGAGCTCTGGTAACACCCCTCCCCACCGTGGGCTCCAACGCGTTGATCTGACACTGCCCTTCTGACCCCTACCAGTAGGTCCCTTGCTATCCAGGAGAGAGAACAAGAGTGCTCCAAATCAGGTGGAACCATGAACGAAAGGAACCCCCACTACCTTCCCAGACCATAGCCCTCCCTTTGGTCATAGGCCAGCTTCTCTTAGGGGGTTAAGGAACGGGGTGAACGGGGTGGTTGTTCATGTCCATACAAACGCTGCTCTTTTGATGCTGAGACATCAAACCAAAGGATTCCCGAGGACCTGAATCACTGATCATCTATCTCAGAAAGCATCGAGATCCAGGATCCCATCTCTCCCCGCCACCTTGGGTACCAGTGATTTCACATCCAGCCCACATTTGTGCACCTACACCATCCCCCCACCATGTAGGTGCAAAAGCCATAGGTCACAGCTCTTTGCTATTCTGTCTGGAGCAGCCCCCCAAGCAGCCACCTCTGAAGCCTTGGGGTGCAAATAAATGCTCATTCCCAAATAGCCAAGAGACTGTGGAGAAGGCGAGTGTAAAGAGATATATTTTTCTAAGAGGACTATGACTAATACATTCCACCCCTTCGAACGTGGCCATGCAAAGAGAAGGGCCAGGGGATTGGACCTGTGGTTCTCTTCCCTGAGCCCCTCATCTGTAGGATTCGGGCCACCCCGGGGCCCAGCCAGGGGGCTCTAAATGTATTTTGTACCGTGTTTCTTTCCCCCAGGCAAATTTCTAGTCTTCTTTCACGAAGCAGTTAGAGGGCTCGGCCTCCCTTCCCTCTTAGAGGTCCGCTCTCTCTGGGAGACTCTGGGTCCAAGACCTGGGCCAGTTCTTTGCTGGTGGTCACCTCAGGCCACCAGCCTCTGTCTGAAGATTCCTCAGGTCAACACCATCATTAAAAACAAGTTTTGTTGATAATTCTACCACGTGATAGACTGTCATGTAAGGCGAGGTCACAAATGGAATGTTTTTCTGGGGTGTGTGTGTGTGTGTGTGTGTGTGTGTGTGTGTGTGTGTAAGAGACAGAGACAGAGAATGTTCTGGTAGCATCATTGCTTTGATGTCTGTGCAACTCTAACTGCCTGTGGAGAACCGTGTATCTTGGTGTGTAACGTTGTCTCTGCCTCTGTGTTCAGCTGCCCTTCTGTGTGGTGATGCATCCCCCAGGCTGGTGTGATGACCGCCCAGTGTCTGATGTGTCTGTGTGCCCTCTCCAAAAAGTGCCACCCAAACCCTGGCACTTGAGGAGGAAGGAAAGCTTTGCATTCCAGTGGTCCCCAGGGCAGGGGACATGCCTGGCCTGCAAGCCGGGACACGTAGGCTCTCATCCTGCTGTCACCTCCGGTACACCTCCAGAACTCAAGGAGAACAAACAGGGCCCAGCATCTGCTGACGGCTGGGATTTCCTCCTGATTTCTCCAGGAACCCTGGAGGCCGCTGCAAACATATCCCTGGTAGACAATGTGGGTGGGAGAAAAGGATGGGGAGGCAAAGGGGATGGTGGGGGGCAAGGTCCTACAGGGACCCAGCTCCTCCTAGAGGCTTTCTTCCCTTCCCCCCATCTCTCTTGCATTGGTTTGTTTTCTGGCCATCCCCACCCCTGTCACTGTTTTTCTTTACACTGCCTCCTGCTCTCAATTTCTCTCTTTGTGGTCTCTTTTATTTCTTCCAGCTGCTCATTAAACCTCTTTTCTTTCTTGTCTTTCTCCTCTCTCTCTCCCTCCCCCCACCCCTGCATCTCTCTCTCTCTTCCATCGTAATCTCTTTCTTGATTTCTGCTTCTCTTTGTGCAAGCAGCTCTCTCCCTGTCTCTCTTAATCTCTGTGTCTCTGCCTGTCTCTTGCTCCCTGTCTCCCGTCCTCCCCACCCCTGTTGTTCTCTCCCACCTCTTCCTCCTCATCTTCCTGGAGAGTGGGGGCGACTCAGTGGGATCCAGACCCAGTGAGACAAATGCTACCCAGGCCGGTAACCAAGGAAGTGGTTTCCTTAGCAACAGAATCTGCAGGCACGTGCTCCACTGCCCCATCCCTTAGCTATTACAGTAAGTACTGAGAGGGCAGGGGGCAAGCCTGGAGATGGGGCAGTTGTTACAGACGCTGCTGTGTTGGTCCTCTTGAGAGGGGACAGCGGTCAGAGACCAGCTCGGTTCCTGGCACTTTGGGGACACTCAAAAAAAATAGAGGGGCTGTGGGGTCAGAGAGAGGCAGAGAGAGTGGAGACAGCTGGGGAAGGAGTCCACAGGACCTGGTGACAGGCTGGATTCAGGGAAGGGGAGGTGGCCAGGAAGGTAAAGGGACTCCAAGATTCTGTCTGTGCATCTCCAGAAGGAGGTCCTTTGACTGAGATGGAGAACAGGGGGCAGAGGAGCAGGTGGGGGTGGGGGTATGGTAAACTGACATAGCTCCCTGTCCCCAAGAGTTCACCATCTAGTTGGGGGGACGTTGTGGGAGGGAAGGTGGCAACAGACAGAAATATCTCACTCAATTCTCCCTACAAATTGGCAACAAGGAGCCCCGGAGAAAAAAGCACGGCCCCGAGGGTGGTGAGAGACTCAGGGACGGTAAGTCATTTGATCGTGTGGCCCAAAAGTTGGTGGTGACACTTGGATTCGAAGGATCCAGAACCTGTCCCGAAGATGGAAGACAGAAGAGGGTAGAATATAAAGAGACAGGCAGAGAAGGAGACAGGAAGAGAGAGAGATTTAAATCATCCATCTGGCACTTTTTCCTACTGGGAAAACAAAAATATGTTCAGTTTTAGAGAAATGACAAAGGGGGAGGGAGGAAACAAAAGCACCCTACAGGATGATAGCTTTTGCAGCTATAACTATCCCCAAAGAAAACACCTGTCAAGATGCAGTCACTCCCAGGGAGACGGATTGTGTCCCTGGCCTAGGTTGATATTTAAATGACTCAGAGCGGGTTACGGGGGTGAAGGGCAGAAAGTTGATCAATGTAACATGAGAACCTCGCTCTGCTTTTCCCCAAATGCAATAAAGCATGCAGGCGAGGAGAGCTGTAAATCTGGATGATAATAATATCCGTCCCCGCAAAACCAACATGTTTATTTATCACGTTTGCACATTTACTATTTCCCCTCAAATTTACAGTCTGCAATCTGCCGGCGTGCAGGGGGAGAAGCGTGGAAATGAGAACAAACTGGCAGAACATCAAGAAGGGAAGAAATGATGAAATATTTATCCCCTCTGTCCACTCGCCCCCCACCCCCCACCCCGGCTGCCTTAAATCCACTTTCAAACCAGGTGGTGATTTACCCGAGCAGTACCGTGCAGCTCTATTTCAGGCTCTGCCAGCTAATTGAAATGATGTCATTATAGAACGGAATGTGTTGCAACAAAATGATTTTTGTGTATTCTGAAGTCATTTGCTAAACAATTATGGGAATGAACCATCCTCCAGAAGTGAGAGAGGGGGTCGATCTTAGGGGGGGACAAGACGTGTGTGTGTCCTAATGTCGGGGTTGAGAGGGAACAGGAAGCAACTCAGAGGCCAGATTCTCTTCCAAGACCTGAGTTAGGCACCCAACCCATAGTCAGAGTTCCCCGGGCTTCCAAAACGTGGAATGCCCATGCCTTATCCTAGACCTTCTGGATCAGATTTCCCAAAAGATGGAGTCCAGGTGTGGATGTGAAGGGTCTGGTGGGCTTGCTGGGAGGCAAAGTCCTATTTACAATTGCCTTGTTGATAATTACTGGCTCCGATCTATGCTCTATGGTAGAAGCATTCAAAGGATTGTTGTTACCATCCCTACATCCATGGCTTTTCACGCATCGTGATCTACGTATCCCTAGAACTAGCACAGTGCTTGGCACACAGCAGGTGTGACCGAAATGCTTGTTGATTTTCTGAATGAGTGTATCACGGACTCTTAAAGGATATTCAGAGAAAAACCACAAGTCATCAGCCAAAGCAGGCCCTTAGCTGCCCTGAATTTTCTCTCCAGTAATACTGAATTGTTTTTCTATTCTCTCACCCCCAGCCTGAGCCCCTAAAGCCGATGGTGTGGTGCAGCCCACTTATACTAGCTCTCAAAAGCCCATTGTGCACATCTCTTCTCAAATTCACATTCAGTGACATCACATCGGTAGCTTGAAATTGGCCATGGTGAGAATATTTACACCATGGAAATTGGCGACTGCTACAAATCAGGTGAGTGGTTTTTTCGTTTTGTTTGGAGAGTTGTTAAGTATCTGCCAGCACACCACTGCCCAAAGCACACAGGCACATATGTGCTATTTCTAGTCTTTTCCATGCCTTTATTCATGCTGCCCCCTCTACCTGGAAAGCCTCCTTAAGACTCAGCTCAGGATCTTCCTCCTCCAGGCAGCTTCCCCTGATCACAAAGACCAAATTCAACTCCTCCTCTACCAACTCTGGACGTGGCCATTGTTGTGATCTCTTCAGTAAGCTGGTGCATGTCTCTCTCTCTCAGTGCTCAGGGCATGAGCTCTGTTAGGGCAGGAACCTTGTCTTCGCCTCTGGATTTCCACGTGCTTCCTAGCCCAGATGAGCAAACGTTGACCCAGTGAAAGAATGAATACATCGATTACATTTAACACCATCCACCAGCCTCTCAGCTATCACAGACTTTGTGGTGAGTGGATAGAAGGATCCACCTGACCAAACAATGGCCAGGAAGGCAGGAGAATGAAAAACTATTCAGAGTGATGATAGTAGCTAATATTTATTTAGTACTAATTGTATGCTGGGCGCTGTGCTAGGAGCTTCATAGGTATGAATCATCGCCAGAACTCTGGGAGACAGGGACATTTAGTCTCCCCACTTTACAGAGAGGGAAATCCAGGTTCAGAGAGGTTGACTACTTTGCCCAGTGTCACACAGCTGGGAAATGATAGATCTGGGCTTTGAATTTAGGCAGTCTAGCTTCAGAGTCCATATGTTTAGCCACAATGCTGCCTCGCAGGGGGAGAAATGAGCGCAGAGCCGAGAAGGAAGGGGTGGTTTTCAGGTCAACACAGAGAAGATTGCTACAATGGGAGATGAGGGAAGAAAACACATCATGCAGAGGATTGGCCTTTCTGGGGTTGAGGAACCACCGGGTGAAGAGGGGATAGAGACAAGGCCGGAAGCTGGTGCTCCAGACAAGTCTGGGTTCTCAGCAGCAAGGTTGGTTTATAGGTTCCCATGGCAACTGCCAAGCAATAATCTCTTACTCCACAGCTCAGTGATTCTCTGGAAAGTCCTTCCTACTCTCTGTCACTACCACTCCTCCCAGCCGACAGAGGCAGGGTGACGGCTTCTTCCCCAGGACAGACTGTGCTGGAGGAGAAGAAATGGCCTGAGACCCTTTCATGATGATGATGGAGGAGAAATTTGAGTGGGGGGACCAAAGAAAGAACAAAGAGGGGCATAAAACCTCACAGGTCTAATCATCAGACTGGGAAGGGGGTGTCAAATCAGCTTATAAATCTCATGAAAACCATGAACTGTCTCCCCAGAAAAATGTGAGCATACACATACACCCGTGCGTGCAGAGTTTGCATAGAGTTTCAAGGAGCATTTAGGCTCTTTGGGACCTAAAGTAGGAAATTAAAAATCATGTAATCCAGTGGTTTCCAAAGTAGGGCAGTGGAACCCTATCTTCAATCAAAACCAAATGTGAACTCCTAATCTCTAATACAGTGGTTCTCAATCAAGGGGGATTTAAACCTGGGGATACCTAGCAATATCTGGAGATATTTTTGGTTTGGGTGGAGGCCAAGGATGTAGCTCAAAATCCTACAAAGCATAGAACAGCCACCACAACCAAGAATGATTTGTCCCAAAATATCCATAGTGCCAATGCTGGCAAACCCTGGTGTAATATAATAAAAGGGGAGCTGTTCATTCATTCATTCACTCATTCAGTGAAATGGGCAGGGAGCGGGGTATGGAGCTCCTCCAGCATCAGACTAAACTGACTTACCTTTGGACTCAGCTGTGAGACTTGGGACCAGCTGCCAAAGATCTCTTAGCTTTAGTTTCCTCATCTCTAAAATGGAGATTATCATGGAATATAATTACTGGACTTCTTGTACTGGGCACAGTACTCTATACACAGAGGGAATAAAAAGTGCAAACGTATTCTCTTTATTATCATTACTATGATTATTCATGGTGTTGTGGAAGATTCTTGCAAATGAGGAATTAATTCAGTTTGTAATAACCCGGAAAATTGTCTGCCATTGGCTAACTTGAGGGATCAAGAACAGCTATAAACTATCTGTTTGTGTCCTCCTGAAATTCATATTTTGAAGCCCCAGTCTCCAGTGTGATGGTACCAGGAGGTGAGGCCTTTGAGAGGTGATTAGGATTAGGTTAGGTCATGAGGGTGGGGCCCTCGTGATGGGATTAGTGCCCTTATAAAAAGAAGAAGAGGCACTAGATCACTTTCTCTGTGCCATGAGAGGACACAGCAAGATGGCAGCCATCTGCAGACCAGGAATTGGGTTCTCAACAGACACCAAATCTGCTGACACCTTGCTCTTGGACTTCCCAGTCTCCTGCCCCTCTGTAAACCCAGAGCACTGAACTGGGCGATCCCCTAATGATCCAATCATCCCTAGGATAGGACAACTAGGGGCATATGTACAACTTAGAATCACACAAGCCAACCCACTGGGAACAAGGTCTGGAGGGGGAAAGAGGTTTGCTCAAACTGTATTTCATACCTACGTTCCCTTTGGTCAAAACTATGGTTCGGAGAACAGTCACCCACCACGTGCCCTTTCTCTGTGTGTTGATGGGCTAAGTGGACTAAGGCCACTGGGTCTTGATGGGAGGCTGGCAGGAGCCCCACCTGGGGAAAATCACACCCTCTTCCTCCTCTTGGTTGCTGCCCTGGAAAGCCAGCCATCCACTCTTCTCTTGCCTCCCAGGGCTGTGGAAAGTGTTTAATTAATAAACATACCTTCAAAGCAAGCTAATGTTTAAAAGCAATGTTTCAGTGCTAATTATTGTTATCAGAGGCTGCTTTCCGCCTCATTGGTGGCATGGATTCGGTCATTGTTAGCTAATCCCCAAGGAGAAACCAGCGCCCCCTCAGGTGTTAGGACTGCATCTTTCCCTAGCAAATGGCCTGATTCCCAAGCCACAGGATGGCCAGTTCTTTGGTCTTGGAGCCTGGATGAGGTGCCTTCACCTTCCCAGGTTCAAGTCCCAGCTCTGCCACTTCCCAGGTGTGTGGCCTTAGAAATGTTGTTTCATGTTCTTGAGCATCAGTTTTCTGGTCTAGAAAGTGAGACGTGTATGTGGAGCGCCTGACCCACTGAAGGGATTTAATTATTATTGTTGTCAATATCAGTATGTCTTCCACCGTGGGCTCAATGTTTTCTTTTGCTTTTTGATCAGGTTTATTGAAATATATTTTGCATATAACAAAATTTGCCCATTTCAGCTATACAATTTGATGACTTTTAACCATCACCATATACAATCATGTCACCACCATCACCATCATGCTATGGAACATTACCATTTCCCCCCAGAAAATTCTTTGATGCCCTTTGCAGTCAATTCCTTCCCTCCGCCCCCCACCCCACAGCCTCTAGCAACCACTAGTCTGCTTTCTATCATTATAATTTTCCAGAATTTCATGTAAATGGAGTCATACAAGTCTTGCTTGTTTTAGCTAACATAAGGCTTTTGAGATTTATACTCAATGTTGCATATGTAAATAGTTCATTCCTTTTCACTCCTGAGTAGTACTCCAAGTACTCTTTTTTTTTAACCCATTCACCAATTTATAGCAATTTGACTTCTTTCCAGTTTTTGGTTGTTATCAATAAAGCTACTACAAATGTTCACATGTGGGTCTTTGTGTGAACATAATGTTTTCAGTCTCTTGAGTAGATACCTAGGAATGGAATTGCTGCCAGATCACAAGGTAAATAGATGTTTAACTTTAATAAAAGAGACTCTGCCAAACTTTTCCAAAGAGGCTGCACCGTTTTGTATTCCCTCCAGGAGTGTATGAGAATTTAGTTGTCTGCATATTTAAATTTTGTGCAGGGATTCACATGACAAAACAATCCCCTGCCCCATCAGTTGGGGATGTTTTGGACAATAAGTATTAGGATATCTGACTCACAGATATGTGAGCCCCCATGAGAACAGGGACTTTGATCCCTCCCCCTGCTATTAGTGGCTGCCATTTTGCTGGGCCTATTCAGAAGCAGGCAACTTCCCAGCATGTAATTCTCACACTAACCTTACAGTTCAGAGAACACCACTAACCCCTTTCACAGCAAACTGAGGCTTAGAGGATTAAATGAATTGCTCAAGAGAAGCATGGAATAGTCAGGACAAGGGCTTGAACTTTGGTGGGTCTGAGACCAAGGGCAGAGGCTTGAACCACTTGTCACATGGCGCATAGCAGCAGGTGGGGAAGGATGGTGGGGGAGAGATGCTGCCATCTCATGTAGGAAGTAAGACATGGACACAAATACACCAGAACGCAGTTTATTAGAAAGAAACCAGAGCCTTGTGCGGAGTGCTTTGGAGGTCCAGGGAAGCAGAAAGTCTGAAATCTCCAAGAGCCCTTTTTTTCTCCAGCTCCTTTGTGGTTTGCAGTCCCCAAGCAAAGCTTTCCCTTAATCCAATTAAAACGCACTTGTTTATGCTTATCAGCTCTTTATTTGGTTTGTTAAAAATGTGCAAATTACCCAGAGGCCTCTTCGTCCTCTGAACCAAAAGGCATCAATAAAACTATTAAGTTAAATCCAATTAAGCACAACTGCTGGAACTTGAGTGTGGTAGAGCAGAACAGAAGGGAAGGAGGGAGGGGAAAGGATTTTGCTGGGGAGAAGAGAGATTCTTCCTACTCCTTTCAAACATTCCGTGAGTGTGGGCAGGAAAAGGGCAGAAAGATCCACGTCTACCACATGCTGGATGGTGGATTTATATGTAGTGTATCGTTCAATTATGTCAGTAACTCCGACAGGTGGACACGATGGACCCATTTTGCAGATGAAGGAACTGAGACTCAGAGAGGTGAAGCTGGTAGTCCAGAATGTCCCACGACTGGGAAGTGGCAAAGGCAGGATTTGAGTCCTGATCTGTCTAAACCCTCTGCCTAGAATCTTGGAATGTCAGAGCTTAAAGGGTCCTTAGAGGTCGTCTGGCCAAGAGCAAGCCTCTGGAAACACACAAATGTGAGTTTCCACATCCATAAAATGTGTATAGCCATGCTAGCCTCCCCGGGTTTGGGGAGGATTCGATGAAGTGATGTGTGTCTTAAGTACCTGGTACATAGTAGGTACCTGTTATAGGCTAACTTCTGATAACTGCATTCCTGTCAAAACCCATCTCCTTCCCCTTCCCTATTTTTTCAGAAAGAAAGGCTGAGATCCAGAAAGGGAACATGACCACCTCAAAGTTACAGAGACCCCGTGACAGAGGTAGGACTCAAACACAAGTGTCTTGCCTTCTGATTTAGCACCTCATTTGAGAACCTGCACTGCTTCTCCATTTTGCAGATGTAAAAAAAAAGGAAAGAAATTGAGGCACAAAGTGTAGAAGACACTTGGTGACCAGGTCATCAAGTTCAATACTGAGCCCAAGAACTTGGCAGCCGCCATGTCCTAAACTCTAGTCTTGGCACCGCTATTCCTTAGCTGTGTTGCTTGGGCACATGTCTGGACCTCTCTGAGCACCTGGTTCCTCCTCATTAAAATTGGGGCTCATCCCCCTTGTCCCAGTAAACTTTTAGGGTGCAGTGAGGTCAGGCAGGTGAAAGCCTTATTGTAAGCCAGAATGGCTGCAAACAGCACTGCACATGGAACATTTGGGGAATGACTTGAGCATCTGTTCTCGTAGTCTCCAAAGATCCAGGATGGGTCTCTAATTCCCGGCAACCCTCTGACCCAGGGGACGCAGAGACCTCAAGAAGGGAGAGAGGATGCCCAGGGTTCCAGGCAACATTAATCCTATTACAGATGCATTAGGAGACTAACGCTGGCTGAGTCCCAGGTCTCGGAAATCTGGGAAGCAGCTCACCTAAGTGGGCAGAAAATCACATGCGGCTGTGCACAGGAGCCTGATTACAGCAACACCATTCCTGGGCTGCAGTGATGCACTCTTCCTAGTGCAAGGATAAACAGCTTGAAGTCAGACAAAGGTGGGTTCAACTCCCATCGCCATACTATCTCCCCAACCCAGTCACCTTGGTCAAGAGACTTCACCTCTCCAAGCCTCCATTCCTCCTCCGAATGTGAAATGTAGAATAATTGTCAATAATTGTTGAAAGTTGTTAATAATGATCTTAATAGTGATCATTATGACTTTTTCATTCCACTTTTTAAGACTCAAACCCTGTTGGGAGCAGCAGAAAGTCAAGAAGTAATGGTAACAGGTGGCTCTTCCGGAAACGATAATAAAAGGAAGCTTTTATTATTAGTGTTCCAAATGCAACATCTTTGTTGCAATTGGCCCTGAGAGGCTGTGCGCATGAGGGGAGAGTTGGACCTGTTGTATAAGAGGAAGAATGATGGGATATTCTGCTCTGACACGCGCAATGGGATTTGCAGCAAAGCTGTGGACTAAAGGCCGGCTGTTGTCTTGAGGAAGGATTTTCCAACTTCCTTTATTCTCTTCTTGTAACACACAAAAGAAAGCCTAGCTCCTGGATTCTGCCAGGGTGCAGAGCAGACCCCCTTCCTGCTACAACTCCGAGGCTTACCACCAGATGATAGGGGAATACAACATAGGGAGAGGAAAAGAAAAGATGCTTCTTTTTCCAGAGCCAGGAGTCGTAGAAGGAGAAGGGGAGAAGGATTCAGGAGAGAGGACTGCCTACACATTTGCTTGGCCTTCCTTCTTGCAGCTTTGCCCCAGGTACAGTGAGGACAGGGGGGCTCTCTAGATCACAGCCTCATCTCACTGGCTTTCTCAGCACCCTCAGTTCTCATGTGGTATGGATGTGGGGCAGGACCAGGTGACCTTCACACAAGCTGGGATGCCTCACCTCAGTCCAAACTGGGAGGAGGGCAGAGGAGGGGTGCTGGGGTTCATATTCAGGGGAGCCACGGGGAAGCCAACCAGGCAAGCCCGGGGCAAGATCCTCTTTCCCTGGTCTTATACTCACACACACAGGACCAGGGAGAATGGAGACATTTCTCCACACGCACTGGGTCAGGGAGCCCTCTGGAGCTCTGGACTCCTCCACAATCCCCTGGGACCATCAGACCAAGCCCCGCCCTCCACATGCCCAAAACCACCCCAGGAGAAAAGCAGGAGGACAATTAAGCTCAGGAACCTGTATAACTATCACCTGGACTAAAATGTCAAAACAGGGTTAGACTCGTTTGCTAGGGCTGCTGTAACAAATTACCGCAGATTGGGCGGTTTAAACATCAGAAACACACTGTCTCACAACTGGAGGCTGGAAGTCCAGGATCAAAGTGTCAGCAGGGTTGGTTCCTGCTGAGAGCCTGGAAGGGAAGATCTTCTCCATGTCTCTCTCCATGGCTTGTACATGGCTGTTTCCCCCTCTGTCTCTTTATGTCGTCTTTTCTCTGTATGTGTCTGTGTTCAAATTTCCCCTTTTCATAAGGACACCAGTCATATTGGATTAGGACCCACCCTAATGACCGATTTCAACTTTATTACCTCTGTGAAAACTCTATCTCCAAAGCAGGTCACATCTTGAGGAACTGGGGGTTAGGAGTTCAACACATGAACCTGGGGGACACACTTCAACCCACAACATGGGTAAAGCTTAATTGTTTGTTTTTTGTTTTGTTTTTTGCCAGTGCAGGGGGGTGGGAGAAGTTAGGACAGATGTCATAAGGAAGACCAGATCAGCTGCAGACAAAGAAATTACATTTTCTTCACACACCAGCATTGCAGCAAGCATTCGAGGTGCAACCCCAATACGTAATTTAAGCAGATTTGCACAGCCTCCTGAAACAATGGTCTGAATTAGGCACGGCCCCCAGAGATAACAAAGCAAGTGCAGTCTGGTAGCTCCAGTAAAAGGGAAAAAATGGAATAAAACATTACAACGGCGAGAGCTAGCAACTGTGGGGGTCATGTAATATTGTCCAGATGCTGTGATAAGCTCTTGACATGGATTATTTTATTGAATCCTCATGCAACCCTGCAAGACATTTTCCCCACACTCCGAATCGTACGGATGGGGAAACTGAGGCTCAGAGAGGAAAAGTTATTTGCCCAATCAACCTGGCCTCATTCCAGAGACTATGCGTGTGATCACTGCCTACTGCACCCGCCTCTCTTTCCTGAGCTGGCTGACCTCCTCTTAAGGCCTCCAAAGAGCGTGTCCCTCTCCTCCAAGGGAGAGGGTGGGGTCCAGACCTGAGGTGGGGCTGGTGTGCAGAAAGCTCAGATTAGTCAGACCTGCAGATTTCCCCGGGCTTGAGGGTCAGGCTTCAGAAGCTCAGCTATACCTAGCTTCTCGGGGGAGAATCCGTCAGGGAGTTACAAAAACAACAAGGGCCAACAATGACACTTCTAAAAAGGAAACAATCTACATGTCCCTCGATAGGGGGTTGCCTAGATAAGTTGTGTTTCTTTTACTAGGTTTGCTAGGAAATCAACTGAGCAATTAATGCAATTAATGGTGGACACAGATTGATGTGTCTGAACCAAAATGTGAGAAAAAGATGGAGCTGTTGAAGGGGATGGACAACCACACTGAAGAGCAGAGAACAGTGGAGCCGGCTGTGGGGGCATCTGGGTTCTTGCCCTGGCTCACCTCCGATGAACTGTGGAGTCCCATCAGGGATCCAGTGGAGCGGCTCCACTAGACTGACCATAAGGGTCTTGTCAGTTTTGACGTGTTCAGCTTGAGCAAGCCGTTTCCATAGAACTATCTGCATCCTTGAAGATGCTGTGGCCAGGGGACCAGGATGAGGTTTATAAGCAGGTGACACACCTGGGAAATCCAGGAACAAGAAAGGGGTGACATTTAAGATTCCAACAAGCTGAAAACCCATTGTCCCTATGGTGAGCAGGGAAGCCCCTGTTCCATTCCCAATTTCTTGTTCCTTCAACCTTCTCAGTTCCTGCAATTCCACCTTCAGCATGCCATTCGCTTGGGCTAAGCAATGCCAGCTCCCTGATGCTCTTTCAAAGGAGGGAAGGAATATTGGATCAAATCACTCTTCTATTTTTTTTTGTTGTTGTTGTTGTTTTTGTTTTCCGGTACGCGGGCCTCTCACTGTTGTGGCCTTTCCCGTTGCGGAGCACAGGCTCCGGACGCGCAGGCTCAGCGGCCATGGCTCACGGGCCCAGCCGCTCCGCGGCATGTGGGATCTTCCCGGACCGGGGCACGAACCCGTGTCCCCTGCATCGGCAGGCGGACTCTCAACCACTGCGCCACCAGGGAAGCCCTCACTCTTCTATTTTGAGGAGTCAGAGATGGGGGAGCAGTCGCTGACAGATGCATCCTGGCCCCCAGAATCAATCCCAGTTCAGCAACTCCCAGCCAAGATGCGAGTCTTCTCTCTCTAACTCCTGGGAGGTTCAAGGCTTTATAACATAAAGCCTTTCTCTCCCTTCTGTACTAATTTCTTCATACCTCATTTATTAAACACAAGCAGCAGCATATCTAGTGAAAGAGTATGAGCCACCGAGCAATACAGGTGTGGGATCAAATCTCAACTCTTCTCCATACTAATATGTTGTAAGATTCAGGAAAGTGAGGATAGTGATTGCTGTCATATCCCCAGAGCCCAGCACAGTGTAGGTGCTCAATAAAAATCAATGAAACTTCCCAAGTTTCATCAATATAGAAAAAAAGGTGAAAACAATTTGGAAATGGTAAATTGTAATAGCCATTGTCATAAACTCGATGATGATGATGATGATAAAAATAACATCAGCTTGTGCTTATTTCTTCATTCATTCCACAAAAATAGTGTGAGCACTTTTTGTGTACTAAGCACAGCTCTGAGTGCTGGGGATACAGAGGTGGCCAAGATATACACCAATCCCTGCCTTCATGGAGCTCACCGCCCAGTAGGGGAACAGCCTTAAGGCAGTTAAACATAGAAATAAATGAAACTATTCCAGATGGCAATAAGTACCCTAATGGATATCTGTGTGGTTCTAGGAAACTTGAGCTCTTGAGTTACAGCTTCTTCATCTCCAAAGTTAAGACGCTTTTACGCTTCAGGCTTCTAATGAGGACGAAATGGGATGATGGATGTGGAATTGCCTAAAATCCCATCATGAGTCAAACCTTCCCAGTAAAGCGCTGGACCCTGAGCATCGTAAACTGCCTGCCGTGAACCAGGGGCTCATAGGCTGTTAGTAGCCACAAGCCAAGGCTGAGAGCCCCCTTTCCCACCTCCCTGTGTGTGTCCCTGCTCTGTGGCACCAGCATCTGGGAGCCAACCAGAAACTCATTCTATTATCCAGATGTTTACTCTGTAGGTGTGTCAAACATCTGTATGATGGAAGCCAGGGAGAAGATAATCCAGATCCACCTCTCCCAAAGCTAGACATCTGGGCTCCAGGGACACTTGGGCATCAGGGAGTCATTATCTGGCTGTGCTTCCTGCTGTAGTATCACCCAGTGCCAACACAGACCTGGGGCCCAGTTGATTGCTCTATCCATGATTTCTAAGTGGAAGCTTGTGGTCATGGTTGTACCAGCCAAATCCTTAACAGAGTCCTGGTCCGGAAAAGAACTACAAAACAGTAGGAGGAGGGGAAAGAGGAGGAGGGAGGCATCTGGTTCCTTTAGTTTCAGGCTGCAATTAATCAGACAAAAGGGAAGGGAAAAAACCAAGGGAGGTAGAAGCACTCAATGGAAGCCTCCTTCATTTGTGACCGCTCCTAATGATACAAGGGAAAGAACCGTGGCTTCTCCACTTCCAAACCAGGTGACCTGGGGCCTCAGTTTCCATGTCTGTGAAATGGGGGATAGTCCTACCCTTTCCAAGTTCCATCAATATGGGAAAAAATGTGAAAGTACTTTGGAAATGATGTAATCATGATTGTCATGAAATCAGATGATGATGATGATAAAAATAACATCAGCTTATGTTATTTTTTCATCTGTTCAACAAAATCCTGTGAGCACTTTTTCTGTGCTAAGCACCACTCCGGGCGCTGGGGATACACAGGTGGGCAAGATGGGCACGGTCCTTGCGCTGATGGAGCTCACTGCCCAGTAGGGGGACAGCCTTAAGGCAGCTAAACAAATAAATCAAATCAATCCGGATGGCAGGAGGTACCATGATGAAAATGAAACAAGAGATCTGATAGACAGTGAATGGGGATGGAGGCTACTTTAAGTGGGGGAAGGGGTCAGGAAGGACCTCTCTCAGGAGGTGACACTGGAGCTGAGATCTGGAGGAGGTGGAGGAACCAGTCATGCAAACAGAGGTCCCAGGATAGCAGACACGAAGGCCAGAAGTGGGAACAGCCTCAGATGTGTTAGCATTGTTGCCGTTGTTAACCTGCCTCTTTTGTTTTGGGGACGCAGAGAGGAATGCCTGACTGGGGAGCATCACGAGATAAAGATGGAGGAGGTGATGTCAGTCCTCTAGGGCCTCGTAAGCCACAGTAAAAGGTTGGATTATTGTACTCTGTGACGGATGGATGCTAACTCTGGCTGCTTTGTGGTGATTGGTTGTCGGGGGGCAAGGCTGGAAGTGGGGAGACCAATGATGGGGTGGATGCATGTCTAGATGAAAGAGGGCAGTGAGTGTGAGCCCAACACCTGCTAAATGCTTACATGCCACATCTCCTTTAATCCCCATAGCAACCCCGTGAGCTGCAAGTTCCTATTATACCCATTGTACAGGTGAGAAAACTGAGGCTTTGGAGATGTTTAGTAGCTTGCCCAAGGTCATAGAGCCTTAACCTTAGCCCTAACCCTAGCTGATGTAAATGGTGGCGCTGAGGTTCCAACCCACTCAGTCTGACTCCTGAGCCCATGTGATCCTGGACCTTAACCATCAGAAGCCCTTTGAGTCAGGGGACAGAGCTGGGCAGGGTGTGCTCAGTCTTTCCTAAGGTCCTGCCTCTTTGGATAGACCCTGCAGGGATTACCCCCCTCTGAGTTGCTCCCTTGAATCAGAGGGAAGCCCCCAAACCTGGGTCTGTCTATGCTGCCAATGCAAGTGGGAAGTCATTCCTGCAGACGCCATGAATTATTTTATTTTATTTTTAAAAATACTTTTAATTGAGGCATAACTTAATTACTGTGAAGAGCATTAGTCTTATATGTACAGATAAATGGGTTTTTACATATGAAGACAGCCATGGAACCACCATCTACATCAAGATAGAGATCATTTCTCACCCATACCCAGGACAATTTTGAAGGGTAAAGTTTATGCCCCAAACACAGCATGTCTCTGCCCTGTACCAGGTTTTTCCAAAATCTCCTGTTTCCCCTGGAAGGAAGACTCTGCTGGAAACTCCCACTGACTCCCAGATCTTAGGCAGGGGTCCTGCAGGGCAGACCAGCACCAAAGCCCTTGTCAACAAACTAAGAAGTGAAGAGGGTAGCTTGGTGAATGTCCAGGTCTGTAGAATAATGGTATTTAAAAATGATCCACATGAGCATTTCCACACACATCTCATTTCACAGCAGTCAGTGAGGTAGGAAGGAGGTCCCAATATTATTACAAAAAAGCCTCAGTTTTACCATCTGCAAAATGGGGGAATGGGAAGAGATGAACTTGATGAAGCAGAGTTCCTTCCAAACTCAACAACCCTAAGATTCTCAGGCTCAGGAGGAGTGACAAAGCCACCCAGACACCACTTCCTCCCTCCAAACAAAAAACCTATCTCTCAGATTCCCCCACTCTCACTGCCTCAAAATCTGACAGTGGAGAGAGAGCACGTGCTTGCCATCGTTCTCCAGGGAGGAGTCTCTTCAGAGGACAGTTTATGTTTGCAAGTTGCTTTAGGGTCCAAAGAGACTGGGGTTGGAATTCTAGCTCTACCACTTACTAGCTGTGTGACACTGGGCAAGTCACTTCACCTCTCTGAACCTCAGTTTCCTCATCCGTACAGGCAGATGGTAATGGTCCTTACCACAAAGATGGCTGTAAGGATTCAATGAGTTAATGACAGGAAAGTGCTTGCAGGGTGTCTGGAGGATCCCCCAGGGCAGAACTCGGTGACCTCCAAGGTTAAACCCCAAGTTCAAGCACTTGGAGTGTTGTCTGCTTAAATTCCCCTCAGCCACCACCCACAATTGCTGCATTAATATGCTTCCATTCCTCTTAGGTTAATATATGTATTATTTATAGGGCTTTATTAACTGCTCAGAGGGCTCCCCTGAGAAATATAAGTGTGCATTGGGAGGTACATTTGAATAATATTTACAATTAATTTACGTCAATAAAGCAATGCACCGAGGTCTCTGTGCAGCTGAAACGAGCCCTGGGTTGGTTTCCCGCTAACCGGTCCCTGGAGAAAGCTTGGGTAGCTTTTAACTAGCTTTGGAATAGTCCATTTCTCTCAAGCTCCACCTTGGCTCCCAAAGTTCAGGCACCAGGGCATTCACCTGGATGCCGCAGCAGTCTCCCGCTTCCCCTCTCGCCCCTCTCTAGCTTGTCCCCCAGAGCAGCCCTGGGCATCGGGCATCCTTTTAATAGACAGGTCTGAGCACATTACTCCCTTAAACGTGGCTTCCCCTTCACCCCCATCCCACCGTCTGGCCCTGTCTCCTCTCCATCCTGTCTGGTCCCTATTCATTCTACTCGCTCTGCTGCAGCCTCCATCCCCTTTCAATCGCTCAGAGCCATTCTGCTCCCTCCCACATCGATGCCATTGCCCATGCTGTTTCCTCCACCTGAAACACACTCTCCAGCACCTACCCACTGAATCAGTGCCTACCCATCCTTCACATCTCAGGTGTCGCTTCCCCCAGGAAATTTCCTTGGCTTTGGACAGGGTCACATCCCTCTATAATATGTGGGTAGCATTTACTATGGTTGTTTTCCATTTGGGGTATATATTTTTTTTAATTGGCTGTCACCACTGGCCAATGAATGTGCGCAGGAGGACAGAGATGGTGTATGTACTGATCATGCCCCGCATTCCCAGTGCCTGCAGGGCCTCGCAAAGGGGACGTATTAAATAGATGCTTGTGGAGTGGATGAATGGGTGGATTTATAAACAGATAGTTATGGAAATGGATGGGTGTGTGAAAGGATGGCTAGATGAATGTGTAAATGGCAGCATCTGTCCTTCGGTGGCCCGATGCATGGACTTAGGAGTAAGGAGTCCTGGGTTTCAGTCCCTTCTCTGCCATGGCTTGCCATTTTGTCTTGGGTAAGTCACTACCTGTCTCATATCCTTGGTTTCTAGGAAAATTACATGAGTTGGAGGGAATATTTTTCGAGATGTGGATTTCTTGAAGTTCAAAATTTGGGGAATGGGAGGTCGGGAATTTCAGGGCTTCTCCTGCTGTCTCACAACATAGCTGTGTGACTTTGGACAGGACATGTCACCTCTCTGAGCCTCAGGTGGTATTCCACGAGTTGCGTGGGGAAGGCAAGGGTCAGAACCCCCCAGCATGGAGCCCCACGCTTGCTTCAGTTTCTTTATTTAAGAGAAATGTTGTCCTCAGAGAGGGGAAGCAAGCAAGCCCCCTACCTCAAGGTCTGACGAGCAGCTTCCTGGTTCCCCTGGTCTTGGATACCAGCCCCAGTAGCAATTTTCCAAAGCCAGAGCATCACAGCATGTCAGGGAGGAACGGGAGACGGAGGCCAGAGGCAGGAGTTGGGGAATAAATGACCACTCCATCCAAGCCAGCACCACCTAATTTTGCAGATTTCTCGAAGGGCAGCTCTTACGACCTCAGTTCCCTCATCTGTAAAATGGGAAAGACCTGGGTGGTTTGAGTTTGAATGGCCCTGTGGCTCTCATGATTGGATGCTCTCTTCTCCCACCCATCCTGGCCCCTAAGCTCTCCAAGCTTAAGGGCTTAAGGCAAACTCCTCCCTCAGCCAGCGCCTGGGTCGGTCCCCCCTTCTGAGCCCCTCCGTCTTGTCTTGCTCCTACTTCTTCTCTCCCTTCCCCTCCCCCTCCCCCTCCCTCTCCATCCTCCCAAGGGCTGAAGAAGCTGGGAATTCAGGCAGCAGACCCAGTTCCGTTTACTACTGTGTGACCCTGAACAAGTGAGGTCCACAATCTGACCCTCCCTTTCTGCACCCCCCAAGGCGGGTCTGATGGTTCTCTTCTCACAGGACCGTTTTTGAGGGTTTGATGAGATTTTGTGCCTGACACATGGTAGACGCTTGATAAATGCCAGATCTCTTTTCTTCATTGTCCTTCTGTTTCCTTTGTGCTTCCCTCCTCCCTCCCTCTCCCCCACCCTCAAACAGCATCTTCTCTGCTTGTCCCTCTGCCCACAGCCCCGTGCCCCCTCCACCCACCCACCAAACCCAGGAAGCAGCACGGAGGCTCCACTGGCAGGTCCTGGCCCTGGAGGGAGGGCTCTCGGGCACAAAGCGTGTTGGCTGCCCGTGGAGTAATTCAGATGCACGTGCTTTGTGAACTGCAGGGCCTTTGTATGTGTGACCTGTGGGGTCATCAGAAGCTGTAGGGACAAGGTTGAAAAGGGTGTTATGGTTGCACTTAAGCATTTGATGGGGAACTACAATCAGAACAGGAAGACTTGGTGGGGCAGCCAGAAAGAGCGAAGCCTGGCTCCGAGGAGGAAAACAGCTGGCTTTCATTTTGTTCCTGTTCATCAGCTTTTCCAATGACAAAATGATTTCCTGGCTTCCCCAGCCTGGCCTGACCTGCACGCAGCCCGGAAGGAACGAGACACTGAGCCCCAGGGAACAGCACGGTCCTCCCCGAGTGGCTGGTGACTGTCTCTGGGGCCTGGAACACGTCCCACTCCATCTTGCGCCCTGGATGCTTCCCCTGTGAAGTTGGGAAAGGGGGTGACGGGGCGCTGGGCAATATTTAAAGCTCCCTTAGCTCAAGCTAAGTTCAGATTGCTCAAAACCATCGGAGGCCCCAGCGGGGTCAGTTCAGAGCTGCCTCACCAACACACTGACCCAACAAGGGAAGGAACAGTTTGTCTCTTAATGAGGTGTGATTCCAAACAGCCCATGGCCTCGGGAACTCGCGGCCCGTGCTGTGTTGACGTTACATCTGTTCACTGTATCTTGTTGAAGTGGCTTCGCAACAAAGAAACTTGGAAGAGAGCAGAATATGGACACTTGGAGGCCAAAGGGCCCTCCCGTCAGGCCTCTCTCCCCACTGCCCTCCCCCGGAGAGCTGGGGGGGACACAGGAGGTGGGAGCCAGGGTGGGTGGCTGTGAACGGATGCCCAGGGAGCTGGGAGCCAAGTACATTTTCTTTGCCACGTTGGATCGTTTTTGAAAACTATTTGCAAAGCTGCCTTTAAAGCCCTTAAGATGTTTACATTCATCTGCGGAGGGATGCACATATATTTATGGTCAAAACCCCAAGCCTCTGCCGACTTATTTGAGCCAGACAGACCTAGGTTCAAACCTAGCCAGACTCTAACAGAGACCTGCTGGGTGCCCTTGGGCAAGTTACTTAAACTCTGAGCCCCAGACGCCTCATCCGTAAAAGGGAAAGGATGATTGTACTTAACTCAGGGCTGCTGTGAGGGATAAATGAGATACACACGTAAAGTGCTTAACATAGAAGTGCTAAATAAATGTAGGTTACCAGGATAGTCTAGAATATTCTCAGTAGATACATTCTCCATAAAAGAACAGAGTTTCTGGGACCAGACGGAGCTGGGTTCAGACGGGTAACTGGGCCCCTGGCTAGCTGTGTGACGTTGGGTGTGTAACTTCCCTTCTCTGAGCCTCAGCTGTGTCGTTTGTAAATGGGACAATGACACTGCAGCACAGGGAGGTGTGGGCCCCAGAGAAGACAATGTGACTGCACATAGGAGGGGCCCTAGGCCTGTGGGCCCCCCTCGGCCCTGCGTCTCAGGAGCACGGTCCAGTGAGCCAGGCTCCAGATTCTGCTTCAAGCTCGGGGACTGAGCCCTCGGACTCAGCTTCAGCCCGTGAGGTGCTCCGAGGTTGCTTCCTGCAGCTGATTTTGGACTAGCCTCCAGCCAGGCTTTGAGGAAGTTGGGAAGGAGTAGATGTCCCCCACCATCCTCCCATCTGCCTCCTGCCCTGGAGTGTTTTCTTCTGAGCATCTCCAGCAAGAACCAGTGGATCAGGGAAGAGGGAGGAATCCCTGTGATGGGGTGGAGGCTGCTGGTGAAGCTGCCCACCTCGAACCAGCCCAGGGTAACAATTGCAAAGTGAGAACGGGGCTTGGGGCAAGGGGCTGGCATCACCCCCACCCCCAAAATAGCTACGGCCCAAAGCACCATCGCCCTGGAAAGTTCGAGGGTGAGTTGATACATGTCACGCACCCTTTGAAAGGTCTTTTCTTTCTTCATTCCTTCCCCCAAACCCCTGAGTCCTCATCACAGCCCTGCTTCTCTTGTCCTCACAAAGAGCCCCATGGCTCCTCAGGACCTGTTGCCTGTCTTTTCAGCCGATCTGAAAGTCAAATGCATGGTCCCGGGAGTTCCTGTGCTCACATGTCACCTTCTCTTCCCAGGGAACCTGGAGAAGGTGTGTGCATTTCCACACACCCTAACCCAGAGGAATGGCTTGAGTGGCAGGATTTCTGACCAGCTATTGACAGAGGGATATGAGCGAGGCGTGACCTACATCACACTGGGTTTGCTCTGACCTCCTCTGCTCACACCAGGAATGGACCTTGAAAAGCGTTTCTGTCATTCCTGGGAAGCACTCAGGTAGGTAACTGATCCCTCTGTCTTATGCCCATCCCAGTTCAGAGCAGTGCTTTTGAGAATTCTCCCTTTTTGCTTTGCATCAGTCAAGGCTGGTCTCCCAGGATGCACGGGACGCTCTTCCAAGGCTGAGCACCGTAGCATGCTCTGTCCGCCGTGCCCCTGGAAGAAAGGAGTTCTGAGCCCTGGATTCCCAGTTCAAAACACAGTTCAGCCCCATGCAAAATACAGCGGGCATCTGTGGGCGCCCAAGATGTTCTTGCCGTGGTCTCGAGAAGGCGTAGCTTTGAGCCTCCAAGGTTGGGAGTATCCACGGGGGGCGGGGGTGTTCCAGGCGAGGCTCAGAGCATGCTGGTCTCCCTCTCGTTCATGGATGACATCTTGGTGAAACTTCTGTGGCTGGGATAGGAGGAGTGGCCTGTGTCCTCACTCAGAGCATGGACCAGACGGGAGAAGAGGGCCACCTTGAACTTCTTGAAGTCCTGACCCACGAAGACGTAGAGAATGGGATTCATGCAGCTGTTGGCAATGGCGATGGCAGTGGCCAGGGGCACACCCAGGCTGAAGACGGAGCCAGGCATGGCGCTGTGATGGAGCTCCAGAAGGTACAGCGTGTGGTAGGGGCACCAGCAGAGGAAGAAGGTGATAATGATGGTCACGATGACCTTGAAGGGCTTCTTAGTCTTGGCCAGGCGGTTGCGCCGCAGCTTGCAGACGATGGTGACGTAGCAGGCGGTGATGATGAGCATCGGGGTCAGGAAGCCACAGAGGAAGCGGGTGATGGTCACCGCCACGTGCCGGCCAAAGCCCACAGCGTCCACCTGGGGATGAGTGGGCCACGAGGAAGAGCTGGTGGCAGACAGGCTGAAGTTGTTAAAGCAGGATATTTTCCCGTGCACGTGGGCTGTGTCCCGGAAGATGAGGGATGGGGAACTCAAGAAGAAAGCCAGGACCCAGATGACCATGCAGGCCATGTAAGCCAGCCGGACGCTGCGGTGGTTCTGGGACCAGACGGGGAGGAGCACGGAGATGCAGCGGTCGGAGCTGATGACAGTGAGCAGGAAGACGCTGGTGTACATGTTGTGGATGAGCAGGAAGTTGCTGATCTTGCACATGGCTGTGCCGAACACCCAGTGGTAGTCCATGGCGGCGTAGGTGATGTGGATGGGGAGGAAGACGTTGAACAGGAAATCCGCGACGGCCAGATTGAGGAACCAGACGGTGTTCACCGTCTTCTTCATCTTGCAGGTGGCGATGATGATCACCAAGCCGTTGCCCAGGATCCCGAGGAAACAGATGATGCTGTAGACCACCACCAGGAAGATCCTGACCACCCTGCCTTCCAGGGGAGATAACTCCTCCAAAACCACGATGGGGTCGAAGTCATCAGAGTACACGTACTCATAGGTGAGGGAGGTGATGTTATCCTCATCCTCCATTCTCTGCAAGCGGAGGCAGGGGTCATTAGGGGTCATTAGGCAGGGGTCATTAGGGGTCATTAGGCAGGGGGTCATTAGGGGTCATTAGGCAGGGGTCATTAGGGGAACTTGATGAGAACTGGCTTTAAGAGGTTGACCTTAAAGCCAGTGCGACTGACCGTGTCCTCCCTGGCTGTGAGCAGGGCCAGTCGGGTGGCTTTGCTATTTTATTTACTGGACTAACACCTCTCAGGCACCTCCTGTATATCGGGTACTATTCTAAAGGGTTGAGGTATGTAAACTCTTTTCATCCTCATAATAACTCAATGAAGGTTGTTACAAACCCCATTTTACAGATGAGGAAACTGAGGCACAGAGAGCTTGAGTCATGTGCCCAGAGTCATACAGCTGGGAAGAGGCAGAGCCAGGAGTCAGGCCCCAGCTTCAGAGTCTGTGGTCCCTCTGGACCACCATGTTTTTGCTGCCTCTCTGGGACCCTCCCCTTTCCCTTACAGTCTAGTGGGAGACAACTATTCATCAAAAGCTCCTCAAATCATGGAAAAATCGCAACAATGCTAAGCGCAATAAAGGAGAGGTGCGTAGTGCTGTGAACTTGGTTCCGACCATAGTTCCAAAACCCAGGGACAGCTGCACTGACAGTGCACCCACCTCATCCTCGTCCCACACTGATGCCCTTTGGAGAGATGAGTTCAGATCCCGTGTCCCTTACCGTTCACTGTTACGATGCCCAAAGCTCTCCAATGTGGGTCCTTAGCCAATCAGTTCCCAAACACAGCTGGAAACACCTGCAGGGAAGAATGAGGAACAGCAGTTGGCTCTGGATCTAAGAACCAGAGGTTTGGGTGGACCCAGAGCCAGAGGTTGAATGTATCGCTGTTACTCCCACTTTCCAGAGGAGGAAGCAGAGGCTCAGAGAAGCTAAGTGATGTGCCCGAGGTTACCCAGCTGGGAAGTGGTGGAGCCCCCTGAACCCAGGTCAACAGCTGAACCCTTCATCCCAACCCCCATCTCCACCGACCCCCCCCATCCCAGCACATCCAGAGACGAGAGCCCGATTCAGGGATGGGTGCAGGGGAGAGAGTATGGATGGCTCGATACAAATCCACTGCCAGGGCAGGACCCAGAAAACACCATTTCAGGCAGTGTTGGGGACACAGGAGACAAGAAGAGGAACTGCCCAGAGCACCTACTCTGTGCCAAGAACGATAATTTCCTCATCACATTAAATCCTCCCAGAGGTTCTTCCAGGCAGGTGATACTACTCTTGGTTTGGAGTTGTGGAAACTGAGGCTCAGAGAGAAGCATCCTTCTCACCGGGCATCTTCTGGGCCCTCTGGTACCAAGAATTGGGCCCTGGTGTCACAACGGTCCCATGAGACAGACACAGATACATTCCCTGAGCATCTCCTACATGCCAGACAGCTGAACTGGTACTTCATACAATCCCCATAACAACCTTGTTGGGTATTTTCCCAATTTATGGAAGAAGGAACAAAGATTGGAGAGTTCGCAAGCTTGGGAGGTCTTGGAGGAGGCGGTCTCATGCATCGTTCACACCCAGCCTCGGCCACCTGCCAGCTCTGTGGCTTTGGACACACGACTTCTCCTCTCTGAGCCTCGGTTTCCTCATCAGTAAGATGGGAATACTCACTACTTCACAGAAAGGATGTAAGAATTACAGGCGATCAGGAACGTGGAGCATTTGGCCCAGGGCTGGCACGTGCAATGAATATTAGCGATTACATTGCAACCCAAGGGCAAACAGCTGAATTCTGAGCTGGAATCCGAACCCAGGGCGCTGACAGCCCAGAGCCCATGCGCTTTCCACCACCCATGTTCTCCCCATCTGACAAATGGGCTCTCAACAAGATGTTTCAGCCTGGCGGCACTGGCAGTCGACACCTCATTATAAGTAAGTCCAACCCTTCTCCGTATAAATTCATCATTGCCGCTTGATGGGCTCGAGGTGGTATTTTATTGCATAAAAGTCATCTTTCGCTTTTTATTAAATAAAAGCCACTTGGAAATTTCCATTGAGGACTCTGGGCTCAAAGGAGTGGGCATCATCCCACTCTGCAGCCTGGGAGAAGAATCCAGAAGTGTCCAACCAGGGGTCCCCAAGGACTTCCTGTGGGACGCGGAGAGAAGACGGGGAGGCAGCAGCTGCCCCCTCTCCCGACTCCCACAACTGGGGGAAACGTGACAGGTGTTCACGTTAATAATGTATGTGCTGAGCATGTGATTCAGATGGTCTCACTTTGACCCAGGAGGGGCCACAGGGAGGCTGAAGGAGATGAAGACCCTTGCCCAAGACATCTGGGGAGGGGGTGGGAGAGCCCGGATTTGAACCAGGTCTGCAGAATGTGGGATCTTGCCCGCCACTCCACGCTGCGAAATCGTGATCTCATGGCAGCCACCGAGTGTGTCCTTGAGGGAGGAAGGAATGAGCATGTCCGCGTTCCCTGTTCCGGGCTGTGCAGGATCCAGGGACGAGGCCGTGGCTTCCCAGGTTGCTTTTCCACAGGGGCTCACGGTCAGTCACAAGGGACAAGACAGAGGTGGTGCTGTGTCCTGAGCAAGGCCAGGCTGCCCCCAGGGAGCCACACAGAGGAGCATCCCCTAACCTGGGCATCGGAGGCTTCCTGTGGCAGGTGGGCTATGGGCTGAGGTTTGTTTTTGTTTTTGTTTTTTTTTGCAGTACGCGGGCCTCTCACTGTTGTGGCCTCTCCCGTTGCGGCGTACAGGCTTCAGACGCGCAGGCTCAGCGGCCATGGCTCACGGGCCCAGCCACTCCGCAGCACGTGAGATCTTCCCGGACCAGGGCACGAACCCGTGTCCCCCGCATCGGCAGGCGGACTCTCAACCACTGCGCCACCAGGGAAGCCCGTATGGGGCTGAGTTTTAAAGGGCAGTTGTGAGTTAAGACGGGAAGGAGGGAGGAGGGAGGGCATGCCAGGCCGTCTCCCCTGCCCCCGCATCCCCCCCTCATTAGCGGGGGGGGGGCGGCGGTGTCTGAGCCCCCAGGGGAGGGCGAAGAGTAGCAAGGTCTCAGGACCCAGCAATTGGCACTGAAGCAGCTGCAGAAATGCGTCATCACGTCTGGCTCTCCCGCTGGGCTGGAAGCAGCTCGGGGTCGGAGATCACAGGTCTTTTCATCTTTGAGCAGGGTGGAGGCCAGGCTGGGCCTGCACAGCGTGGTGCTGACATCCCCCGGCATGTCCGTCCGACTACTCCTCACCCCTCATCCCCCCAGGAATGTCAGTGTCCCCCATAGGTGTGTGCCCTTCCCCTCCACTCCCCCCTGCCTGAGCCCCTGGGATCTCCCTGCACGGGGGCACCAGTCACAGGTTTGCCCTCAGCCTCGGCCTCTGCTCTATCCCGACGTACATCCCTCCTGTCCTGTACTGCCCCCAGCCTGGGCAGTAGAGCAGAGCAGTCAAGGACACAGACCCTGGGGCCCAGCCTAGCTACCAGCGTCCAAATCCTCCTCCTTCGTGAACTCCCTGTGACCTTGAGCCACTCAGGTATCTTCTCTGTGCCTCAGTTGTCTTATCTATAAAATGGGTATAATCGTAATAGTTCAAATGGTTGAGAGGATTAAATGTCACATGCAAAGTACTGAGAACAGGGTCTCTTATGGGGTAAGCACTATGTTTTTACTGTCATTATTACTGTTATTATTATCATCATTTTTCACCCTCAGTCTTCTACTCTTAACTCCCTTCTAAAATGGCCTTTGCCATTCTAAAATGGCAGGAGGGGCCAGGAAGGCTAGAGGACCTGTGCATCTTGCCCGCTTGTCTCCCCAGCTCTGGGTTCAAGGGCAGGTCAAGGGCGATACAGGCAAGAATTTGCTTCTCTAAACTCCAGTCTCCTCACCTCTCCAGAGGGGTAAGAACCCTTCCCTCATTGCTGTTGGAAGGGTCATAAGAAATGACAGTGACTCCTTTGCCAATTGTAAAGAGCTGTAAAATTCTCATTGTTCAGATTCTTTAAACCCTCTATAACCAGGAAGCTTAGGAAAAAAGGGTATAAGTATACATACATAATCTGTGTATACTAACATTGTATACATAATAAGTGTATGGCTAACATTTATTTGAGCACTCCCTATATGCTACTGTGCTCTGCCATAGCCTTACAAGGATACATTAGCTTGCAGTTAAGAAAACTGAGGTTCAGAGAGGTGAAGCAACTTGCCCGAAGCCACACAGCTGGGAAATCTGACTCCAGAGCCTGACTTCCAAGGATCCCAAGTGAAAAGTCTCTTGGGTTCCCCCTGCTTCCCTGAGAGATTAGGAGTCCCAATCCCACCTCTCTGAGCTCTCTAAGCCTTAGCTTTGAACCCTGAGAGCCCAGACCTTCATCACATTCTTGATCCTCCCATGGAGCTGCCTTCCCCGGTTTCCCTTTGCCTTGCCTTCAAGGTCCCTACAAGCAGCTACCACAGGGAAATCACATCTGTGATGCTGTATTAGTCCTGGACAGTGCTGCTACCCACTGCCTCTCTCAAGGTGCCCTTTATGAAGTTCCCTGCCCAGTGAGAAATGCCCTGGAGAATTCAAGGTAAGGAAAAACATTATTTCCTCTGAGGAACTAGGCTGCTTCCTCAATCTTAATAAATAAAGTTCTACAAAGGATCACGTTTCCCTTTTTGATGTGGCCATAAGGAAGCTCAGAGTCACATCTGCAGGTCAGAGGCAGCAAGCCCATTCGTCCTGCTGGTCTGCAATTCCTGCGTTGGTTTGGGTTGGCTCTGATGTCTACATCTAGCTATACTTTATGTTGGTTTTAGTTCCTTGTGATAGATAAATCGGGGCACACTCTAGCCCAAACATTGTACCAAGCTTTTTAGTGGCATTCGCTCATACGTCCCCAACAAACCCCAGCAGTAGTACTGCTGTTACTCCCAAGGTAAAGGTAAGGAAGTGAGGCTAAGGCACAGTCAGCTAACAGCCAGTTCACACCCAGGTTGCTGGGACTCTGTGCCCTGCTCTTAACCATCTTGCTTTCCAGAAAGTGGAGCACATCTTTCCATGTCTGTTCACACCCTTGCTGATGCCCCAGGGTCCCCAGCTCCACCCTCCCGGGAAACCTCCTCTTTGCTCCCCTTTCTTAGCCCCTCAAGGAACCTATGTTCCCCAGTTTTCAGGACAATCTGGCTGAGGTCTGGGGCACAGATGGGAATCGTTTGCCAAAGCTGACACTGTCCATCACAGCCCAGGTGGGCAAGCGAGCCTGTAGCCAGACTGTCCTTCTTTCTGCCCTCGGCTCCCCAGGGAGCCCAGGGGACAGATGAGCTGTCCTGGCGCAGCTCCCAGATTCTTCATGTGATCCCAAACTCACACCCATTTGGAACCAGGACCTAGAGCTGATCTGCTCTGAGGCTCCTGAGACAGACTCCCCAAGCCCGTCTTGGCAGTCCTTTCTTTGGGACAGTTCCCATAGGTCCCCAGAAGGGGATGCCAGGGAAGAGGTGGTAGGGGAGGCAGGAGACCCACTATGACACCGGAGCAAGTTTCTTCCCCATCTCTGAGCCTCGGTTGTGCCATCTGCAAAATGGGAATGATAACCCCTGCCCTGCTTACTTCTCAGGGCCGCTGGGAGCACGCATTAAGGCCCTTCAGCTTGTCCCAGGCTTGGTGAGGATGATGGAGAAAGACCCAATGTGAGTCAAGGCCCTGGGAGGTCTGAGAGCTCCACTTTGTGGAGAGACAAAGCTTCCCGAAGTGAAGTAACACATTTGCTACCTGGCATCTGCCAACAATCAAAATCACTCATTTCTTCAGAGTGTAAGAGTTTCTATTCCCTTTTAAATTTCCTCTACAAGTTCAAACTCATCTCTGAAAACCAGGCTCCTCTCCAGCTGGTTTTCCCTTGCCATCCCTCCCCCCACCCCCTGCAGTGGGTTAAATGTCTTCCCTCAAAAAAAAAAAAAAAAAAAAAGATACGTTCACCAGAACCTGCAAATGTGACCTTATTTGGAAAAAAGGGTCTTTGCAGATGTAATTAACATAAGGATCTCAAGATGAGATCATCTTGGATTAAGGTGGACTCTAAATCCAATGACAAGTGTCCCTATAAGAGGAAATGACAGAAGGAGGTTTGACACAGAAACAGAGAAGGCCATGTGAAGAGGGAGGTGGGGCCTGGAGGGATGCAGCCACGAGCCAAGGAACACCCAGAGCCCCAGAAGCTGGAAGGCACAAGGAAGGGGCCTCCCCTAGAGCCTTCAGAGGGAGCACAGCCTGCGATGGCTTGTTTTCAGACTTCTGGCCTTCAGAACCACGAGAGAATATACATTGCTATCGTTTTAAGCCCCCCGGTGTGCAGTAATTTGTTACAGCAGCCCTAGGACACTAGTACACCCTCCGTTTACATGATTATTACTGGCTTCACACATCTGACTAGATTGCAAGCTACCTGAGGGGGAGGACTGGGTCTTATTCAGGCTCCGTATCTCAGGTCAGAGCAGGATGCGGGCACCAAGTGGGTCCTCGGGATATTGCTGTGTCCTCACATGGTCTTCCCTGTGTGCGTGTGCGTGTCCTAATCACCTCTTCATATAAGGACATCAGGCAGATTGGGTTAGGGCCCACCCTAATGACCTCACTTTTCCCTAATCACCACTTAAAAACCCTGTTCCAAATACAGTCACATTCCCAAAGTACTGGGATTTAGGACGTCAGCATATGAATTTGGGGGAGGGGACACAATTCAGCCCATAACACCTACATAGTTGTCATTATTGTTAGAACTTAACACTGCTATTTGCTGTTCCTCCAGATCGCTCCCTCTGTACTGGGATTGCCACCTGGAATGTACAGGGAACGCCTTCCTGCAAATCGGAAAACACAGCAACCCCAGCAGAAAAATGGGCTAATGATATAAACAGGTAATTTACAGGAGGGAAACCTCCAAACCGAGGTATTAGACGAACTGATCATCAAAGACATGCGAATGAGAACTGTGGAAAGGTTCTAGAAAGCTGGGATGGAGACCCCCTGGGGCTGGCACAGGCTTCATGCCTTGCTGCGGGTACCCGTGAACCCCTGCGTGCCCCCCAGCTCACGTGCGGTGTTTGGAGGGGCATGCCTTAGCATTGGTTCTCCAGAAGCAAACCTCACATAAGCCTTCCTGCAAAGGTGATTATTAAGGAAGTGTTCCAGGAAAACCCAGTAAGGGAGTGGAGAAGTAGGATTAGGAAAGGGAGGAGGTCCGACAAGGGGGCAACGCCAGGCAAAATCCCTGGGGAAGGTGGCTTGGTTCATGCCGGGGTCAGGGAACAATGGAGGTTGAATTCCAGGAGGCTATTTATATCCTTCCATCCTGTCCTAGGAGGGGCGCAGTCCCAGGCCCTCCCACTGCCCGAGGGCAGTCCTCCGACAAAGAGCCACAGGTGCGGGCTGTCAGTAGCGAGAGCCCACGGGGAGGCTGTGTGCCCCAAAACGGTCAAAGAGCCAGGCGTCTCGGGCAGCGCAGGGGCGTCTGCTGACGGCTGGAAGCTGGAAGCTGCTTACGTCCGGTGTGGGAGAGGCAAAAAGCTACGCAGCTGTTAGAAGCAACAGATTAGCAAGTGTACACACAGCGAAAGAGCACAGCTATTTAAAACCACCTACCCAAATAGCACGTAAGTACACTGAAAACAAGCCTCCAAAAGCAGTAACACACGTTCTGCAAGAACAGGGCCAAATAACGAGATACACGCTGAACAGATTAGAATAGCTCCTTGGGAGCCGGGGTGGGAGGGAGAGGGAGAAGGAAAAGGGGAAAAAGGAAATGAATGCAGAGAAGAATGAAAATAAGACAAGGGCGGGGGCTTCAGAGGCCTCTGAGGCAGATGGGGATGGGTGGAGGGGTGTCATTATGTCAGCCTTCCCTCCCCTCCTGAGGTCCAGAAAAACCCAAAGCAAACAAACACACACCCCAAATTTCTGCCCCCGGGGTTCAGGCTTGGGCAGTGAGCAGCCCATGCCTGGGTCACTGAATCCCTCATAAAGCCACATTGGGCAGGGGAAGGACCAAACAAGCAGCCTTGTCCCTGCCCGGGGCCTTGAGAGCCCCGCCCTGCCAGCCTTCTCCATCAGGCTGGGAATGAACTTGGATGAGCCCACAAAGGGAACAGCATCAACCCAGTCAGAGGTGGCTGTGCGGTGACCAAGGCCCGATTCCTCCTGCCGGAGACCAGAGACCAGGCAGAAGACCCTGCACAGATGGTCCTGCCCTGCCCACCTGGCCAGGGCAGACAGACCCTTGCTGGGGAAGGGGTGGGAGAGCTCAAGGCCACATCTGGTTCCTCCCACCACAGAGAGCAGAAACCTCAGACAGATGTTCTTTGCTTAGTTTTTATTAAGCAAACGTGTATAGAGCCCTCACCAAATTCCAGGCACAGTTCTAAGCACTATTACAGAAGAGAAAATTGTGCAAGAGAGGTTAAGTGCCCAGGGCCACACAGATAGCTCAGGTAAGCAAGATAGGCCAAATTCGGCATTCCAGACAGGAGGAAGCTCAGAGCCCGATGAACTGCCAAACCCACTCTCCTTCCTTGTCCACTGCCTCGCCTCCTCGGGACATTCCAGAATCCTCTAGTCATTGCCCCAGTGGAACCTCCCAAGAGTCCCCACGAGGTGAGGGTGTGCATTTTCCAGGTGGGGCAAGGTGAGGCTCCCCTGGGTTTCCCCCAAGCCCCCGTGCCTCTAGGTAATGGCCCTAAGGGGAGCCTGTCACATCCCAGGTGCTGCAGGAAAAGCCCTTTGGAGGGGGCGCATTCATCCATCCATCTTTCAAGGATGCGTGGAGCCTGCTGCCCCCTGGCCCTGGAGAGGAGGCCAGGGTGCCATGGGCACAGCTCTTCCCACCTGGACCTCCCCCTAACCCTGCAAGGTCACTGTCATCAGTCCTGATTTACCGAGGGGATGTCTGAGGCCAGGCAGCAGTGGGGGAAGGGTCATCTGCCTGCAGTCACACACCTGGTTAGTGGCAGTGCAGGGATTTGAACACAGGTCCTTAGGAATCCAGGGCCCCACCTCCTCCAGCTGCCACCTGCTAGCCTGTGTCCCCTGGGCTCAGGGGGCAGCAGGGCTGAGAGCCATCTGGGTGGCAGATGTGGCCTTCAGCTTCCTCTCCGTGTCGTTGCCACGCCCCTCTGCCAGGCTCTGCGAAGGACTTGCTCCCTTTCTGTCCGAGTCTGGTCTCTCCCTGCTTGCTTCTCCGTCGCCAGCCTCTGTCTTGGTCTCTCTCCCTTTGTCTCATCTTGTATTCTCTGTCTGTCCCTGTCTCTGTGTCTCGCCCTGCCTCTCACTTCTCTGTGCAGTCTCCCTGTCTTCTCTTTGTCTCCCTGTTCCCTCCCTCTCTCCCCACCCTCCCGCCTGAGAGGCCAAGCCACCCTTCACCTTCCGGCATCACTCACCTATGTGCCTAGCGGGCTACACCGCAGGCTGCCACCCTGTCTCCCAGCCCGCTGCCTTCCGGCCGCTGCGTCTCCAGCCTATGGCTAACCGTCTCCTGGCTGCAGGCCCCAGGCCGAGTGCAGGGGCTTTATCAGGGCCCGTGGGCGTGGGAGCCCATCGGGGAAACTGGAAACTCTTCCCCCCATGTTTGCCCTGGCTCCTGTCCGCGTCTCCTACCTCCCCCATGGCCCACCCTGACAGTCCGGGCCTGGCGGCCCCGGATGCCTCTCCTCCAGCTTTCAGAGCCTCCAACAGGCTCTCAGGAGCTGGGAGGCCCCTCAGAGGGCATTCTGTTTTGTAGCCGGGGAAACGGAGGTCCAGGAGAGGGACTGACCCTCCCTAAGCCTCAGAGAAGAGGGCCTTAGCCTGTCTTGCCCGTGATGTATCCCAGAGCCTAGAAGCCAGCCTGGTGCTTGACACACCTTATGCCTCACCACTCCGCCCTCAGGCCCTCAGCTTGTGACACAGATTTGCGAATGAAGCCTCACTCAGAGAGGTGAAGTGACTCACCCCAGCTCACACAGCCTTTAAGCATCAGCCCAGGGTTTGAACCAAGGACCCTCTGACCCCCAAACCTTGGCTCTTTCTACTTGCCCAAGATCACAGCCTCAGCCAGCAGGTGAAACATAATGGGGCCTTCCAGGCACCACTCTCCCGGTCACAAATGTCCCTCCTCGGCAGTGTCCCCACCTCCCCCAGGCCCTGCCAGCCAGCTTTGGTCCTGATACCTTGGCCTCTGCCACAGTCCTCTGTCTGGTCCCATCCACCAGTCCCTCATCCTTCAGGGCAGAGAGGGGGGGCCTCGAGCCCCACAGCCGGCTCCAAGAGATATTCAGGGGTTACCATCCCTGGATCCCTAGCCCCGAGAGACTCAGGAATCTCGAAACCACACAGCAGCAGCTGTTCCAGCCACAGCCCTGGCTGCCAGCGCTGGGACAGAATTAGCTCTGTGTTGGGAGAAAATTTCCTCCCTGGTCCCACGCCCACACCCGGGAGCTCTGGCTGAGTCACCGTAGTGGGGATCGAAGGTGCTGGCTGCCTAACAACCTGCCCCATTTTCTTGGGGTTGGGATGGGGCTGCGTTTGGGCTTAGGACTCTGCAGCGGTGGGAAAAAGCAAGGAGCTTATGCCCTTCGACGTGGGCAACCTGCTTGCCCAGAGGCCCCAGTAAACCTCCAGTGCCTGATGGGAGCACTGAAGCAGGAAGACTGCCCCCCCCCCGCCACCGCCAAATGTCCACTCCGCTGCCTGGATTCCCCCCCCATTAGAATGACCCATGCCTTCTCCCCAATGTGCTGTCCTCAGATTCACTGCTCCCTGCTCTGTGCCCTGCAGGCTGAGCTGTAGGAATAATATTATTAACTCCCTGCCCTCTGACCTCCAGTTGACTCCATCCATGAAGGCCCAGCAGGGGCTGCAGGACAGGAAGAAAGCAGGTTGGGTGTTTATTGTCCCAGTGCCCTCCCTGCAGGGTCTCCAGGAGTCGGTCACAGCTACACAACCTGGGTCCCAGTAAGCAGTCCCTCCCTGACCCCTCGACCTAAGGGCAGGAAGGGACCTGGGGTCCAAGATACAAGGATGCATCATTTAGGCTGTCCACACTTTCTAAGTCCTCCCTTGCCTAAGAACTCATCAAGGCCTCATTTGAGTGGGTCATCTGTTTCCCGCTGAGACCCTGACCCAGAATCCAGACTCTCCGTGTCTCCCCCTCCGACACCCACACGTCTGTTTCCTAAACAGCTCACAAATCTGTCCATCATTTCTGCCCGCCTGGGTGAGTGCTAGAGATCCCTAACCAGCATGTCACTTGCACTATAATTTCATTTTCCACCTAGTAGCTGGAGAGACCATGTCAAAATGCAAACCGCATCACAGCTCTCCCCGCTTAAAAGCCCCTGGCAGCTCCCCTTTGTTCTTAGAACAATGCTAACTCCTTACCGGTGTCCCGGAGGCCCAAGCAGTCTGGCCCCTGCCTACCCTAGGACTGAGCGGAGGCTGGACCCCAGCCCCAGAGAGAATCCTGACTCGGAAGCAGATTCCTGGCCCAGGCAGAGGGCGGACTCTTCCTTGCAAACCCAGCCCCACTATTTTACTGCAGACCCAGCAGCTATTCCAGCCACAAAAGACCCCCAAGATTGTTTGGATGTATGTGTCTCTTTGGACATATGTCCAAGATTGTTTGGACGTATGTTGTTTGGACGTATGTCTCTCTTTGTTTGGACATATGTCTCTCTTTCCAGGCCAAAAGGCTACTCTGGCCCCCACCGTGGGTCCAATGCACAAACACTATGAATTCTCCCGGCCACTCAGCTTACATCCAAAGCGGTCAGGGAAATAGCCTGGGTCTCTCCCCCGTAAACAGTGCCCCAGCCCCTGGAGGTGGCCTGTAAACAGATTTTCTCCCATGCTCATAACCCACTGGGCTGGGAGGCCCGGCATCCCGTTCGCTTACTCCCCTGAAGTCGGCCTTGAGTCTACTCACGTCAATAGTCCCCAAGCTGTGTACACAGAATATCTGGGAGGCAGCAGGCACAGGGGTGTTACGTGAGCCGCTCAGGATGTGGTCGGAGGAGGCTGCCAGTGGTGGTCGCCGTCTCCCCCGTGCTGGCAATGCCCTCAGTGTTCTGCTCATGGCGTGGGCTTGGAGCCCAGACTCTGAGTGGCTCCTGGGTGCCCTGCGAGTTGTCATAGTTCCAGCCCCTGTCCCCCTAAATCCAGGCCAGCACAGCCCACCTTCAGCCCTGAGGGCCAGGCTGCATCTGATACCGCCCCAGAGCATGGCTTCTCCTCTGGGTACCTTGAGATGCGTGGAAGGGAGCAGCCAAAGGAACTGTCCCCATCTTTAGTGCCCCAACCTGCTGTGGGAGAGAAGGGCGAGGAAGCTGAAGACCGGCCTCATCTGCTTCTGCAGCCCTTCTTTGCAGCCCCTCCCTCTCTCTCTGTTACTCTGAGAACCTTACCAGGCCCCTGAAAGTCACTCCTGGACATTCTGGTAAAGAGCTTTTGACCCTAGAATGCCAGGGTTAAATATTATAATAATCACCAAAATATCCATATTTTATTGAGCACCTACTATATATGCCAGGACATTGAGAAGCACCTTATGTGTATCATCTCACACAAACCCAGGGGGATTATTATGGCCATTTTAGAGTTGAGGAAGCCAAGGCCAGAGAGGTTAAGGGTCTTACCCCAAAGTCACGTGGCTAGTGAGAGGCAGAGGTAGGATTTGAACCCAGATTAAGAATACAGTGCTCTTTCTTTTATACCTTACAGGATCTACTTGGCAAATGTCTTTAGATTAATCCCTGACCATTTGGGGCCTTGGTTTCCCCAACTATAAAACAAGGAGGTTGGAGTTGATGGCATCAAAGGCTCTCTTCCAGCTTTAAAATATGCCATAATTGAATGGGCCAAGTGTCTGTCTATTCCTAGCCTTGTGCCCATAAAAAGACAGCATGGCTCAGCTCCACGCTGTGTGACCCCAGACAAGTTGCTTTACCTCTCTGAGCTATAGTAGGGTTGCCTATAAAATGGCAATAATAAAACCTTCCTTTCAGAAAATCCAGGGATCTGGACGAAGCGAGCTCTTGGGACCCCTTGCAGGATTAAGATCTCTGGGATGGAAGCCTCCCCACCACCAAGACCCCAAGTCTGGGGGGTCCTTACTGACTGTGACAGTGTTGTCTCAGACTCGCCCCCCTCCCCCTTCCCAGCTGCACAGTGGCTAAAAGCCCATACTTGAAAGTCAGCCAGACCAGGTTTCAAGGCCCTTCCTCATTCAGTGACTGTGGACATATTACCTCTCTTCTCCAAGCCTCAGTGTGCTCATTGGTAAAATGGGGCTGATATTATTACCTCCCTCCTAGGGTTACCGTGAGCATATCACAAAATGACGAGGTGAACGTGGTATCTGGTGCGCAGCAGGTGCTCAGCAAACGTTTGTATAGAAAAATCAGATGGTGACGTGCCTGTGAGATCCGGTAGCATCCCTGTCTCATGGAGGGAGGGGAGAAAGCCAGGCCAAATATCCAGTTTGCAGATTCTGAACCAAAGCAAAGGGCTGTGTTACCAGGAAACTCACAGAGCTCAAAGATGAGCCTGGATGGTGTCTGGAAGTAGAGGAGGGCTGGGAGCCAGCCAGCGGTTGCTCTCAGCCTCCTCCTTCCAGACCAGATGCCTCCCGGGGCCGGATGAGGAAACGGTGGCTACTGCCATTCCCTCCCCGTCTCGGCCCCTTCTCCTTTCCTGGCATCCCCACATCCTCTGCCAGAGCTTCTGCAAAGCATTTTTCAACTTGACTATAGTCCCTCGGTTAAAACAAGCATTGTCCCACTTCCGGCTGCACAGGGCATTAAAGCATAACAAGGAGGTGCCCAGGCTATGTGGCCTCGGGCCCATTCTCCACATCTCCAACCTTCCGTTTCTAACCTGGCACATACAGATGGCCCAACATACTGTGAAGATGAAGGAAAATGATTATATGAAGCACCTAGCAAAACAGCCAGCCGCTCATAGGGCCTCAGACGATGCCAATTCCCCCTTATGCCCATTTAACAGATAAGAAAACTGAGATTCAAACAAGTTTCATGATCTTTCCCAAAGTTACCCAGAAACTGAGCAATGGGTATAACCAGGAGCTCTAGGCTGGACTTTGGGCTTCTCCTCTCCTGGTTTTCCCTGGAATCATTTTCCATATGACTTAGAACTAGATTTCAGTTCCACCTCCAGCACTTGGAGGCTGTGTGACCTTGTATAGGTTGCTTCACCTCTCTGAGCCTCAGGCGCCTCATCCATAGCATCTTTCTCTAGGAGTTGTGAGGATGCAATAAGACAAGGCTGGTAAAGTGCTTGGCCTTGTGCCTGCCATGATCACAGTTACCAATACTATTAATACCAGTAATTAGTAATATTACAGGAAAGGGGGGGGATTTATCTCACAGCGGTAAAACTGGAAAATATGTTTCCACCCTCTTGGTGGGGTCCTTTATTTTAGGATCCAAGGAGAACTTGGCAGGACACAGCCTTTTCTAGAATTCCCAGAATGTCAGGGAACATTGGGTAAATTGGAGACACCAGGAGGCTGCAGCATCAGGTCACAGACCCCTTTCCAGCCTTCTCCCATGTCCCATCTGCTCGTCGCCTGAGCAGCCCTGAGGCCCCAGCACAGCTAGACGAGAGCAGCCCCGCCCAGGCCCCTCACTGTCTGCCCAACAGCCCTGTTCACTCCAGGCCACTTTGCTTCGGAGACTTCCTGCCTCTGGCCTGGAACGTTCTCCTCCATGGCCCTGTCACGGGAGGAAGTGTGCGCAGCGTGGGCCTGGGGTTCCAGGAGTGCGGTTTGGCACCTTTGCCTGGGAGAGGTCAGAAAACAGAAGCCCTCTTGGAGGGTGAGGGAGGGGAAGGGAGGGCGAGGTGCGGTCCCTTCCAGACAGGCTGACTCAAACCCTCCAGGAGGCTGAGAAACTTCCAAGAAGATGGCCTTGACATTGGGCTAATGGAAAGCTCAGAAGGCCAAGGATTCTTCCCTCCAATTCTCTGATCCTCCTCTCTCCCTTCCTCCATCCTTCCAAGAAATATTTATTAAACACCTATTGTGTGCCAAGCCCAGATCCAGATCCAGGGGCTACAGCAGGGAACAAAATGGACACATTGCTTCCCTGGAGGGGCTGGCATTCTCGAGGGTGAGGATTGGGTAACAAACAGATAAACACATTTGTAATAAAGAGGACAAACACCTCTAGAGCCAAACTGCCTGGGTTTGAACCCCCGCCCTGCCATTCACCAGCTGCGTTACTGTGGGCAAGTCACCACACCTCTCTGTGCCTCAGTTTCCTCATCTGAAAAATGGGGGTGATAGCTCTTTCCTCATAGGGTTGTTACGAGGATTAAATGAGTTTACGTTGGTAATGTTTAGAAGCATGCCTGGTTCATTGGAAGCAGTATGTAAGTGCTGGAAAAATGAAACGAAAATAACAGATGATGATATATGCTATGAACTAAAATATAAAGAGGAGTGGGGCATAGAGATGGGGGCGGGGTGCTATTTTAGGCAGAGTGTTCCGAGAAGCCCTCTCTGATACGGAGACCTTTGAGCAGACTTGAATACAGGGAGAGGGAGACACATCACTATCTGATGGAAGAGCACTTCAGGCAGCGGGAAGGGTAAGTGCAAAGGCCCTGAGGCAGGAGCAGGTTTAGCAGGTTCAAGAAACAGCGTGAATCCATTCATTCAAACATCCATTCAATAAGCAGCTAGTGAATACCTTCTAAGTGTCACACTCCTTGTTGGAGACTGTGGGAGTCTGTGCCCCCAAGTAGGGGAGGTGGGTGCAGGACCATGGCATAGTCAGTGCTCTGAGATGTCACCTAAAATCCAGACTTCCAGCAAACCAGCCCTATTGGGCCTGCATCACAGACAGGATGGGGTTCTTGGCAGCCTCCCTATGTTCAACCCCTTGACTCTGGGGCAATGAGTCTGCTGTGATTCACCATGGAGCCTGCCCTGGCTCTCTACTGTTGTCGAAACAGGAGCAAGATAAGAGAAAGATGAACAGTCATTCTCACTTTCAGCTTTAATGGGAGAGTGTGGATTTCTTTGTGGAAGTGGAGAATGTTCCGATGTTAGTCAGTCGTGTCTCCTGCCTGACCTTGTTGCTGGCTGAGTTTGTGGCCCTGGCTCTGTACAAAGCAAAGGGAAGGTAGCCAGGGAAATCAGGGGAGGCTTCTGGGAGGAAGTGACATTTGAGCTGAGGCTTGAGGGGTACGACGCCTTTGCTTAATGGAGCAGTGGAGGGAGAAGGCATCTCCGCAGAGGAAACTGTGTGCAAAGGTACAGAGGCTGGGTAACGTGCGGTTAGATTGTGTGTGGGTGTCTTGTGCATGTGTGTCTGTGTGTGTGTGGCGGGAATTTTGGGGGGATGGCAGGAGACGTGGCTGAGAAAAGAAGAGGGGATCAGATTATGAGACCTCCTGCAAGGTACCAAATTTATCCTGTGGGCAATAGGGAGCCATGGCTGGTTTTTAAGCAGAGGGGTGTCCATTTTTCTAAACAACCCCAGCTCTAGCCCAGGTGGCTCATACGGAGACTGCATTGGAAGAGGGGAGAGTGGAGGCAAGAGGCTAGCAAAAGACCTGATGAACTGAGTGAGAATCCCCCACCAGCTCCAGGTCCACTCAGAAGTGGCAGTTTTTGGAGGCTTCAGAAATCAAGGGCCCCATCACAGAGCCGGGGAGTCTGGCAATCTCCCCATTTTCTTGAGGGAATTCTTCCTCAGCCGGCATGGGCACATTTGCCTCAAGAGCCGTTTCCATGGCAACTGCCAATGCTCCAAGAAAAATCTTGGATGAGCAGAGGAGTAGGGACAGGATACACCAAAATGAGTCTTCATGGAAGAAGCCAGGTCACACTGGCCAGTCCCAGGGGCTGAGACCCAACCCCAGCCCGAGAATCCCTGATGCCACAGACGAAATCTAGTCACCATGGCAACACTGATTCCCCATCCTTGGGTGTCACTGGGGATGGGGAGAGACAGGAGGGAGGAAATGCCAAGGGGCAGCCAGACCAGTAGCTTACAAGGTATGCTAATCCTAGGATGGGTGTGAGAGGCAGGTAAGTGAAGAACACGGGTGCAGATGAAAGAGCAGCCTCTGGGGTCTGATTTTTGGATTCAGAAAGGCATCCCCTACCCAAAAATTGATGCCTGGTAAACCCTGTTGCTAGGCCTTGAATTCCACCATTAGAGTTCTACTTTTAACTCCCCCACAATTAACTGCAGTAAAAGTAATAATGGCCTGGGGGCCAACACTCCCACCACCACCACCATTCACTGGCTCAGGCTGGTTGGGGGCAAGGCTGGAGCAGCTGTGGGTGTGGAGAGAAGCGAGGGAGAGAATAGTTTATGCTAAATGATGGGGGTGGCGGGACATCTCAAGGATGCAACCTGATGCCCCCTCCAGCAAACCTGAGGAGTGCATTGAGGGCTGAGCTTAGAGAACCAACTGACAGAACCTCCCATCGTGTCCCTGGTTTGCTGTGTGACTTTAGGCAAGCACTTTCCCTCTCTGATCAGGCCTCAGTTTCCATATCTCTAAAATGGACAGGTTGGACTGAGAGAGGAAGACTTTGGAGTGGAGGAAAGAGAGAGTAGGAAAGCAAAGAAAGTTGGGGTGCAGTGTGGAGGAATCATGGGGGTTGCAGAGCTTTGAAAGACAAAAGGCAGAAATGTTGCTATTATGTAATCATTAGCTATTCCTTGAAATAGGATTTGGGGGAAGGTTAGACATCCAGCTCATAAAGCTCAGGCTCTCACTGAGGCCAGATGGTGGAGGGGCTGAGTGCCCAGCTGGGGAGCTAGGCTGCCTGGGGTTAATCTCAGCAGTGGAGGATCACTTACCTGCCCTCTGCCTCAGTCTTCCTATTTGCAAAGTGGGGAAAATTGTAATACCTCTTGCACTGAACTATTCTGGGATTAAATAACTTGACATACGTAGAGCGCACAGCATAGATCCTGTTTCTTGTTATCTCACTATTGATGAAACAAGGCTAAAAGCATCTACGTGGGGGCATGTGCGCGTGCGCGCCTGCCTGACCCTGACGTTACTAAGTTTCAGGGAAGGGATGTTAAGGGGAAAAGGCAGCCCAGATCAGGAGGCTGGGTGGAGATAAGCTGCAAAAAAGAGGAAGGGAGGGCCCCTGGCTGTGAGCACTGAGCTCTGTTCCCCTTCGCCAGCCCGAGGGAGGTCAGCGACATGCACGCACCCACCCAGGACAGGGCGGCAGGGTTCGTGGGAAACTGCCGGCTGGGTTCAGGGAGGAGCCACAGGGGGAACCTTGGACCCCAAGTCCTTCCAAGACGACCCACTCACTTGTGCCCCCAGGAGCCCAGTGCCCCTTGAATGCGTGGCGGTCAAGGCCTCTGGGCATTTGCTCTTACAGGTTGCTGTGCTGGGGGTCAGAGGAACCTTTTCCTGTCCTGCTCCCCCCAGCCTCGCTACGCACTGGACAAAAAGACAGGCAGAACGGAGAGCAAATGGTAAGAAGACAGAGAATGATCTGCTGGCATGTGCCAGACGTCTGGCTGGATGCTTTGCCTTCCTTATCTCCCCGTAGCCTGACCAGCTCCCCACCCAAGACGGGGATGGTTATTATCCCCACTTAACAGGTGTTGAAACTGAGGCTCTGAAAGGAACCTGGTCAGGATCACCAGACAGCCCTGGTGGAGCCAGGACTTGAACTTGGATCTGTGGTCTCCAGAGCCCGTGCTCCAGGGCACCCCAGCTGCAACCCACACAGCTGTTGAAAATGTTCTCCTGTCCTTATCACAGCGCTTCTAAGCGTCCTGGGTGGGCTGCTGGCCTCTTTCACTGCTAGGCCGTGACAAGCCTTCAGGCCGCATTCCTTCCTCTCCCTCCTTCTTCCCCGGGTTCCCAGGTGCAGCCCTGGTAGGGGAGGAATCTAAACCACTGAGAGGCTGGGGGTGGGAGGTGGTGATAACAGTGGCCCTTACTTGTCAGGCGCCAACTGTGTACCCAGGGCCTCTACTCAGAACAAACCTTTAAGGTGGGTATTTTCATTCCCATTTTGCAGATGTGGAAACGGAGGCACAGAAAAGCAAAGCCACTAGCCCAAGATCCCACACCTAGGAAGAGGCAGAGGTAAGATTTGAACCTGGGCTGTTCTGACACGGGGGCCCACACCTTCAATCACCGTGACTGCCCTTGACGTTCTGCGACTTGCTGGCTGGGGACTCCACTGTGTGCAAGGCCCTCTGTTCTTGCACCCGCTGACTCGCCCATGCACGGGGCAGGCAGGGGAGCCGTGTCTCACATACCCACAACCCCACCTCAAAGAGCCTTCAGTGACCCGACTTACCCACCTCTGGCCAGTGCAGTCGCCACACGCCAGGCTCCAGAGCAGGCCGGGGGCTGCAGAGGCACGTCCAGCCAGGAGGACCCCTGGGAGATCCTGCAGGCCTGAGCCGCCCCAGCCGCGCCCCGCCCAGGCTGCCAACACCAGGCACAGGGCCCCCGGGGCACTCAGGCAGGCTCTGGCCCCCTGGAATTGCCTGGCTCCAGCCCAGGCAGCTGACGGAAGGGCTGGCATTGGTGGAGTATGTAGGAGATCCCACCCTGTTCCCAGGCTTGGGGGGAGGAGGGACAGGCTGCCCTCCCCCTTGACCCTATAACTGTGCTGTCACCTTTTCCCAAGGAGAAACTCAGCCTTGCCCGAGAAAGGGTCTCACTGGGAAAACTGCCCCCCACCCTCAGTGGAAAAAACAGACAGTTGAAGCCCAGAAGAAATGTCAGAATCCTTAAAAGCCCCTGCTGGAGAGGCTATAGGCTCGAGGGGTCTGCCACCCCCATGCTACAGAAAAAGGAAACTGGCTCAGGGCAGCGGAGGGCTTAAGCCTCACACAGCTGCAGCAAAGCCAGGTGCCGAGGCCAGCCTGACCCCTGAGATCTCAGGCCATGACTCAGTCTCTTCATCTGCAAAGCGGTCCAGTGTAACGCTTACATGAGATCACAAATGCAGGGTATATAGGTTGACCAGTCATCCCAGTTTGGGGGTGTCCTGAGAAATAGGACTTTTGGTGCTAAAACCAGAACGTTCCAGGCAAATCAGGACAGGCAGGTGGCCCTGCCTATATGAAAATCCCAGCCCCAACAAACACACCCCGTGGCTGTGATGTTTAAAGGAAGCTACTTCTGGAGTCAGATAACATCGACTTTGTTATTCTAGCTCTGTCATCATTTAAAAAAAAAAAACTTTTATTTTTTCATTCAGTTAAATTTGACAGATCTCTGCCAGGCACTGTGCTAGGCGTGGGGATGCTGTAGAGAGCAGAGGGGGCAAAAACCGGTGCCTGGTAGAGCTTAGAAAGACACAAGACATCATCACACAGGCAGCAGGAAGGGGAGCCCTCCTGGTAAGTTGCTTGGTTTCTGAGGCTTGGTTTCACCTCAAAATGGGGGACCATCCACTTAGAACCTCTTCTTGGGCATCCCCTAGGCCCTCGAGCCATCACTCAGAAATAAAATCATCAGAAAAAAAACTCTCCCTGGGTTCTGCCATTTTCCAGAGAAGGTTGCCCTTCTCTCTCTTCCCCCATCCCCACAGCAGAACTTCTAGAAAAACCCATCAAGTCATTAGAAAGCTCTTCCTTTTTTTTACTAAACTGAACTCCAGCAACCTGCCACATTCCCCTCAGCCTGGGTCAGCCCCCTGGAGTCACACAGGATAAGCCAGCCACCTCCTTCCCCTGGCAGCGGCCACTTCCTCACTTTAACCTTGGCCAGCACTTCCTCTGCATCATTCTTAACCCCTTACCTGCTGGTCCCTACAGCTGGGACTGCTCTTTCCTCGGGCAGGGGGAGGGGTGTTCACAGGCTGCTTTTGCTTGCAGGTTTGTCAAATTTTTTGTTTGCTTAGGTACTGGCTTGGTGGTCCCAAGGGTGGGGTAAAGCTCCGAAGAGGCTCAGGTATCCGAGGGAACGTAAATTAAAAGTGAGAGTGAAAGGAGGAAAGGAAACGGGTGGAGACAGAAAACGGAGCCAGGGCTGAGGGGAAAAATGCAGACAATAAGTAATGTCCTAAATACTTAGCCTGGGTGGGCCACACAGTGGACTCACAGACTGCTAGTCTGGAAAAGAAAAACCAGTTACAGGAGTCACGTGCCCCCTGGCTCAAAACAAACCTACTTCGGGGAAGGCGAAACCTTCGGGGACCAGGAACAGAAGGACCTTGTCCAGAGTTCCGTGTAGAGAGGACACAGCATGACGTGCAGGCCAGCATCCTCAGAGATGTGCTGACGGTAGATGCAGGCTTGAGGTTCCAGATGTTTCAGGAGAGGCTTCCAAACACTGGCTGCCTGAATACAATACCCTCTCCTGTAAGCTGGCAGCTCTGCCCCAAAAGGCCATTCAGTAGGAGCTGCTTTCCCCAGACGTGCCAGGGAAGGAGTGACTATTTGCTTTGGTCTAGACATCCAGGGTTATGCATTGCTGGCTTAATGGGAAGAAATTTCTAGAATGTCTGGGAAAGGGCCTGAAGTGTGTGGCCCTCAAGGCATTCTCGCTGATGCCGTTTCTCTGAACTGATGTCTTGATACTATAGGCAGCGGAGAGCAGGACATTATTCTCTGTGACAAATGCTAGAACCCAGCCACGCTCTCCACCAGCCGGAGACGGGCCTGGGGTGTCGTGACGCTCACTGCCCTGGGCTTGCTTGTCTGTTACCCTGTTCTATGGTAAAAGGATGCTGACAAGGACACTCACGACTCCTACAAGCACGGGTTTTCAGTCATTACCTTCTCCAGAGGATCTCTGTGTCCACTGAATATTAGCCCATGAGGACAGATTTCTTTCCTACAGACACTTCATCGAGGGGTCAAGCATTCTCTTGGAATGAGATGGCAAATCCACGGTGAGACATCGGCTGGACCGGCCGTGGCCACAGGGGGCCACTGGGAGCACATGTCAGCCACCAGGATGACATGGATGCTGAAGAAAGAGTGGGTCCTACATAAACCTCAAACAGGACCCTCTCAAGCCAGGTTCAAGGAGACCAGAAGGAACTTTCTCCTTGTGACACTGAGGAAGCTGGAGTCAGGTAGAGTAGACTTAAAATCCCAAATATGTTCCTGTGGTGGCCAAAGAGGTAACGGCGATGAAAGCCACGGACATTAGCGTTTATAATATCTCTTCACAGTGACACTTGCTTTAGCCTAATGGGCATCCATTCACAATTCTAAGTTGGCTTTTTTAATTTAAATTTTTGACTAGGCTACACAACTCCATCGAATTGGTGATGTTCAAAACTATCTAAAATTATAAAAAGGTTAGAATGCAAATCCTATCCTGCCACCATACACCCAGTCCCCACTGCACCCAAATCCTTTTGTTTCTTATGTCTCCTTCCAGAGTGTCTTTAAACAAATACAAATATATATTCCAAGTTCTTCCCTGTTTTACATGAAAGTTGGTCTATTACACACACTATTTTGCAACTTGTCTTTCTTACCCAACAATATACCTTGGAGATGATTTCATATCAGTGTGTAAAAAGCACCCATCCTTTTTGATGGCTGCATAGTATTCCATTATTGGATTTGCCTTCATTTACTTATCCAGTCTCCTGGGCGCAGGCATTTGGCTTGTTTCCAGTCTCTTACTGTTAGAGTTCATCGTCATGTATGTGTTACAGTATTACATGAAATCAGTGTGTGTGTGTGTGTGTGTGTGTGTGTGTGTGATTCCCCACTTACTCTTAATAGTGTCTGGGGCTCTCAAACCCTTTCTTTTATGATGAGAAAACAAGTCTTAAGCCCTTCCTTTTCACTGGCTGTGCTGTGATTTAATCCATCAAAAAAAAAAAAAAAAAGCTTCAGAGCCAGGTAGACTGGGATCAGAAATGAATGCTGCAGTGTATGAAACTATCTGCAGAGTATGGGAGACAGATTTAGGCCCGAGGCGCCCTCAACAACCCCAAAGGGTAGATCTGGAGCTTGTAGGTTCCCAGAGAAGAAGGCACTCAGGCTGGAGGAGGCACAGAACAGGGTAGTGACGGACCAGTCAGCAGATTTCTGGGGTCGACCCCGAGCTCAGAGCCTGGAGCCTGAGCCCATGGGAAGCCATTTTCTGGAGCTGGCTTGGCCGCCTTGGGCAGCCCACAGCAGATGCCGGCTTGAAGCTGTTTTCTGCTTTCATCCTGTTTGAAGATAAGGCCGTGATCGCATTCCCGGGGTGTGGAGAAACCTCTCCCCTCCATGCATGGGCCCTGGCCATCCCCGCCCCTCAGGAAAGGATCCAAAATAATTTTCCACCCATTTCTCATGAAGAACAAACCTTGGCGGGCAACAGAGCGCCCACCCCACGCCCAGGCACTCCTCATTTCTCCCTTACAGGACTCACATCTTCCCAACTTGGGACGGGCCCCAAGTGGCTGACAGAAGAGCCTTTGTCTCCCTCATCCCTCTTCCTCACCCTCCTGCCAAGAATCCTGGCAACGTCTCACTAGTGTAGGTTTCCAAGGGCCCCCGCAGTTTGTAGCCACAAGTGAGGACCCTTGAAACCACCATGATGCTGAGCTGTGGGAACCATCACCGTGAGCCCTCAGGATCCTTCCCATCCCTCACTTTGCTCTAGCCTCCCAAGAGCCCTGACACTACCCTCCCTTCACAACTGAGGAAACTAAAGCTCAGAGGGGGTCAAGCAACTTGCCCAAGGTCACACAGTTAAAAAATGGAGGAACCAGGACTTGAACCCAAAGCCATGCTCAGCGTGATAGCGAAGAGGGCAGGCTCTGGAGCTGGGCCATCCAAGTTCAAATCCCAGTTCTGCCACTGACGACTTGTGAGACTTCTTTGTCGCTTAAATTCTCTGTGCCTCACTTTCCCGATCTGCAAGATTGAACAGTGATAGTACATACCTCACAGAGTTGGTATTAGAATTAAATAAGAGAAGGAATACAGAGCGTCCAGAACAATGCCTGGTCCACGATAAGTTCTCAGTAAAGAATCTATCACTGTTTCTATTATTAGTGTCGTCAGGTATGATTACGATTCGTACGATTGCCTGGCATTGCCCCAGACCTGAATGTGGTACAGCCATAAGGGAGTGTGAGGATACAAAACCTCCTCTCAGAGCTTCTTTCACACTGAGGTGTAAATACCTGCTCACAGATTACATATTTCTCATTCATACATTCAGGAAACCTCACGGAGCCCATATTATCTGCCAGGTAGCAGGCAAGCAGCTCGGAATACAAAGATGTAATTCCAAGTCCTAAGAAACCCAAAGCCAGGTTCCTCCTCCCTCTGCTCCTCTTTCCATGGCCAGAATCATAGATACTTACTCCACTCTGGCCTTCCTCTCCCCAGCTCCCACCTTCTAAGGAAATGAACGAGCAACTTGAAATGAGTCCACCCCTCAGGTGAGGGTCACAGCCACACTAGCTCCGCCCACCATCCTGCTCCCCTCTCCCCAAGCCCGGACACCCTCCCTGCTGCAAGCACTCATTCATTCATCCATTCTATAACAGGAATAGAAGCTGTGCCCTGGAAGCTCTAGCACAGTCACATTCAAAGAAACAGTCCAGCAGCCATAAGCACTTATAAATAATTCAAATTGTACTGCCATCTCTCAAAGAACCACAAAGAATATTGTAGTAGGTGTTGGTGGCCCAGATCCCCTTTACCAGAGGGGAGCACCCATCCCACAGCTGTAGCGAATGCTCATAGCACAGCTCACTGCTGCCCCCTTCTCCTGAGAACTGCCCTCAGCCCAGCAGGAGCTGCTTCTCCCCGACTGCCATGGGGTACAATTCAGGCTCCAGAGTCCACCCACCCCCGGGATCAGGCTGAGGCTAGTCTCCACCTGAGACCATATTCTTGCTGACATCCTCCCTGTGCCCGACCCTTGAATGCAAATTTAAGGGTGTGCCCCCCAAAACCCACTAATCAGGATAAATAAGACTTTCATGCAGCATTGAAAAATCAAAGCTAATGCACAAAAGGCACGATGAGCAAAATATCAAAATGTTCAATAAAGATGAGATCCAACCCTGAAATGGCATGACCCTGCCTCCCTTCCCTCACCAAATCCCAGCCCTGCCTGAGACACACCCTCACCACCTCCCATTCACCAAATCCTCACCTCAGGCTCTGCTTCTGGGGAGCCCCTGCCTAAGACACAGCCACAGCTGTGGCTCAGAAGCCACAACAAGCCTCTTGGGACTGTCTTTTACTCATTCCTCTCCTGTGTATCCACCACCTCGACAGAGGCCCTACGACCCCCTCTCAACTCCTCCCCACTCAACCCCTTCCCACCAAAATCTCGCCCTCTGTCCCAGCCAGAGCAGGCTCCCTGCGCCCCTTCCCAGCCCCCTCCTGTGTCCTTCTGACCCACGATCAGCATCTCCCCCTTTCATTCTCTCTCCCCCAGTCCTCTCCCTCCCCGCCCACTGCCTGGACTCTGAGTCGTGATGGAGGCCTCACATGGCAACCATTGCATCCTGTTGCCCCTGTGGGGAAACCATGGTGTGCCAGGTACGTCCTCCTCTCTTGAAGTCCAGCCCTGGCGCTGGCAGCCAGAGCCTTCACCTCCACGCCCAATTTCTCAGTTCTTTCTGGGTGCCCCACCTCAGCTGCACCCGTGCCCTCCCTCACCTCAAAGGAGCCCAAGAGACCCTCTGAGCTCAAGCGAACTCCTGAACCAGTTATATTTCCCAAACGCTTCTGAGACTGTCCTAGACTTACCACTTTTCTAGGTTTGCCAAGTAAGGGCACGGCAGAATTAAAACTGTCTTTGACCATCTTCACCATTTCAGAAAACAAACAGTATGTTAATACTGACAAAAATCAATGAGACATGGACTCATCCTTCTCAGCTGAAAATACTTCACTTTATGAATAAAACAATCACTCGATTGTCTGTGTTCTCTCTTTTCGTTTCTCTGCAGGCTGTTAAAAACTTGGCCACAGAAAGGTTCCAGTGGGCCGGGGTTCTCAACCCCCCTTTTGACATCAGGGGAAACTGAGACCCACAGAGCAGCTCTGTCTTCCCATCCAAACCCACATCCTTGAATCTTCCCTGGAGGGAAACCACGCTGAGGTAGGAGGCCTGAGTTCCAGGCCCAACTCTGCTCCTAATTTTCAAAGAATCTGCACAAATCTCTTCCCCTCTCTGAGCCTCGAACCTGTAGATATTTCAGATGACCCTGAAGATGCCCTCTGGTCCAGCATTGAGGACATGGGGCTCAGACCCTGCCTGAGCTCAGGAGCCAGCACGGCTGAAGAAATGGTCTGGACACCCAGGCTTCTTTCTCTGACATCACGTTTGGGCCTCAGTTTCCTCTTCTGGGAATGCAAGTGTTGTGGTTAATGCTATCTGGGTTCAAACTCTGGCTCTGCCTTTACCAGCTGTGTGACCTTGGGCAAGTCACGTAACCTCTCTGTGCCTCTGTTTCCTCACCTACACAGCGGAGAAGCAAGGGAAGAGGACTCAATTGTCTGTGAGTGTCCCCCGTCAGACCTGACGATCCATGCATTCTCTACCCCAAGTTTCTCCAAATGAACCACAGAGATAGGAATCAGGTGAGGGGCCTCTCCCTGGAGCTGAGCCAAAGATTTCCAAGGGACACAATTTTGGTCTTTAAATGGACGGGAATATTACGGTGTTGAACACAAAAGTCCCATGCTTTCTTTTTTACAAAGCGTATGCCCTCAAAGGAATTATGTGTGTTTTAAAAATAAGGCACACGACCTCAAAATAACTTTAGTGAGGGTTGGTTTTGCGTAAGGGAAAGAGGGGACTTCAAGTGATGCCCCAGATGCTGTCCCCCAAAATATCAGGGGTTGGCCCTCTGCTGTTGCGGCTCGTGTGTTCATTCCCTCACTAAGGGTTAATGAGGGCCCATGATTCAGGGTGCAGGTAAGTGCTTGGTTTTGACCAAAGATGCTCCGTCCACTCCAGCTCTGGAAGATGTCGGTTGGCTCAGAGCACTGGCTGATGAAAAAAGGAGGGGGAAGGGGAGAGGAGTGGAGGGAGAGCCTGAAGGGGTGGAGGGGTCCCGGGAGCAGGAGGTGCATTGAGAAGGCAGGGGCCAGGCAGCCGGCCTTCTACTCAGCTCCCCACGGTGGCCCTGCTCCGCACCCCATGAGCTTCAGAGCCCCCTAAGGAACTTGAGTGTCTGGGGTGCCCCCAGCATTTCCATATGACATCCTAGGGGAGAAACCAGCCGGACACCACTGCCGCCCCCGCCCCGGGGGAGCCAGATGACGCCCAAAGAGGCCTTTCAGGCGCTTCCAGAACTGATGGCTGCCCCAGGGCCAGGGCCGCCTTTGATGTCAGCCCTGCATCCTTACAACCACCAGAGATGGAGCTGACGCAGCCCCAGTTTTCAAGAACACGGCTCTCAGCGAGGCACAGCAACTTGCCAAAGCGCCACAGCGAGAAAGCAGAAAGGGGCAGAGCTTCTCACTAAATCTGCCCCATCGCCGGGGACACGGACACCTAGAGACAGAGTCGTGAATGCCACACGCTTACCGAGCTCTGGGACCCCAGCTAAGTGCGTCCCCCACATGAACGCCCAATTCCAAGTTCCCCAACCCCAGGTTCTTTCCTTTAAACAAATGGCACGGCAAATACCAAAATAACAAAGGTAAAAAATAAAATAGGGCTTCCCTGGTGGCGCAGTGGTTGAGAGTCCGCCTGCCGTTGCAGGGGACATGGGTTCGTGCCCCGGTCCGGGAAGATCCCACATGCCGCGGAGCGGCTGGGTCCGTGAGCCATGGCCACTGAGCCTGCGCGTCTGGAGCCTGTGCTCCGCAGCGGGAGAGGCCACAACAGTGAGAGGCCCGCGTACCGCAAAAAAAAAATAAATAAATAAAATAAAATGTGCCCTCTCCTAGATCCATGTCCCCCCCACCAAAGACCCTGTGAGGCAGTGTCGTTCCCATTTCACAGATGAGGAAACCAAGGCTGCAGAACTAGGAAGGCGAGGAATTTGAAGCCAAGCAGTCGGATTCCAGAAGCTCTGACCATCGTGCCATCCTGCCTCTCCAAACACACCTTGACGAGCCATGCTTCTCCCCCGGTCTCCCGGCACCGGCTCCAATGCCCACACAGGGAAGGAAGGATGCCCGAGTGAGGGAACAGTTTTACCAGTTCAGCAGAAGGTGAGAGGGACCCCAGCCTCTTCATCCAGGTCACAGGACGCAGCCTTAACCACCCTCTCACCGCGGCCTGTGGGCTCTGGCAGAAGGCCACAGGCAGGCAGGCAGGCAGTGTAGACGTGGGTGTGCCAAGATTGCAACACTCACCCTCACGGCCTCCCAGGCCTGTTCGGTTTCTCTGAGCTCCGCTGATATGCAGCTTTGTCCCATTAAAAAAAAAAAAAAAAAAAGTCAACGCAATTCTACAAGAAAAGGGAGGAACAGAGACGTCCCAGTGGAGGTATGAGGAAGTGGTAACACAGACGTCTATGGAACTGACTCAGTCACTGCCTGTCCTCAGGTTCCGGAAGCAGGGGAGGCTGCCACTTACTGACCTCCAGGAGGTTCCCGGGCCAAAGGCTCCCCTCCCCCGTGTCCAAAAGCCTGAGGGTCCACCACTGTGGACACGCTGTGCTGGCTTAGGCACCAGGCTCACAAACCCCTCTCCTGCGAGCTGTCACCGGCTGCAAACGCCTCAGCGTGAAGGAGTTGATCCCTTTGGTTTTCAGTGGAACATCTGGAGGAGAAGAGTCTTCTGAGGGATGGGGCATGAGACTCACGTGTTGATTGAGCTATCAAAGATGAATGAGATAACCCTGACTGGTGTAGGGAGAGTCTGTGGCATCAGTGGAAAGGCCTGGAAATCACAGAGGAGGAGGGTAGGTGAGCTCTGGAGAAGGGACCAGGAGAATAGGAACAGCCCTTGTGGTGTCCAGGTAAACAAAGGGCAAGGCTCAGGAGCCTGACTCCTTTCGCTGTGAGCTGTGTGGCCTTAGGGAGCCAGTTAACCTCTCTGATCCTCAATCTCTGAGCCTCATCCTTCACAGGAAAAAAATGACTGCCAACAGTCTGGGGGTTGGAGCAGAAGGGGGTGATTAAAGAATTCAATCTCATTTCAGGAAGTATTTACCAAGGACCTGCCACGTACCCCATTTTCAGGGCCCAGAAGTCTTTGCAGGGACCCACTAAGTGCGGGACCCAGTGCTAAGCCCTTTACATGGATTATCTCCTTTAATTCTCACCACACAACTCAGGGCAGAACCTGCCAACACTCTCCTTTACAAGTGGGGAAACCGAGGCTGAGAGCGAGGAACCGACCCGAGATCACCCAGCTGGTCATCAAGCGACTCAGGATTCGAACCCAGGTCTGCCTTACTCCAAACTGAATCATTACTTTGAGGGCCCCATCAAAGCACAGAAAGCCAGGGCCACTGGAGGTGGGACGTGTTCCCAAGGCAGAGAGGGAGGCTGTGAATTAGGGAATGGAGGAGGGGTGAGCACGCGTTTTCTCCAGGCCTCAGTTTCCTCGGCTGTAAAATGGGACAGTTTGCCCCATCTCCCACATTTCTAGCCTCTCACAGCTCAGGACCCCCGCTGCTCTGCCCACCACCTGAGCCAGTCCCTCATGCTCAGGCCACAGTTGGTCTTCAGCCCCAACTCTGTGCCACTCTGCATCTCACGTAAGCCAGCCAACACCCTCCACCCCGTGAGGAAAACCCTTTAATCACCCCCAATTTACAGTGGAGCAAACTGAGGCTCAGAGAAGTTAAGTGTCCTCTCCGAGGTCTCACAGCCAGCGAGGGCAGAGGTGGGTTTCAAAACAGGTCCGTGAGCTGGCAGAGTCCCGCTTCTACCCCGGGTGGCCGTTTCTTTCTTACTCAAGGGATGTCGTTTTTCTTCCTGACCCAGATCCCTGACCATTGAAGAAGGCCCCCTGTGAGTCGCATCTGTCATAAAAGAGACTGAAAATTGCCCGAACTTCCCGAAGACCTGCTCTTGACGTCAGTCAGCTCTACCCCCCGGCGATGGCAGGGGCCAGCAGACCCTTCAATGCCCAGCCCGGTTCATCTGGCTCCAACGGGCAGCGGCCAAGTCCTTCTCCCCGCAGGAAACATATCCCGGGCTGGCCACAGGTGCCACCCTAAGTCAACTCTCTTTAACCCTGAAGGAAACACCTCGTTTCTCCCAAGTTCCGTGCCTACAGCTGTCAGCAGGTCCTGGCTGTGCTAGGAGAAGAGACCCAACATTCAGCGGAGAAAGCCACCAATGCAAAGAAATATTCTCTCCTCCGCTCTGGTTTCTGGACCAGACAACCCAGGAGATGAAGCCACTAACCAACATGCCCTTCTGCCAAGTTGGAATTTCAAACTCAATTCACTTGAGATTGTCTGGAATCTTCACTCGTCCAAATGTTCAAGTTTAAGCACCAAGTTTGGAGAGGGCAAGGTCTGGGGACAACAAGATGCTGTTCCGGTGAGATGGGGCGTACTGGACCACGCAGCAAGTTGCATGGGACCTTCAAGGCCCTGCAGAACATCCAGGCTCCCTCCGGCCGTTCCCTGCTTCCATTCGCCACATCAGATGTTCCTCGCTCGTCAAGCTGCTCACGTTGCTCTCCCGGCCAGAAATATCTTTTATTTCTGGCCAAGTTTTCCTCCAGGCGCTCGAGGCCAGTCATCCTTGGAACCAGCCCAGGTGCATGCTCCCTTCTCCAGACACTATTTCCTGACTGCCCCGATCAAAGCTACCCCCTCTTTGCTCCCGTGGTAGTTCGGGCGCTGAATGCACCAGGCAGGCACTGATGGGAGTGTCTTCAACAATCGAAAAGGCCTTGGTCAGAAAGGCCCAGGTGAAACTCATTTGAGACTTCTGACCTCCAGAAAGGTATGATCATAAATGTGTATGGTTTTAAGCCACAAAGTTTGCAGTGGTTGTTATAGCAGCAACAGGCTCATACACTGACTATCTGAGCAATTCGTTCATCCCACACCCCGGAATTCATAGATTCTGGAAACTGTTCAAACAAATTCTGATAACAAGGGATGGGCATATTTTTAATGTCCCCTGGCCCTAATCACCACCCCCAGATCACTGACTGAACACTGAAGAACTCAACAACTCTGAAACAAGAGGAAACTGAGGCTCAGAGACCAGAACCCAGGTCTGCCTGGCTACACCCCACCAGGCCTCCTGTGTCTCTGACCCCTGAGCTCCAGGAGGAAATACTGAGCACGCTAGCCACTGTTTCTTGCACCAGATGCCCCACCCCCCACCCACCCAACCCACCTCCTTGCACAAGAGCTGCTCTCAGTGGGATCCCAGGGCCAAGATCAGAGGACCCAAGTCACATACCCCAAGAAAGCAGAACCGATTCTGACATTCTGCCTGGATAGCAGCTGACCCTTCTGCTGAGTCAGCTGCTGATACTTCCAAGGTTGCCAGAGTGTGTCTATGGTGGGTGGGACACCCCCCCACTGCCCACGGAGCCCAGGACTCCCCCATGGGGCAAGGCATGAAGCCAGGAGACTGACTGAAATGACCTTTCCTGTCTTGGGAACCCGAGGTCACAGGGCACAAGATGCCCACATCACCCCTGTGTACAAACGTGAATATCAGTGCCCACTTCCCCGGGAATTAAGATAGAAGCGCCTTCACTGAGCTGGCCATGTGCTGTGCTCGTGTATATTTTTACGTATATTAACTCGTTTAACCCCCAACAACCCTGTGAAGTGGTAGACCCTGAGAGTATCCCCCCCTTAGAGATGAGGACTCAGAGGGGGAGGGAGGTTAGAGGGCAGAGACGGGGTCTGAACCCTAGAGCAGGTGGCTGTGGAGTTCATGCCATGTCATGCTGTCAGCCGATGGCAGCCTGACATTAATGTTTCTTTCTTTGACAGCACCGTGTAGAATTAACATGGCCTCTGGCTTCCACCCAGCAGGGCAAGAAATTCTACTCTTCCTCTATCATGCTTGTGCCCAACGCTGCAAAAATATAGAGGTTCCAAAAGAGAAGTATTGTAAATTAACTGGTGTCCTAATTTTGCCTGAAAACAGCACGTCCTGGGAGCCAGAAACCAACCCTGCATCCCAGGCCCGAAGCTAGGGCCTCGCCCTCAGCCAGGGGCACATAAGGAGTCCTGACCTGGGAACCAGAGCCCCGGGTCTTAATCCTACCAAGTGACCTTGGGAATGTCGCTCAACCAATCAGGGCCTCACTTCCCTCAGATCTAATACGGGGGCCAATGTAACTACCCTCACAGCCCCTCCACAGTCCCACGAGGGCAGGAATCCTGTCTTTTTCATCACCCTGCCTTGTGGAGTGCCAGACACAGAGCAGGGGGTAATAAATGTTTGTTGAGTGACTGAATAAAAGTCTATGTGACAAGTTTGCCTCCCCTCCCCCAAAGGCCTTAAAAACAGGGACTGGGCTGACCCATCTTAGGTTCTCGCACAGGTACAGCTTTCGCTCCTCGGTGGGTTTATTCACGCAGGAAATCGTCCACAAGCACCTACTATGCGCCTGGCCCAGTTAAGGCCTCGGTGGCATCCAGGACCCACACACAGCCTCAGCTGTGTCCTCACACGCCACCCCCTTCTTTTTTTTCTGGCCAGTGACTATAATACTTAGTCACAGTGGGCTTCCTCGGCCCAAGACAACGACCCGGCTGCCTTCTAAACTGCAAGCTTGGCCCATTCTGGGCACTTGGACAATGATTCCTTCACTTCCACTTCCTTATACCCAGCCCTGGGGAAATACAGCCCAAGGAAAACCCCTACCCTAACCCCACACATGCACTGGCAGACACACACGCAGCCTTGCACACATGCACTCCAATGTGCAGCAGGACCCTAGGGCAGAAGTTGGATTTTCTGAGTTCAAATCCCAGTTCTTTTGCTTATGAGCTGTGTGACTTTGGGCAAGTCCCTTTACCTCTCTGAGACTCATTTTCTTCCTTTATAAAATGGGAATGCTAATCATGAAGCCTTTCCATGTAGTGTTATAGGGAGATTCAATGAGATAGTGGATACAAAAACCTTTGGTTCATCAATGTGATTTGCTCAACAACATTGTTATTTTTGTTTCCTTTCTCCAGGAGGGAAAGAGAATGGCAGTTGCCTAGGTTTCAAGGAAATCCATGTTTAGGGGGCCTGGAATGTGGGAATTTACTCAGTCTATTTGATGGGGATTATTTTGAGGATAGGAAAGTATTTGTGGGTCCAACATCACCATGTTAACTTTAAGATTAACTAATGAAAATTTAGAATCAGAGACTGGAAGAGACCCAAGAGGTCACCGTATTTGTGGCAGAGACAGCTAGCTGTCCACAAAAATTCGTTCTCCCTTCCACAGTACACAGCCATAGATGGGAAAGAGCCACCCTTGCCAAGAGCTACATTTCACAGCCTCCTTTGCAACTAGATTGGTCACATGACTAGTTCTCGTGTGTGGCAGAAAACAGTTAAGAAGCAAACATGCCCCCTCCATGCTTTCTTTCCTTGGCGATGATGTCCAAGGGAGAGTCGGAATGTGAGATGGCTCACTGAATCACTGTGTGGAAGAGGACAACCCTCCACTCACAAATACCTGCCTTATAACAAACGTCTCTTTTGTTTGAGCCATTATACGTGCTTGGGTCTATTTGTTACTGCACCTACTGCCCTAATACAACATTCAACCTCCTTATTTACAAATGAGACGATTAGGGCCAGAGAATGAGAGTACCTTGCCTGAGGTCACACAGCAAATTCAGCAATGGTTAAGAACTTTGGTGTCTTAACAATTTGGAGTAGATTTTGCAGTTTTCAACCTGCCCCCGAGAGCCATGAGGATTCCGAGAGGCCCTTCGGCAGTGAGGGTGAGGTTCAGGGAGCTGCCGTCTGGAGTCCTCCACTTCTGTTTCTACTAGAAAAACATCACTTTTATCTGTCTTCAAATTGCACTTCTCCATATATTTTCATCAGAAGAAAGGGCTCTGTGGCTTAAACCAACATCAAAGCCCGAATGCTGGATGATGTGGTCTGACTTTCTGTGGTAGAAGACCAAGTTTTGCTGCTTCTCCACCGGTGTCTCCTGGCCTCAGCTGCTGACACAGGGCATGCAGACTCGCAGAAGAGCATAGATATTTGCTTAGAAAGGAAAAAGAGAAGCCTCAGTGTGCAACAAAGAACCCAGAAACTTGGACAAAGGACAAAAAGAAAAGACACTTAGCTCAGTTGTTCTCAGATTTTAGGGTGTGTCGAAATCACTGGGGGTGCTGATTCAAAATGCAGACTCCTATACCCCATCCTCAGAGATTCTGACTCAAAAAACTGATGCTCGTGGTCCCAGGATTGCCCTTTGAGAAATCCTGAGTCTAATTCGACTCAGTGTAATTCGACAGCAAGAACTACAGGGAAGATTGGTCTTGAAAAGGAGGTCAGGGATGACAAAAAGGAAGCTGGGGGCTGGGCCCTTGCATAGAGAGAGAAGGTAGGCCCACGGCTCAGCCACTTGCTCGCTGGCCTCTCTGAACCACATAGGTCTGAATGATCAGACTGACATCAAGTAACAGTTACTTGAGTATAATGATGTGCTGTTTGCTCATAACTTTGCCAAACGCTGGTCCACATGGCTCACCCATTTAAAATGTGCTAATTTGAAAGCAGAGAGGGGAGTGGAATATTTTCAACAGATACCACTGGCAAAGGGTTCATATCCTTCATATACAAAGAACTCTTAAATATCAATAAGAAAGGAGACAAACATGCCAGCAAGGAACAAATGGGAATAGACTTGAGCAGGATAGTCATAAAATGAACAATAAGATTATAAAGGTTATTCAGCATGAACGAAGGAGTGCAAAGTCAAGCAGCCAGATGTTATTCTCACCTTTCCCATCAGGGAAGTTTTAGGAGATGGGTAGCAACCAGTGTGGGTGAGGCTGTGAGAACATCACACCCCAATACTGTGCCGGGGGAGTGCAAGCCGGCACAACCTTCCAGGGCGATAGCCTCAAAAGACTTAAAAACACGCGAACATGTGAGCCAGCGAATTCACCTTAGGAAGCGTATCCATGGGCCCAAACACGCAGAGATGATGTACTAGGAGCAGCCTTTGCAGTGCTGTTTATAATAATGAAAAAAAAAAAAAAGAGGAAGAAGAAGCAACCACATGGAGGAATGATTAATAAATCCCAACTCACCCTCTCTGTGCAGCCATTAAAATGTATATTGGAGGAACATAGAAAATACAGATGCAGTTCATGATCCGTGGTTAAGGACAAGGTAAGGTGCGAAACGAGATGTTGGAAAAGCGTGGGTGTGTCCACATCTAGATACTCCTGTGTGTCTGGTTCATTGTAAGCACTCAACAAACATCATAGGTCAAGTAGTGAGAGGGTGAGTGAGAGTTCTACAGAGGGGCACCCGAAGGTTCACCTCTGGGTTAGGAACCCCTTCTTTCCTCTCCATAGCTGAGAGGTAGGACAGTCCAGCAGCTAAGAAGGTGGGCTATGCAGACTCTCATGTCACTTGGATCTCAGCGCCCAGCCCCGCACCCCCGCAACCTGACTCTCAGTTTCTTCACCTGTAAGATGTGGACAATGAAAGCATCTCCCGTGTAGGGCTGTTGTGAGCATTAACCGAAGGGAAACACTGAGCTCGCTGCTCTTAGAACTATGGTGACCTCGCTGGTTTTTTACAAATAGCATGCATTACTTTGGAAATCTGAAAATCATATTAAAGCTATTTCCATTTTGACAAAAATTACATTTTACCAAGAACCAAAGAACTTCTCTCTCTATTACCATTTCCCCTTTCCTGGCGCCTCTAGGTGATGTCAGAGCGGAGCGTGATACCTTGTGGCCGGTCTCCTCTGCCCAGGTGTTCCCAAGCGTTCGGTGACTTCAGACCACTCGAGGTTGTGCAGGAGACCCGTGTTCCCCGACTTCTTTCTTGAAATCACACTGTCCTTTGGCTGTGGCCGTTTGCCCAGAAAGCAGTGCATCCATTCATTCAAGGGCCCCTCAAATAGCCCAGAGTTCAGCCCCTCTAGAACATTCTCATCCCCCGGAGGCTCCTGCGCTCTTTGCTCACCAGGGCTGCTGTCCTGAATGGGACAGGCCTCTGCCGGAGAAACAGCTGGAGGGAGTAGAGAGGGAGGGGCAGGAAACCGGGCTGACCGGAGGGCGGGGGCGGCCAGCTGCGTGGAGCGGGGCTGTCAGGGGAGCCTGCCTGTCGTGGGTGGTGGCTGATGGCGAGGCCTGCTGGGGACGACCCGCCCCTCTGGGAGCTGGGAGCTGTGCTCACCATCTGAGCACAAACCAGGAGCACATGTGGGCCCCGGGCAGCTGTGGGAAGCACGTCTGCTCCCAGCAAGGGCCTCCGGAGCTCCAGACAGACTACGTACAAGCAAGACTAGCTGCCGGATATCCCACCACCTTGGGTCACCTCCTCACCCCAGGCGTTTGTACATCATTCCACCTGGATGCCCTTCCTGCTTCCTGCCCCTATTCGTGGCCTGATGACCTCCTGCTTCCTTTTATTTTGGGGGGGGGGGTTAAATTAAAATAGCAATGTGGTTTTTTTTTTTAAGTATCAAATGAACAAAGATTAAAATGTTCTGTAATATTTGATTTTAGTAAATGTTACAGGGAAGCAAAATTCTTATCCATCATTGGAATACACATACATTCATGTACCACTTCTAGAAAACTAACAAACTACGTCAAACCTTTAACGATGTTCAGACCTTGTGTTGTTTAAATATAAATTCTGCTTTCATCCTAAACCCAGCTCCCCAGAGATAAATATCATTAACATGTTGGTTTGAGCACATGCACATATATATTTTATATATAAATGTAAAATGGCTCAGTCATGCTCTGTGTACCATATTGTAACCTGCTTTTGCAGTCAATGATTACATATATAAAATATATGTGTATATGTATATATACCTTACCATATTTTAAAAGTTGCTAATTATTTCATTTACTCAATGTACCATAGTTTATTTAATCAATTCAATACTCTGAGGGTGGATGATTAGGTTACTTTCAACTTTTCGACTATAGTGAGCACGCCATTGCACACTTGTCCAATTACTTTATTATACAAATTTCCTATGAACATGTTTATTACTCAAAGAGTCGCCCACTCTCTCTTCATGTCTCAGCTTGGGGCCACCTCCCAGGTAAGACTTCCCTGCCCCTTGGGGGATGGCTCTGGGCTCCCCCCATCACAGCACTGATGCAATGTTGTCCCAGCTTGTTAGGGTGTCTCTTTCCCTTGCACTAGGAACTCCTTGAGGAAGGGTCTGTGTTTTGTCCCCTGCTCTATCCCCAGCGCTAAGCACGGTGCCTGGCGACATCACCATCATCAGTGAATTATCTAAATAGCTGACAGCCAGGCAGTGTGCTAGAAACTTGGTACTTAATCCTTATGAAGGAAGGAAGCAGGCACTGTTTCTGCCCCCATTTTGCGATGAGAAAATTGGGACACAGAAAGGTTAAGTCGCTTGCCCAAGGCCACACAGCTAGTAGGTGGCACAGCTGGGATTCCAACCAGGCCACCTGGCTCCAGAGCCCCGCCTTTAGCCTCCAAACTAAAGAACGAACAGAAGGGCCCACTGTGTGCATTGCCCTGTGCCAGGTGCTTTCCGTGGAGTAAGTAGTGAACCAACAACGCTGCAGGAGGTGACACTTGCCCACCTTACGGATGAGGATTCTGGGGCCATGGACGGAAAGTCGTTTTGCCAAGGGCGCCCAGACCATGCCAACAGAGGCATGACTGAACCCAGGTCTGTCTGATTCCAAAGCTGGGGCTGCTGAAAATAACCTGTGAAAAAAGGAAAAGAGAAGGGGAGGGGGAGGGGAGGGGATGAGAAAAGGTAACAGAGAAAAAGGGAAGGAGGGGGCATAGGAAAGAAGGAAAGGAAAAAAGGAAGGAAGGGAGGGAGAGAGGGAAAAAAGAAAGAAGGAAGGGGGAGGAAGGAAAGGAGGGAGGGAGGGGGAAGAAGGGACAGCTGCTCTTCTTGGGCCTCCAGAACTTTGGCAAGTGGGGAAACATGTCCTTCACCATATGACCAGCCCGAGAACCTCATCTTCTCTCCCCACCATCCTCAACCCTTCATTCAGTGAGATTTACACTTAGAAACTATCTGGTTTAATGCTTTCATTTCAGAGATAATAACTGGAAGCACAGAGAGGTTAAGTCACTTGCCCAAAGTCACACAGCTTCCTAGGGTCAGAAGTCAGACCCAGCCTGACTCCAAACTCCTCTCCTCCCCACTCTGCCAGGCTTGCCCACGCAAATCCTTCCTGTACAGATGGGAACATTGGATCCAGAGAACGCAAGGGACTCACCCAAGGTCACTCAACAGTTAGCAGTAGAGCAGCAGCCCCAAGTCTCCTGGTCCAAAGGAGAGGACATTTCCACCATGCAAGGGGGATCCTATACATCACCATCTAAAGGTTTGTTACTAATACAGACCAGTGGTACTCAAAGCATGGATTCTGGACCAGCAGCAGCAGCCTTGCCTGGCAACTTGTTAGAAATGCAGGCTCTTAACAAGCCACCAAGGGATTCTGACGCTGGCTCAAGTTTAAAAACCACTGATACAGAAAACGTCTGTATTCTTTGTGGGGCCTCTCACTGTTGTGGCCTCTCCCGTTGCGGAGCACAGGCTCCGGACGCGCAGGCTCAGCGGCCATGGCTCACGGGCCCAGCCGCTCCGCGGCATGTGGGATCCTCCCGGACCGGGGCACGAACCCGTGTCCCCTGCATCGGCAGGCGGACTCTCAACCACCGCGCCACCAGGGAAGCCCTGTCTGTATTCTTAATGGAAAAGCCACTAAGAATACATTCTGGATCCCAGGACAGGTCACCTTGTCAATCCACAGAATCGTAGTTAAGAACAGAGACCTTGGGATCAGACAGACCCGATTTGATTGAATCCGTGTCTCCACCCCTGGGAGCTGTGTGGGCAAGTCCTTTCACCTCGCTGAGCCTCAGTTTCCTCATCTGTTCTGGATGAGGGAGCAGGGGACGGGGGTCAGAGAAGGAAGGGGGAGGAAGTAGAGGATGGAGGGGGGAAGGAGAGGGAGGAAGCAGCCTTCCAGGAAGATGGAGCACACTGGGGGTGGGGGAGGGGAGATCCTGAAAGGGGAGCTGGGAGAATCCGGCCTCTGGATGGATTTATGGATATTGCCTTTTCCTCCTTCCTTGGGTGCCGCTACTGCAGGCCCCCCGGAGGCCTCACGCCTCCCGAGCCAACCCAAGGCTATAATAATGAGGCTCAGGTGTTATCAGCTGGGAGCCACACCAGGCTGAGGGAGGACGCTGGGCTCCCAGCCAGCGAGGCCTCGGAGGCTGGAGGCCGGAGACCCAGAGGTGGAGGTCGGAGCTCACAGCCCCACCCGGCCCGGCGAGGAACAGGCGGAGTCGCGCTGCTCCGACCAATCAGAAGCCACAGTCTTGGGCCACCATTCTGAACATGGCGGCAAAGTTTGGCGTTTTCTTCCTTGGAGTGAAAAGCCTTTCGGTGAGTTTTTGACTTTTTGGTGTTTTTTTTTAAAAAGGACTCTGAAATCTAAGGCCTGATATAGGAATACTGGGGCCTGAGAGAGACGTGGTGCTCTTCAGGGCCTGCAAAGACGCCTCTGTTTATTCCCATAGAAACTGTGTCGTTCCAAGGTGGCAGATCAGGCTTCATTTTTTTTTTTTATTGAAGTCTAGTTGATTTACAATATTGTGTTAATTTATGCTGTACAGCCAAGTGATTCAGTTATACATACATATATATTCTTTTTCATATTCTTTTCCATTACGGTTTATCACAGGATATTGAATATAGTTCCCTGTGCTATACAGTGGGACCTTGTTGTTTATCCATTCTATATATAATAGTTTGTATCTGCTAATCCCAAACTCCCAATACTTCCCTCCCCCAACCCCCTCCCCACTGGCAACCACAAGTCTGTTCTCTATGTCTGTGAGTCTGTTTCTGTTTCATAGATAAGTTCATTTGTGTCATATTTTAGATTCGACATATAAGTGATATATGGTATTTGTCTTTCTCTTTCTGACTTACTTCACTTACTATAATCTCTAGGTCCATCCATGTTGCTGCAAATGGCATTATTTCATTCTTTTCTGTGGCTGAGTACTATTCCCTTGTATATATACACACCACATCTTCTTTATCCAGTCATCTGTCAAGGGACATTTAGGTTGTTTCTATGCCTTGGCTATTGTGAATAGCGCTGCTATGAACATAGGGGTGCATGCAGATCAGGCTTCATCTTTTTTTTTTTTTTTTTTTTTTTTGCGGTACGCGGGCCTCTCACTGTTGTGGCCCCTCCCGTTGCGGAGCACAGGCTCAGCAGCCATGGCTCACGGGCCCAGCCGCTCCGCGGCATGTGGGATCTTCCCGAACCGGGGCACGAACCCGTGTGCCCTGCATCGGCAGGCGGACTCTCAGCCACTGCACCACCAGGGAAGCCCGATCAGGCTTCATCTTGATGCCCAACTCCAGTTGGTTGGTTCTGGAGTCCTGGAGCTCTCTGTTTAAGGGAATCTGAGGCCACATCCAGGCCTGGCTGGGAAGAGCACAGTGATTGATTAGCAATGCCTGCCCTGGACGGGAGTGGGGTGGGGCCGTATTGGCTTTCTCATCCCACTCTGTCCTCCAACAAAAGTCCATCCCATTGGACTAGAAGGCACAGGGGCTGCTTCCAGCTCTGCCCCATTTGTTCCAGCAATTGGCAGATCCTAGTGTATATCTAATCTGTATCTCAATTCCCACACTCCTTTGTATTTATTTCTGATTGATCTTTACTGTTCATGGATCCCTAATATCCTAGTTAAAGCTAAATGATTCCTCTATCTTCCTGATCATCAGCAGCTAAAGCAGATTCACCAGAGAGGCTCTCAAACCAAAGGGAGGCTTCAAAGATGCTTTCTGTGACATGCAGGATTCTCTATAAAACCAAACTGTGCCTGTTTTGGACTTTCTTTAAGGCATGAACAAGCCACACCGAATGAGAACTCCATTTCAGCCTTGGGCTGTGTGGCCTTGGGCAAGTCATTTATCCTCTCTGGTTCCTTCAGTGCTCGTGAGATTAAATTACGGATGTGATTAAATTGTGAATCTGGAGATGGGAAGATTATTCTGGATTATCTGGGTGGGCCCAGTATAATCCAAGGGGCCTCCGAAGAGGAAGGCAGGAGATAAAAGGGAGGAGAAGGCCGTAGGGTGATGAAGGAAGCAGAGATCTGAGATCACGAGCCAAGGAATGCAGGCAGCCTGTGTGCTGGAAGAGACAAGGAATGGATTCTACCCTAGAGCCTCCAGGAGGAGCCAGCCCTGCCAACATCCGGATTCTAACCCCTTAATACTCATTTTGAACTTCTGACCTCCAGAACTGTGGGAGAATGTGTACTGTTTTAAACCCCTAAATTTGTGGTAATTTGTAAAGCGGCAATAGGAAATGAATACAAGGGCTGTTCCAGAGAAGACCAGAACACTGCCCTTGGTGGCAGGCAGATCTGGGCTTGAGTCCCTGCTCCACTTGCTAGCTGTGTGGCCTTGTGCAATTCCTAACCTCTCTGAATCTCAGCTTTCTACTCTGCACATGAGAGTAATAAAGAACCAACCTCAGACTGCAGGGAAAATGAAATCAGTTGATACACACCACATGCTTAGAACAGAGTCTGGCGCACAGCACTCAATAAATGTTGGATTTTCCCCCTTCTGTTGGGCCTTAAGAGGCCTACATTCCCAAATACAGGCCCTCTAATCTCCCCTGGGATGCTGCTAGAGCCACCTTCCTGATGCTCCATTTCATTCAGTGTCTCTCCACTGCTCAACAACATTCCATGGCTCCCCAGTACAATGTCTGTAATCTGGTTGATCAAAATCCCCCATAACTGGGCTCCTGCCAGCCTCATCTCCCAGGAAGGAGAAAACAAAGGGATGGCAAAGCTGAAAAGAGTTTGAGGAGACAAACCTTCAGATGTCAATTGAAACGTCACTTTCTCCAGACCCCCTGAGACAGGTCAGCACCCCTGTTGTCCATTCTTGTAGCATCCTGACCTCCACAGCAGTACCAACCTCAGTCGTAATGTGATGATCATTTGTGCTGGGAATATACCACCCATCTCCCCCTCTACAGGTAAACTCCATGGGGGCAGAGACTGGTGCTAGGCATGTAGTCCCTTCTCGATAAGGATTTGTTAAATGAATGAAGAGATGGATGACCAGTCAACAACCTCCCAGGCCAGCTGGGCTGAGGACCCAGAGTTTTTCCTGACAGGCAAGTCCGGGTTCTTAACCACTGAGAGGGCTGCAGAGTTACCGAGACAGGAGAGTTGAGCCCTGGGCCAAGTATCACTGGACACTTGTCAAACCCTCAGCCAAAAATTGTATTGCAAACTTGATTTGGGTTCAAGTAACAGCAAGAGTTAATTCTTCTTGGGTGAAGGCGGGTCCCTCGAGCTGTCGGAGATTGTCTGAGGTGAGATGTTGAATTGGAGGGGGGTTGAAAAGGAGGAAGAGATGGGAGGATGCTAGCAGCCCAGGTTTCTGTCCACGCAGCAAGCATCCAGGCCCTGGGCTTTCATCCAAGCTGGGAAGGGTTAACAGCGCTAAGTGGAGCCTGGGTAGGATAAGGAATGAGGAAGCCTCAACTCTGAGACCAGGGGAGGGGACTGTCCTGGTGAGGGGTCGATAAGGCCCACCGCTCCCCCGTGAGCCATGGAGACCCCACCCGCCCAGCTCCTCCTGCTGGAAGAGACAGTTTGCCTCTGGCAGTGGAGGGGGGTGGGGGGGGACTACCCCGGATGCGTGGGGGGCTGGGAGAGCCGGCAAGGTTGTTCCGGCCCATTTCTCCAGGATGGGGATGGGAGAAGCTTGGAGCCCCCTTGCCTGCAGTTCCCCAGCTCTCAGGTGGTGCCTGACAGCATGTCGCTTGATTCTGGGAAAGCTTCCATTTTCCAGGGGGTAGAACAGAGGCCCAGAGAGGGTTAGCAGCTGCTCAGAGCCACACAGCAAGTCCTGAGCAGGCAAGCTTCCCAGTTCCCAGAGAACCCTCTCACCTCTGCTACACATGGTGTGCGCACACACACACATACACACACACAGGTTTTCTATTACCTTGCCCCTGCCCATCTCCCCAGCCACATGGCCCACCTCTTCCCCTGCTTCAACTCTGACCCCATCGTGCAGTTTCAAATCCTGGCACCTTTGCCTGAGCTGCCCCTTCTGCCAGTAATGCTCTCTCTCACCGCCTTGTGCCCAGCCACCTGGTAACCTGGTCATCTTTCAAAACCTAGCTCAATTGTCCCTTCCTTCAGTCAGCCTTCCAGGATTGTCCCTTCTCTTCCCACCTACCTGGGAAAGTTGATTACTCCTTCTGCCAGGTGGGTCTGTACTTGGCCAACACATCCATCCTTTCTCAAATCACACTGCTTTTTCATTCTGCCATGTGCACACCTGTCTCAGCCTCTGGACTTCTGTTGCTCCAGTTCCTGACACTAGACCTGACCCTTACTGGAAATGTTTGATGGATTGAGGTAGCCCCCATGCCTGCCCATCCCTCCCCAAGGCCAGCTGTTATGTGAGCTACTAGAAACGGGTCAGATACACCAAAGCCACGGCATATTAGGGCAGTTCAGGAACACAGCCTTTTATTTATTTATTTTTAATTGAAGTATAGTTGATGCACAATGTTGTAGGAACACAGCCTTTTGAGGTCAGAAAGATCTGGGTTTGAATCCCATCTCTGCTACTTCCTTGCTGTGTGACCTTGGGTAAGGCACTTGCCCTCTCTGGGCTTCCCGTGTCCTTTCTGTAAAATGGAGAACATAATCTCCACCTCATAGGGCTGGTTGGGAGAATTCTCCGAGGTGATACATGTCGCATATATGGCATGGGGCTCAGAGCAAGTGCTTAATACATAGTGTTGCCATAACTCTGTGAGTTATTTCTGGAAGCCCATTTCCCCCCATCCTCCCTCCTTGCTCTGGCCTTGCATCATTCACCAAAGACCCTGTTCTTTTTTTTTTTTTTTTTAAAAGGAACATTTATTTATTTTTTCTGCTGCGTTGGGTCTTCGTTGCTGCCCGGGCTTTCTCTAGTTGTGGCGAGCAGGGGCTACTCTTCATTGCAGTGTGTGGGCTTCTCATTGTGGTGGCTTCTCGTTGCGGAGAACGGGCTCTACGTGTGTGGGCTTCAGTAGTTGTGGCACGTGGGCTCAGTAGTTGTGGCTCACGGGCTCTAGAGCGCAGGCTCAGTGGCCATGGCTCACAGGCTTAGTTGCTTCGCGGCATGTGGGATCTTCCCAGACCAGGGCTCGAACCCGTGTCCCCTGCATTGGCAGGCGGATTCTTAACCACTGCGCCACCAGGGAAGTCCCTCTTGCTGTGTTCTTAACAGGGAAGAAGTAAAGCCACACTGGGTCTGCCACTGCCTGGCTGTGTGATCTTGAGGAAGTGACTTCACCTCTCTGAGCCTCAGGTTCCTCCTCTGTTACATAGGGATGGTAACAGTGCCTGCCTGGCAGGGTATCCTGAGATTCAAAGGAGTTAGTGCTTGTAAAGGACCTAGATTAGCACCTGGCACCTACTGAGCACTAGCTGGTAAAGACTCAAGCTCACCATCGTCTTCCGCCACTTCCACGTGTTTCTCCTCCCATTGCCCACCTCCTCCTCCTGCCTCACCCACAATCTACAGCCAATGACTTGGCCTCTTTTCCCTTCACTGTTAGGAAAACCCAAGGCCTCCGAGATGGCTGGACAAGATCCTTCATGTCCTTAGACCTGCCTCCGTCCTCAAGCACTTCCACGGCCACTGATATCTGGCTTTTTCTTTAGAGAACCCTCTTCTTCCAGAAGAATCTGGATCCCCAAAATATAAGGCACATGAAAATGGACGTGCTTGGCTAGAGGGGTCAGGGGACAGGGAGCCACACCCCTCAGTTCCCTGGTTGTCCCCAGGCTCCATCTGAGCACAGCCCCAAACTTCCATTTCATCCATTGACCCTGCCCCCTCCCACCTTGGGTGGGGGGACTTCTTCGTTTTTCATCTTTTTTTTTTTTTTGCGGTACGCGGGCCTCTCACTGTTGTGGCCTCTCCCATTTTGGAGCAATGGCTCCGGATGCGCAGGCTCAGCGGCCATGGCTCACGGGCGCAGCCGCTCCGCGGCATGTGGGATCTTCCCGGACCGGGGCACGAACCCGTGTCCTCTGCATCGACAGGCGGACTCTCAACCACTGCACCACCAGGGAAGCCCCATTTTTCATCTTGATATAATGTTTCATTTTTCAAATTGAAGTATAGTTGATTTAGAATGTGTTAGTTTCAGGTATATAGCAAAGTGATTCAGTTATACATATATATATATATTCTTTTTCAGATTCTTTTCCATTATAGGTTATTACAAGATATTGAATATAGTTCCCTGTGCTATACAGTAGGTCCTTGTTATTTATCTATTTTATATGTAGTTGTTTGTTCCTGTTAATCCCAAACTCCTAATTTATCCCTACCTGCCCTTTCCCCTTTGGTAACCATACATTTGTTTTCTATGTCTATGAATCTATTTCTGTTTTATAAATAAGTTCATTTGTATCATTTTTTTAGATGCCATGTATAAGTGATATGGTATGATATTTATCTTTCTCTGTTGACTTACTTCACTTAGTATGATAATCTCTAGGTCCATCCATGTTGCTGCAAATGGCATTATTTCATTCTTTTTTATGGCTGAGTAATATTCCATTGTGTATACCACATCTTCTTTATGCATTCATCTATCAATGGACATTTAGGTTGCTTCCATGTCTTGGCTACTGTAAATAGTGCTGCAGTGAACAATTGGGGCACATGTGTCTTTTCAGACTAGGGTTTGTGTCTTTTCCAGATATGTGCCATCATTCTGATATCCTTTTAAACTTGCAGAAAAGTAGCAACAGTAGTGCAAGGAACTCCGTTATACCTCCACCCAGATTCTCCAATTATTTATATTTTTCCCCATTTGCTTTACCTTTCTCTCCCTCCCTCTCCCTCCCTCTCTTTCTCTCTGTGCACATCTTTTCGTGAACCACTCCCATTTTGCTTATGGGAAAACTGAGACCCAAGGAGTTGCTTCTGGCCCCTACCTCCATGGTCCCACATTAGAGGCCCAGAACCTTGAGATCTACAAACCTGTCAAGGGCCTACAGAGATATTTGAAACCAGAACTCACTAGCACATCGACCCCAGAACACCAAAAGGCAACTGCAAACTCAAAATTAATACACGTCTGATTAAATGTCTATAACATGTTAGTGAGTCACCTGCTATCCAACGGCACTTGTGTTTAGAAATAGAAAAGCACAGATCACAAGGACACGAAAAATAATTTATTCTTCATAAACCCCGTATATGTGAATTACTTTAACACCTTTTCAGATACTTTTAGCAAAATGCATATGTGTAATGGGATCCGTAGCGACATTTTGAGGTTTGCTATGGTATGGGGTGCGGTCCCCGTAACGTCAGAGGTCCCGGAACCTTCAGAGGCCTTAAAACAAGCTCTCTTGGTCCATAGTCCCTGAGTCTCACTCAAATTGGGCATAAGATGAAGATTTTTCCATGTATTTTTACAAAGAGGCTGTGTGTACCTTTTTATGTGGGTCATAAAAAAAATTTTTGTTAATTTAAAAACATGGAGCAACACGAGAAATTCGTCATAGCAACGGGGCTGCCTCTCCTATTTTTAAAAAGTGAGCTGTTCCCTCCTCCTCTTAGTACAGAAAGTTTATTTTCCTCCTGGGGCCTCTGACTCAGAGGCAAGCCCAGAACTCAGTCTGCTGCCTCTGAGGGAGGGCTGGGGGTCCTGCTGACCCTCAGGAGCCCCAGCCTCAGGTTCCCTTCAACTGGCATGTCCTCCAGGCGCCCAGATGCCCCTGACATTCCTGGCCAGCACCCGGGCTTCCCTCCCTGTGTTCATCCACAAACTTCCACCTAGGAATGCGTCTTCAGAACAGCCCACCTTGTAGGAGCACAGCTGGATGACTTGAGCTGGTTCGGTAAATATCAAAATACTTCCTGGCCAGTTGGGAAACCCCAGCTACACAGGACCCTCTCCTAGGACCACCCTCTGATCCAAGAACTAAAGGGGTAACAGCAGGCAAGCGGCAGGCCCAGAATCTTGACTCAGGGCTGCCTTCTAATTGGTCAGAGCCCACGTCCTCTCAGATGAGAGAGCAGATAACCCCGTAGCCTAAGGACTTCGAGACAGCACCTGAAGGAGGTTGAGGGCACAGTGTGAGTTTGAATCCTGCCCTACCACTGATGAGCTGTGTGACCTAAGGCAAGTGGCTTAACCTCTCTGTGCCTCAGTTCCCTCTCACGGGTAATGATAGTGACAGTGAGTTGCGGTGGGGATGACTCATGTTAACCCAAATAAGGTACTTAGCATAGCACCTGGCACAGAGCAGACTCTGAATAAATGTTTACTATTATTATCATCAACATCATCATCATCTCCTACCTCCTATCCTTCATATCCTTTTGTGACCATCTCTTAGGAACAAAGCAATAAAATCAGAATCTAGCTCCATCAATTACCAGCCGAGTGACCTTGGGCAACTTGCAACACTAATTTCTCATCTGTAAAATAGGGATAATAATAGCCCATAATATATTATATTATTATAATATAATAAGACATACTCATATGTTGGCTTACGATGAGTGTTCCTAAACACTGGCTGTTGTTATTATCAGGGGTCAGAAAACTATTACCCATAAGCCAACTATGTAAATAAACATTTTTTGTTTATTTACAAAAACACTGCCTGTTTGTGTAAATAAGCATTTAATGGAACACAGCTACACCCATTCACTTACGGATCATCTCTGGCTGCTTTGATGCTATAACCACAGGGCTGAGCAGTTGCAGCGAGAGACCGAATGGCTCACGAAGCTGCAGTATTTACTGTCTTGCCCTTTGAGAGAAAGTTTGCCTGATTTGTATCATTCATATCTTCTTTCACAGCAATAATTACAGTACATATGCATTGTGTCTCCCTCAGTGGACGATACATGTTAAGATTTGCTTTCCAGGGATCACATAGCAACCCACGGTTGGGTTCCAGTGGTCCAAAAACCCCATCAAGTTATTCGCAGTAGTCACGTATGGAGAGAGGGTCCCCTAGCTTTCATTGGCTACTCAAAGCCTGTGACCCATGAGGACACAATCACAGGATCGTGAGCACTGGAGGAGCTGGCCCGGGTCTAAATCAACACCCTCCTTTATTTTCCCGGGTTTGCCTGTTCTCGGTCCTGCTCCAGGGCACCAAGACATCGAGGCTTCGTTACTAAGGTTTCTCTCTGGGCTGCTTTATTGCCTGTTCTGAAGCAACTGGCTGCCCCCTGGTTCAGAACCCTTCGTGTTCCTTTTGTGTGATGTTGGGGTGAAAGAAAGGGCGGCCCAGGAGCTCATTTGGAATTTGACAGAGAAAGCCTGTGAATTATTCCCCCGAGAAAGATGTCTTCCTATGTCTGACCGGATTCGCTCCTTTGGAGGCATACGGGAGAACCTGCCATTCCTCATTGGTTTCACGGGATTTTGGTGACGTGGTGTGGAAAACCGCACACAAAGTAATTTGTGGACCTCCCAGATCTGGAGGATCTTGGTGGCCACGCTCCTTGGCTTTGTTTCATGCCCACAGATGTAACGCATTGGATTTGGTTTCCACTATTTGAGGCGTGTTGGTTCCCAAAACCCTAGCTGGGCTCTGATGTCCATCTAAAACACCAGGCTGGACTCAGCAACCCACAGCCCCTGCCTTGACTGGAGGTCATCATACCTGGTGCACCCTGACACCACCGCCACCTGCATGTCCCCTCTTCAGCTCTGTCACCCTTGTTTCTTCCTGACACGCTGTCGGTGAGAGCCAGAGGACAAACAGCCTGCTGGCAAATGTCCCCAGGGTAGCCCAGGTCAAGTAAGGACAGAAGTTCCTCCCACAGATTGCGGGCTGCATGAGGGCTGGGACCGTGTCTGTCCAACTTTCTGCTAAAGCTGGAGCATCTCAAACGACCCCAGCAGAGAACATAGGAACCGATGTTCAGATGGCAAAGTCTACAAATCCTGCAGTATGAGGAAGGAAATCCTTGATCCGGAGTCAAGCTTCAGGGTGTTACATAATTATAATAACACAAATATGACACGGCATCTTTTTTTTCTCACTTACTGGCATATAACAATGACTCTGAACTTGGGATCCATGGCCCCCCTAGGAAATCCACTGGTGGTCTCTCAGGTGGACATAAACACATAAAATCACGTGTGTGGGGGCACAGATTTTTCTGGGGGGGTGTGCTTGTCCAGCATTTTCATCAGATTTTCAAAAGAGTTCCAAATATGTAAATAAACATATTTTGAACCTGAAATGGTTGTCAATATGAGATCGTAAATCTGATGCGTAGCTCCGTCCCTACTGTCTCGTACTGTAGCCAGTGCATGACAGGTGCTCGAGACGTGTTTGCTGAATGAATCATTCACTGAATGACCGTTTCAAACCACGGGTTGCCAAACTGTCTGATAATCTGATTTTTCCAATTTTCCAATCTGGAATTTGGGAATCACTGGAATGGATTCTTTTTCTGTCCCAGGAAGGGAGAGGTACATTAATGATGCAAAGAAGAATGAGCATCGAGTGACATTGAAGGGTGCCCACTGCCGGCCAGCAAAGTGTTCTCAGAGCTGCCATTTCCTGCTCCAAGCACTGAAGCAGTTCCCCAAGGAACTTTGCAAAGAAGATGCTTTCTCATCCCAGACGGTTGTCTGCATGCAAAAGTAATGAAACTTCATCTCTTAGAAGACAGTCCAGGATCTAATTAGCCATCTCTTCTACCTAGACTTGCCTCTGATCAACCCCAAAATTTTTCCCCCACGCCAGCTAGAAAATACACATCTTAAAATTCAGTGAATTCGGTAAAGAAGTCTTCCTTTGTAAATAATAGTACCAGAGGCTGCATTGACTAGGCACTCGTATGCATTATAGGGATGGGTGGTGGGCAGAGGAAGGTACACGGGACCATTACTTTTTTGGAAAGCAATCTTGTAAGAGGCGTCAAAGCATTCACAATCTTAGGCAGAGTAGTTGCCCTTCCAGGACTTTGTCCTAAGAAGAGCATCAGAATTGTGACAAAGATTTCTTCACAGAGACATACAGCTTAACATGATTAAGAACAGCAAAGAAACTGAAAACAACGCAAGTCTTCAGCAGCAGGTGTTAAACAAATTGTAGCATATTAATATGAAACATTAAATCAAGTAAAGTCATGTCTTGAAAATACTCTTGACACTTCATAAAAATTTAAAAAGTTTTGTTCTTCAAAGGATATCATCAAGAAAGTGAAGACAACCCACAGAATGGAAGAAAATACTTGCAAGTCATACCTGATAAGGGACTTGTATCTAGAATATTAAAACAGATTTTATAACTCAATATAAAAAGACAAATAACCCAATAACCCAAATTAAAGATGGGCAAGTGATTTAAATAGACACGTCTCCAAAGAAGATATACAAATGGCTAAGAAGCACATGAAAAGATGCTCAGTATCGTTAGTCATTAGGGAAACGCAAATCAAAACCACAGTGAGATACCATTTCACACCCACTAGGATGACTGTAATAACAAGTGTTGCAGAGGATGTGGAGAAAAAGGAACCTTCACACACTGCTGATGGGAACACAAAATGATGCAACTACTTTGGGAAAATAGTCTAGCAGTTCCTAAAAAGGAGAAACAGAGTTAACCATAGAACCCAGCAATTCCACTCCTAGCAATACACCCAAGAGAAATGAAAATGTATGTCCACACAAAAACTTAGACACAGATGTTCATAGCAGCACTATTCATAATAGCCGAAAAGTAGAACAAACAAAATATGTTCTCTCCATACAATGGACTATTGTTTAACCGTAAAAAGGAAATGAAGTACTGATAACTGCTACAATGAGGATGAACGTTGAAGGTATTAGGCTGAGTGAAAGAAGCCAGACACAAAGAGCCTCATAGTGTAGGATTCCATCGATATGAAATATCAAGAAAAGGCAAATCTAGAGACAGAAAGTGGATGAGTGGTTGTCAGGGGTTGGAGGAGAACCGAGAATGACAGCAAATGCATACAATGTTTCTTTTTGAGGTAATGAACATGTTCTAGAATTGCCTCTGGTGATAGTTGCACCAAAATAGTATGTTTTGTGAACATATTAAAAACCAGTGAAATAAGCACTTTGGGCGAACTGTATGTGAATTATATCTCAACAAAGCTATTTTATTTGTATTATTACACAATGAATATCACTTATTAAGTGTATGACATATAAATGTATATTGATAATATAAATATATATAAGTATAGGTTAAGTATATATATGTAATGTGTAAATATATATTAAGTAAATGATGCTTGGTGAATATTATATAAAAACACTGTCTTGGAATAGCAGACTGATAACTTCTCAGACCAACCCATCAAATGGTAAAGAAGAATGAATGCACAGCTCTGAGGGTCTGGGGTAGAGCTTAAGCCACTGGAACATTTTTCTCGGAAGCTTCGTATTTTAGTTACAAAATTCCAGCACATTTTGCCTTCCACTTCAAAATATGGCCATGTTAATTTTAATATAAAAAATTATTTTCTCCAAATCCATGATAAAAGCAGATATAAAGCTCTGTGTACAGGATGGGAGTACACGAGGGGGTGGGGGGAACGGAAATGCATAGGTCTGGAGAGAAAAAAGACTAGAAGGAAGTATGCCAACGTATTAGCAGTGGTTATCTCCAGGTTGTGGAATTGCAATCTTTTAAAGCTTCCTGACACCTTTTTTCCTTTTCCATATTCACAATGGATGTTGCATAATATTAAAGAATAGGCATTTTTTTTTATTCCAACAGATGACACCCGGGAGGGAAGACATCAGGCAATGTTTTTCTGGGGATGCTTGGCCTGGCCCTCCCTCTGGTGGGAGCACACTCACACCCCTGGGATCAGAGCTGGGCCGAGTGGAATAACATGTGCCCTCGTGGAGGCTCCCAGCATCCCTTGCTTTCTGCAGATGCTGGCGGAGAATGTGGACTTCTTTCCAGAGGAGAGATGAGACCAGAAGCTTTGCAGAGTTCTGGGAATAAAGACAAGCAAGATCATCGTTATGTGACAACAGCTGGAGGAGGTAAATAAGGACTGGACCAGATGTCAGGGACAGAGCTCTGAACTGGGTGGACACCAGGAGACAGATGTGAGTTCGAGCTCTTGCTTTGCTTCCAACAGGCTGGATGACCTTAGTCAAGCAAGTCACCATCTCTCTCCAGGCCTCAGTTTCCCCCTCTTTAAAATGAGGCCACTGGGTCCTACTTCTGATGGTTTGTGATTCTATGGTCTCACATCTGCCATCTTTCTTTCTACCATCCATGGAACAAACAACTGGAAGCTCTTCTTACTGACAGCCCAGTACAGCCCCTGCCCCAGGAATCTCAAGGGCCATTCTGCCCCCAAAGGCAGTCTCTAAATTGAGTGACACTTTTAAATCCACCTAGTTGAAGAAGACTTTCCAAAGAAGGCAGTGTGAGCAAATGGCATCCCCACCCTCTGCACCCCTGAACCTGGTTAAGCGTGAGGATATTTCTTGAGCATCAGCCAGCACTGGTTCTGTGCCAGTGAGTAAGACACGCGCTGTGCTGTTTGCTCAGAGCATATAGGGTCAACCCTAACTACCAGTTACAGACCCTGTCTCCTGCTCCAGAGGGAGATTCATGTACAATACTTTTTTTATAAGCTTGCACATCAACACTTGGAGGAATAATACCATTATTCACATTGTACAGGTAGGAAAATTGAGGCCAGAGAAGTGAAGTGCTCTGCCCAAGGTCACAGGTCAAACAAATGGTAAAACCAAGTACCATCACAGGTACTTCCAAGGTACCTGTGATTTATCAGTGGTTTTTCTTTTTTTTCTTTTAATTGAAGTATAGTTGATTTACAGTGTGTTAATTTCTGCTGTACAGCAAGTGATTCAGTTATACATATATATATTCTTTTTCATATTCTTTTCCATTACGGTTTGTCATAGGATATTGAATGTAGTTCCCTGTGCTATACAGTAGGACTTTGTTGTTTATCCATCCTATATATAATAGTTTGCATCTGCTAATCCCAAACTCTCAATCCATCCCTCCTCCAACGCCTCTCCAAATTTAGCAACCACAAGTCTGTTTCCTATATCTGTCGGTGGTTCTTAACTTGACTGTTTAGGCAGAGCAAAAGACCCTAAGACCCGCCTGATCTCGACCTTGGTAATGTCGTAAGAAAGACCTGGAGAAAAACAAAATCAGTTACAATAAACTTGACACTGAAGCATCGGACTTGCTGTTGACTTCATAAGAGCAAGCTACGAGCTCATACAAATGAATTTACGGGATAAAAAAGGACCCGATAATATGAAAAAGGCACAAAATACATATGGAATCACAACATGAGGAAGTTATTCTTTCCAATTCTCTTTCAACCCTTCTAATGACACCTAGGAAAAAGTCTCCATTTGGTGCTAACAGGTCTTCAACATCTTCTCCAACACCTGCCAATTTCCGTCTATAACAAAGAAAGAGCAGGCTTCAGGCTCAGAGCCCACAGGCAACAGTATCCAGAGCTAACATTTAATGATACTGTTTTATTGTTTATGGGGGGCGGCGATATTTTATGGTTACCTCCTATTCGAGGAAAGTGATAACTGGTTTTCTATTTGCTGTGGTCATATAAATTTTCCTTTTGAGCTACATTTACTGATTTTTTAATGAATAACTTTACTCACATTTTTTAATGAGTAGATTTAAAGAAAAATATTAAATTCATGACACCAGAGAGGTGGTATACAAGCAGGGCAAAAATAAAAAAGGTGACATTGGAACAATTGAGGCTTAAGAAACACTGCCCCATGAAATTAAAAATAACCCAGCCATGTAATTTTATTGTCCTGAAAGTACATTGCAAGTTACCTAAATAGCACAAATTCACAGTAGCCCATCACGATTAAAGCAGATTTTTGAGGGCTTACGTATGCAGTTTCTGTAGCAACAGAGATATAACTGAATTATATTCAAACCACTAGACCTATGTGCCTGAAAGTCTAATTATTGGAAAATTATAGACCTAAGAAACACAGCTATGCCTCACCGCACACCACAGGTTTGACCGAATACCTCATGGTAATTGGATAAACCCCATCTACATAGAAGCCATGTGGAAAGGAAGAACCCTCCCCCCCAACTGTGGTGCCCTCAACCACCTGTGTATGTGGAATTACATTTATTCATTCACTCACTCATTCAGTCATTCAACCATTCTTTGCAGTGTTTACCTAGCCCCTGTGATATGCACTGGAAATACAAGGAAGGACTGCAGCGAGCCTCCAGTCCAGAAGGGGGCGCCAGACATGAAGCCCAACTTCACATACCTGAGCGCCTGACTGCCAAGTGGGCTCTGAAAAGAGTATCATTGTTTGAAAACAAGTAACAGAGGAACTTGCCTACCCTGTGGGTAGTCAGGGAAGGCTTCCTGGAGGTAGTGACCATCAAGTTGCAACCTAAAGAAGGAATAGGCGTTAACTACGGGAGGTGGGAGAAGAGAGGGATAAAAGGGCAGGTGTGTCCATGTACGTGGATGACCTTTCAGGTCCCACGTGCCCCTCCCAAAGTGAGCATCTCACCCTGGTGCCATCACCCAAGCGTGATCCTTGGATTCAAAGATACGTATTTCATGTCTTGAGCCTAAATGCAAGCCAGCAAGTGTATCCGTTCTTCAGTGGGGAAACGGCTATCCAATCCCAACACTGAGGAAAAACTGAGAGATGGTGAGTGGGTCTCCAACACCAGCCTCCCTGTGGGATTTGAAAGAGTGATTCTGACCACTCAGAACTTTTATCGTAGGCAACAACATGGTGAATCTCAGCCAGGGCTTCACTTGGAACTCTGGGAAGTTTTCAAGTCTGCAAGCCCAGGCCACGCTCAGGCACAAGCAAGCCATGCCCAGGCTATTAAGTTAGACTCCCTGGGGGTGGGGTCTGGTGACCAGTAAAGTGTAAAGCTCCCCAGAGGAGTCCAACTTGTGGCCCAGGCTCAGAACCACATAGGGAACCTAGCCTTATGGAGGATTCAAATCTAGAAAAACTTACTAAGCACCTACCACACACCAGCCGCTGGGCAGGGGGCAGGGTGGAGGGTGGTGGATGGTGAGAATCAAATCCCCTGTCATTTAAGAATCACTACGGGGACTTCCCTGGTGGCACAGTGGTTAAGAATCCGCTTGCCAATGCAGGGGACACGGTTTCAAGCCCTGGTCTGGGAAGATCCCACATGCTGCAGAGCAACTAAGCCCATACACCACAACTACTGAGCCTGTGTGCCACAACTACTGAAGCCCACGCACCTAGAGCCCATGCTTCGCAACAAGGGAAGCCACCGCAATGAGAAGTCCATTCACCGCAATGAAGAGTAGCCCCTGCTCGCTGCAACTAGAGAAAGCCCACGTGCAGCAACGAAGACCCAGTGCAGCCAATAAATAAATTTTTTTTTTTTTTTTTTTTTTTTTTTTTGCTGTACGCGGGCCTCTCACTGTTATGGCCTCTCCCCGTTGCGGAGCGCAGGCTCAGCGGCCATGGCTCACGGGACCAGCCGCTCCGCGGCATGTGGGATCTTCCCAGACCAGGGCACAAACCGGTGTCCGCTGCATCGGCAGGCGGGCTCTGAACCACTGCGCCACCAGGGAAGCCCAATAAATAAATTTTTAAAAAAAGAATCACTACGGAAGCACGGAGCCTAGGTAAAGATGAAAAGTGCTCTGGTCACACGAATTGCCTGGCGGATCTCGTTAAACTGCAGATTCTGATTCAGCACGTCTGGGTTGGGGCCCAAGAGTCTGCATTTCTAAAGAGCTCTCGTTTCACTGCAGGAGTGTGGCGAGGCTCTGAGGGAACCTCTCAGATCTCAGCTTCTCCCCACCGTTTCTCCACCACTCTGATGGCCCTGAGCATTGCCTGGAGGCGATCACAAACTGTAGGGAAACAACAAAATGCACCCTCGCCACCTGCCAGGTGTGGACACGTGTCCCTCAGACTCCAAAGGTCCGGTGACCACCTCCAGCTGTCACCCACACACGTCCCCAGAGCGTGGGGGCAGATCTCAGGAAGAAAGAGAAGGGGAGGGGGTGGAGACGGGGTCGATGGCTGTCGTAAAGGGTAAACCATCTGCACGGCAGCAGCCCCCCACTGCCTGTGGAGTCCCCCATCTGGGGCCAGAACAGAGGCAGAGAAATTCAGGAGGCTTCAGAGAGCAAAACAGCCTCAGAGGGACTTCCCTGGTGGCGCAATAGTTAAGAATCCGCCTGCCAATGCAGGGGACACGGGTTCGAGCCCTGGTCCGGGAAGATCTCACATGACGCAGAGCAACTAAGCCCGTGCGCCATAACTACTGAGCCTGCGCTCTAGAGCCTGTGAACCTCAACTACTGAGCCCGCGTGCCACAACTACTGAGCCCGTGAGCCACAACTACTGAAGCCCGCGTGCCTAGAGCCCGTGCTCCGCAACAAGAGAAGCCACCGCAATGAGAAGCCCGCACACCGCAATGAAGAGTAGCCCCCGCTCGCCGCGACTAGAGAAAGCCCACGCGCAGCAACGAAGACCCAACGCAGCCATAAATAAATAAATTTATTTTTTAAAAAAACCAGCCTTGGAGGCTCTCCTGCTGCGAGCCCTCGTTTCTAATTAACCACCCGTCCTTGGCAAATCAATTGTGCCTGTTTCACAAGCAGTACTCCAAGGGCGAGAGGTGGGGTGGGAGCTGGAGCAGAGGTCATTGGTAGTGAATTCGTGGGGAGGGGACAGTGGGGTCAGCCCTGACCCATTCAGCAGGGCCAGGAAGGAATGGATCAGGGGACAGGAATGCTTGCAGAGGCCAGGCTGGTCATAGGACTCAGTGGGCTGGAGGGGTGGGGGCGTGGGGGGTTAGTAGAGACCGCCCTGGGGACTAGGGCCAAGTGGACACTGTACCACCCAGTAGGGTGGCAGCTACTCAGTTCCACTGCCAAGCAGAAATGTGGACCCATTTCTGCATTTCTGGAAGATGTGCCAGGGCTTCCGTTTTGGTTTTGAAAATATGTTTTCTTTAAAGGTGAGATCTCCTGGCTTATAGAAGTTGGCTCAACTTGTTTTGAAACATCCTGCCACCCATCCAGATATGTCTTGGAGCCACATACGGAGTGCAGACTGCCAGTGTGTAACCTCTGAGAGAGTGGACTGTAGGAATGACGTGGGAAATTAAATGGCCTGTGGGTGTGGACGTCCTCATGGGGCTCAGAGCAGGAGAACGTGGGTGGACGACTTCCAAAACACAAGGGAAGTGCCCGGAAGGCCTCCGGAAATCACTGGGAGAGACAATGAGGGGAGAGTGAGGTCCTGCAAGTAGGGACCGAATGCCCTTGTACTTTGAGAGTTATGGTCCCTGCAACCCCGTTTGCATTGCTCCATGTACGTCTTAGCAACAGTACTTACTGAGCACATACTGTGTGCTGACACCATGCCAAGTGCTTTATGTGTATTTACTCATTTAATCCTCACAACCTCCCTGTGTGGTGGGTATGACTATTAGCCCCACTTTACAGATAAGGAAACTGAGGTTCCGTTAAGTGACTTACCCAAGTCACACAGCTAGCAAGTTGTAGAGCCGGGATTCAGACCCGGGCAGTCTGGTTCTAGAATCCATTCTCTTAACTATAGGCAGCCCTGCCTATCCTAAGTCCCAAAGAGCCTTGGGCAGAGCTCAGCACACAGTAAGTGCTCAGAAAATGTCTGTTTCATTGAACAGAGCCTCTGGGAATTAGACGTACTAGAATCCAATGCTATTATTTCGACCGATTTTGTGTTCCTATTTCAAGAACTGGTTTGTGGTTTCTGCTGGGACAGGGTCCTTGCCCAGGTGATGGTATGAAATCACCCAGGCACGGTCTGTAAAGACAAGGAATACCCGTCCTCCCCTCCAACTGTCCACCCCTGACTCTGCAGCCTCTTGCTTCTAGTCTGTCTCCAGCCTGGCCACCCTACTCCAGCTCTCAGGCTCTGCCTCCCTCCTGGGCTACGACTTCAACTTCCAGATCGATTTCAGACGTATCCCTAGAAGTCCGTCTTAGCACTGGAGCCTTCCGAGTCACTTTTCTGGCCGTGGCATTTATCTAAAAGAGGAGGAGGGGGTCATCTGCACAAGGCTAAGCATTGTGGGGGCTGTTGAAGCCTTTTAAAAGTTCCCTTTGGGACATTTAAAACCCTCAGATGGAAATTTTCACTGTCTGGAAGGCAAAGTGTCCACCCGTGGGAATTCCAGTTCCCCACCTGCTGCTCATCACCGTACGGGAAACGCACAAAATAGGACAGGCTGCACAGCAATGCAGCTGCTGTTGAAGAAATTGGCCACTGAGCCCAAATGCAGGCTTTCCTTTTTAATTGAAGTGTAGTTGATTTACAATGTTGTGTTAATTACTGCTGTACAGCAAAGTGATTCAGTTTTACATATGTGTGTGTGTGTATATATATATATATTCTTTTCCGTTATGATTTACCATAGGATATGGAATATAGTTTCCTGTGCTATGTGGTAGGACCTTGGTGTTTACCCATCCTATATATAAAAGCTTAACATTTGCTAATCCCAACCTCCCACTCCAGCCCTCCCCCAACTCCCACCCCCTTGGTAACCACCAGTCTGTTCTCTATGTCTGTGATTCTGTTTCACAGATAGGTTCATTTGTGTCATATCTTTTATTTATTTATTTATTTATTTATTTTGCAGTACGTGGGCAGGCCTCTCACTATTGTGGCCTCTCCCATTGCGGAGCACAGGCTCCGGACGCGCAGCCTCAGCGGCCATGGCTCACGGGCCCAGCCGCTCTGCGGCATGTGGGATCCTCCCGGACCGGGGCACAAACCCGTGTCCCCTGCATCGGCAGGCGGACTGTCAACCACTGCGCCACCAGGGAAGCCCCGTATCTTTTATTTTATTTCATTTTTTTGACTGCACTGTGCAGCTTGCGGGATCTTAGTTCCCCAGCGAGGGATCGAAGCCAGGCCCCTGGCAGTGAAAGCACCAAGGCCTAATCACTGGACCACCAGGAAATTCCCTGTGTCGTATTTTAGATTCCACATATAAGTGATATCATTTGGTATTTGTCTTTCTCTTTCTGACTTACTTCACTTAGTATGATGATCTCTAGTTGCATCCTTGTTGCTGCAAATGTCATTCTTTTTTATGGCTGAGTGGTATTCCATTGTATATATGTACCACATCTTCTTTATCCATTCACCTATTGATGGACACTTACGTTGTTTCCATGCCTTGGCTATTGTGAACAGTGCTGCTATGTACATAGGGGTGCATGTATCTTTGTGAATTAGAGTTTTGTCTGGATATATGCCAAGGAATGAGATTGCTGGATCATATGGTAATTCTGTTTTTAGTTTTCTGGGCTGAAGTTTTTCCACAGTGGCTGCACCAAGTAACATTCCCACCAACAGTGTAGGAGGGTTCCCTTTTCGCCACACCCTCTCCAGCAGCAAATGCAGGCTTTTAAATCACATAGTTCTAGTTCCAGATCTGCTGATAAACGTTCATTCACTTATTCACTCACTCATTCATTCATTCAACAAATATTTATGGCACGTGCTGTATTCTAAGCACTGAGGTGGTTGCTAAGGAAGCTGTGCAAAACCGACGGGTCTTGGTGAAATTTACAGTCAGGAGGTCAGATGTCTTTTCTAAACATCAGCTTCTTCTGTAAGGTCGGGGTGCTGATGAAGATGTAAGTTCCCCTCAAAAGTCCTTTTCCTCCACGGTGCAGCTAATCCCTACCTCTAGGAGAAGGGTATCCTCGTGCCACAAAAGGAGCACTGGAAAAAGAGTCGGGATGCAGCCTTCTGACTCAATGCTCCTGCTTAGGTCACTTCCCCACCCTGGCCCTCAGTTACTTCATCAGTAAAATGAGAGGGCTGGACTGTGTGATTTTTAAGAGCTTGTCTTTCTTTAACCATCTGTGATTCTCCGATTCAAATATTCGTGATTCTAGCATGAGACTAGCCTGTGACTCCAGGAATGGACCTTCTCCTGTTCTGGGAGCAAATCTCCTCCTTATGGGATGCCTTTCATCATGACGGCGGCAGAAAGGGACTCATGAAGTGAGCATGAAGGGCCGTGGGGCGCCTCCTAGGAGCTGCTCTCCCAGGATCCCCTGAATCACTAAATTTATCTTCCCCGTCATGCTCTTATTCTCTGAAAATTTAATGGCACAACCATAAGCTGCCTGAAGACCATAGCTGACCCATCACCAATAAATCAGAAACTCCCGGTGATGCTTTTGAATAAATGATCGCCCCTCTGTTCAGTGGGCAGGCGAGCGGGGGCTGTTTAACGTACCTTGGGAGAGAGCTCAACCCGCACTCTGCTGGGGTGGGAGGCTAACGTACCTTGGGAGGCTCAACCCGCACTCAGGGAGTGTGGTGAGCAGATCGAGAGGCCCCTGGAGTCATCCCTGGGTATTTGGACGGAACTAGACCCAAGCTCTCTCAGTCACGGCTGGCTCTACCTTGCCTGAAAGAAAAACATCCCGCAGAGAGAGGGAAAAAATGTCCCAGGGTGTATGGTCGGGCCACTCAAGGGGGCTGTTCTCTTGCTCTCTGTACCTCCCCTGCTGGACCAGCCCCTGCTTCACCTGCACCTGCTCACGTGACTGTACCTGCCCCCCCACCCCCCAGCAAGTGATTGTCCTAATCCTTAGCCCAGAGCGGCTCCATCTGCTAGTTTATTAAAGGGAAACACCTGGCCTCGTGATGGTCATTAACCTGAGGGCTGGGAGGGGCGTGTCCAAGCTGCTGGTTTCCCGGGTAACTGATGAGCCCACGTGATGGCGGTTCCCCGTATAAATGGCAGCCTCCCTCCCCCCACCCCGTGGTGAAAAGAGTGCCGCCATGTTTTGCTCGCAGTTTGCTGCGCACGGTGGGGTGTCGCTCCAAGACCTTGCTTCAGACGTGTAAGACCCCCGTCCAACAAACCACTGACGTCTCTGTCACTGTCTCCAGGCTCTTTCTTCGGTTTCGAGACTGGGCCAAGGCTCGCGGGCCCACGGGGTGCAGCCCAACATGGGATTGTGGAAAGAGACATCAACTTAGAAACCTCAATTACAATCCCAGCTCCTCTCAAAATCCCCTGCTTGGCCAGTTTGTTCATCTAGAAACTGGGGGTCCCAGGAAACAAAGACGTGTGCTACTCTTGACCTTGCACGTCTCAGTGGTAACCACGACGGGCGCCATTTTACACAGAGGAGGAAATAGAGGCTCAGAAGGATGAAGTCTCACAGCAAATCGGGATTCCGGCAAATGCCCGAGCCCCCGACGCCATGCACTGTCTCCCACCATGGGAGGCCTGGGAACTCTTTGGCTGTTTTTTCACTTTTGGGGGCTGAAGCCCCTGGGAAGTCCCAGCTGCACAGCCCACCCTGGGGCCTCTGGGGGCCGGTTGCCGTGGGCTGCTGTGATGCACATCATCTTCCTACACGCCCCCGGCTCTGCGTCCCTCCCACTGTGGCAACTCCGAGAACCAGGCAGATGGGCAGCCGTGGATCCAGATCCTTTGGAGTCGGTTCCTGGTGGGTGGTGCGTCCAAGGACATCCCACGCCCTGCCACGGGCTGTCTGGAAATTGCAGCGGACCCTGGATCATGGGAAGCAGCTCCGCTTGGAAACAGGTGAGGAAATGCAGTTAGCCGTTGTTTATACTCAGCCCTTCACTGATGCGGTCTCTGAATGCTTCTAAGTACATCGGGTTCCCAACGCCTCTGTCCCGGAACTCGGCAGTCCCACGTCCTAGGGAGACCCACGCGGCCGCCTCTGTGCTTTCGCTACATTCTTCCCACTGGAAACGCCAGGTCTGGAGCCCAGGGTCTCCTTTGCGCCTCCCCCTACAACCACAAGGAAACACTCGATACCCCCTTAGAGTTGAAAAGGTGATCCAACGCAATGGTTTTTAAGACATCTAAGACTTTCTTCAAATGAAGTCTTACTCAAAATCCCAACACAAAATGGATAAAAGGAGAAAAAAGAGATGACAATCCAGGTCCCCGCCTCCATGGCTGCCTCTTGCCTCCCAAGGGAGTCCCAGGGCCCTTCCACAGAACTCCGGGCCCCAAGGAACCCAGTTGGCAAAGTTCTGTTCAGGTTCAGGGATAATGCCTGGCCCAGGGTTACCCAGGAAGGTTAGTGCACAGGTGAGGCCCCTTCACCAGGAGGGCTGCTGAAAGCCCAGACAGGAGGCAGACAGCCCTTGCCCTGGGCCAGAGTCTTGTTGTATTTGCCTGAATCTAGTAACTTTTGGTTGACTTGTTGGTTAGTAGTTATTTGGTTGGTTGGTTGGTTGGTTTGTGGGATTGGATGATTTATTAGTTGCTCATTGAATGGTTGAGTAGTTGGTTGGCTAGTTGGCTCGTTCGCTGATCAGTTGGCTAGTTTGTTGATTACTTGATTGGTTAGTCAGTTGGTTGATGGTTGGTTCCATTATTTGGGTTGAGTGGTTAGTTAGCGAGTTAGATGGCCAGTTCATTGATAAGATGATTGATTAGTTGGTTGGTTGGTTCACTGGTTGAACAAATGAGGGTTTCACGTGGGAGTGCTTTGGAGAAGGCTCTGAGACGCGAAGTGGACATTTGAGGGCAGAGGCACCAAGCAGATGGCCTGCGACACGGAGGGGGGGTGATATGTACCCGGAGTGAAGGCTGGAGAAGTAGCAAAGAGACATCAACAGATGCCTGTTTGCCTTTTTGGCTTGGGAGGTGAGCAGATGAGCCAACGAATGCACATTCCATAAAAGCTGTAAAGCCCATTACGTGCGTCAGGGGTCCTCTCCCACCCCCACCCCCTCCCCGGCCTCCCAGCGCCTCCTGGTTTCCACCATCCCTTCCCCCGAACAACCTGCTCTTCAATCCTTTATTCACCCTGGGCTGTCAGTGACGGATCACAGCTCAGTGTGTTTGAATATATACCTTTGAGAGATGGAGCATGAAGGGGAGTATTTCAGCCATCCCGAAACATAGCAGATGGGACTGGGGTTTAAAGGAAAGATTCTTCTAGAACCCAGTAGTCACATCCTAGGTCAGAGTAAATGCTGCTCACAACAATAATGGTAGCACTCACGTAACCCTCAGAGTAAATTTCTGTACGAAGCATTGGTATCATCTCCATTTCAAAGATGGAATCTGAGCCTCAGAGCGGGCAGTGACGGAGTCCTGACTAGTGGAGAGTGGGGCGCCCAGACTCGACCCCTGTCTCCCAAACCTCATACTCTCTCACAACCCCAAGATCACTCCGTGAAACCACACTGTTCTCCAACCTCGCAGCCCCTTCTTCCTCCCCTTGGGCTCCTGGATACCAGTCCTGGTGCTGTGGGGAGCCCCGAGCATCACCCACCCCTAAGCCAGGGCCACGGCGGGCTGCACATGCCACGTGGCGACTACCACCTGCAAAAGCCCTGCCCAATGAGCTCTGAACTCGGTTCTGAAGCTGCCATCAATTAATAGGAAAACTCCCAGCTGCGGACACTTCATGCATTTATTTGCAAGATTAATGGTAGATACGAAATTGCTGCTTCACCTTGGAACTGTCGCAAATCTGGAGAACACCTGTGCGACAGCCTCATGCATATTCCTCAAGGCCACTCCTGCCTGTTGCCACACCCTTTGTTATCAGAAGGTCGTGCTTTTCTGTCCACGCTTTGCAAGGCTGAGGGGAACATGCCAGGGAATGGGCCCCATTGGTAATTAAGAGAATTTCAGGCTCCCTCCTCCCTTTTCCATTTGCCCTTCCCAGGGATGTGGGAAGAGAAGCTGCTTCAGGGGGCCCACAAATGGCTCCCCCTTCACGTATTCCTTCTTCAGAGGCCAGCTTGAAAAGTTTAATAAAATAATAATTAACTCACCCGTATTGTGGGCTCGCTGTGAGCCAAGCACTTCATCTTGGCAACAGCCCTGTGAGCTTGGAACAGTTACGGTGCCCATTTTGCAGATGAGAAAACCAAGGCACAAGATCACAGCAATTTAGTGGCGGAGGCTGGACTTGAACCAGAACCTCCTGACTCCAGAGCCAGAGCTCTTAGCACAGTCCCTGTAATATGGGCTCCACGAATCTGACTCATCCTTCTAAGGGGTGTTACAAGGTGGTCCCTGTTCAAGACTAAATGAGGGGAGTAGGTCCTGGGAGTCTCCAGGGCTGGACCCTTTGAAACATCGCCTGCCTTTGGGGCTTCCCCACTTCCCTTCAAATCTGCAGCCTGGCTGCCTGGTGGTCAAGGGCTCAAGGTCTAGGTCAGACAGGAGGTTCCACCCTCGGACCCTCCACTTTCCAGCACTGTGGCCTTAGACATTCTCTGAGCTTCATATTCTCCTCTACAAAGAGGGTTGCTTAATAAGGTGTTTTTTTGTTTTGCTAAGTAATAAGTGCTCATGATGAAACAAAAGCTCCAAATGTACAAAAGAGGAAAGTCTTTCTTCCACCCCTGTCTCCACCATCTCCACGTTCTCCCCACACCAGATGCAACCACTAATACGAGCTTCTTATGCATCCTCTGAAGCAGCTCCGTCCAAGAACTTCCCAGTGATGGAGATGCCCCACACCTGTGTTCTCCGAGCTATGGGCTACTGAGCGCTTGAAGTGGGGTTAATGGGATGAGGAACTAAGTTCTGAATCTTATTGGATTTAAATTCACTTAAATTAGCTGCATGTGGTGGCTGGTGGCTGCCGTATTGGACAGCACGAGTCTGGAGACCCTGATGATAACTAACATCTACCGAGCAGTGACCGTGTGGCAGGCCCTGTTCTAAGCACTTCCCATGTATTAACTCCTAATTCTCATAAGAACCCCATGAGCAGGTGCTAGATCCCCGGTGCTCCCTCTGGAGAAGCTGAGGGGCAGCAAGGTTACATTCTAACAAGTTCGGTCTACCAGGACGTCGGGGAGCTGTGCTCTGAGCCCAGGCTGTCTGACTCCAGAGCCTGGGATTTAGCTACCTAAGCAGGGGTCATAAGCAGCTTAAATGAGAATGTGTGTAATGAGCTTGGCCCCGTGCCTGGCACAGAACATGTGCTCGGTAACTTACCCCTGTAATCAGGTCCATCGCCTCCCTGCTCTGTTTAGACCCTACTCATTCCCACCCCTGGGCCCTTGCTTATGCTGTGCTCCCAAATCCTCCCCAGTTGTCAGGCGCCAGGATGGGCTAGAGGGGTCCAGAGGCCCGAGGTGGCCTGGGAAAGGGCAGAAAAAGTAGGAGGCATGGGGGAAGCGGTATAGAGCTCAGAGGACTGTGTAACAGAAGCCGTGGCCTTCTGGAGAGGGATGTAGCCAAGTCACAAGCCAGCAGGAGGATGACAAGACAGGCATCAGTAGGACGCAAGCTGCATAGGGGGGCAGCGGGAAAGGAGGTTAGTGGGAGGGGCTGGGGCAAGACCTAGGAGCTTTGACCACCAGATATTAATTTAGATCAGATTGAATGAGGGGTAAGGGGCTGGCGTTGATGTATTCATGCATTTAACAAGCATTTATTAAGCACCTACTTAATTGATCATTGATCACTGGGGGCCACGTTAGTGGTTTTCCCATCACGTTTCTGTGCTGAAGACAAACTGGACTTGCCGGTGTACGTCCTCAGTGGCCCCTTTTCTGAGCAGGAGAATGTGTAGGGGCAGAAACAAGCTTCTTTCCCTTCATCCTGTTGACAGGTACTTTCTCTGGACATGAATCCACTCAGCATGCCATGAGAAATGTACTAGAGTATCACGATCCTGTACTACAAGACGGCAAAGCAGAGACCGGGGGAGTTGAGATGCTTTGCTCAAGGTCACTTGACCCGTTGGTGGATGGGCTGGAGGAGCGTGCAGGCTCCGGTCTGGATTTTTTTTCTCCTCGGTCTAACTTCCCTTGCAGGGCACCGAGGTCTGTAGACTCCATCTGCCAGGGCGGGCCTTGCCAGCAGTGGCATCCGACATCCCTGGCGCTGGTTCAAAGGACTGCCTTCCCGCTGCGGACGGAAGGAATCCTTTTGCTTAGCGCCCCGTCTGCCATTTTCCACCTGGGTAGGTTTTAATCTTGCAGACAACAGATACCTACGCAGCCCATCACCCCGGAGGAAGCAGGATTTCAAAGCGCCCCGGAAGAAGGGGCCCCAGATCGTGCCCTGTGTCTGGGCGAAAGGGGCAGCTGTCAGGCTCCGGATCTAAGTGATGCGAAAAAGCATCCCACACAGAGCCTTGGGGAGAGGAAAGCAGCAAAGAGGATGATTCTTGGATCAGGTGTGGGTGCCACTGGCAGAGGAGAGTGGGTCATCCCTAAGTACCTGAGGACCCCCGCCGCTTGCTTCCTTCCGGGTCTGGGCTAGTTGGCCCTGTAACCGTGCCCCGTCCTTCCCTGGCTCAGCTCTGAATCTCAGGGTCCTGACGCCGCAGGCTGCATTTCCCAGGCTCCTGGGTCATCTGGACTCTGTCTGGACTCCACTAATGAGGAGCTCGGGCAGGAGACTGGAGGCTGGGGGACAAAGGAGGAGCCACGGCCTTTCTCCCCTTCCTTCTCCAATTTGGGCGTGTGTCTGACAGTGTTGGGCTCCTCGGAGGCATCAGTTTCCTCTGAAAAGACCACTGTTATTCCAGCTTCTGCCGGGGCCCCAGTCACACCACCCCCGCCCTGTGCTCCTGCAGCTCCTGACCAGGGAGGTAACAGCCTCCTCCTCGTGCTCATCTCTGGGGTATCTGCCATCTGCGTTTGGGTTACCCTCAAAGCAGATCCCAAGACAAAGACTTGGGTACGTGCGGTTTACTTGGGAAGCAACCGCGGCAGAACAGGGGAGGGAGTGGGGAGGTGAGATGGGGAAGGAATAAAAGCTAATAAAGAGTATGTGAATTAGCTGGTGACCTTGATGGGCTACTGGGCTCGGTTCCGCTGGGGCCCTTCTAAGAATCACTGGGAAACATACCTTAGAATCAGCCTGCTGGAGGGATGAGAGCTGTGTCATTTATCTATGAAATTCCATCTCTACTGCTTGAAGATTGCCCCTGGGGTGTTATGTCTGTCACATCTCCAGACTGCACTCCAAGCTCCCAGGTCCAGGAAGATCATCTCATGCAGAGAAGCAGAGCTACATGGGTGGAGTTGAAAAGATACTGCACAAAAGAAGATATACAGGGAGTTCCCTGGTGGCCTAGCGGTTAGGATTCCAGACTTTCACTGCCGTGGCCCAGGTTCAATACCTGGTCGGGGAACTGAGATCCTGCAAGCCACGCAGCACAGCCAAAAAAAAAAAAAAAAAAAGCAAATGACCACTAAGTGCATGTAAAGTGGTTCCCCAGCGCTAGTCACACAAAAATAAAACCACAAGGAGATGATACTACATCCCCATCAGAATGGCTGGACTTGACAAGACTGGTAATACCAAGTATCAGTGACAACGTGGAACAACCGGAACTCATGGACTCCTAATGGGGGCTGTAGAATGGCACAACTTTGGAAACTCGTCTGGCTGTTTCCTTTAAAACTAAACAAGCACTTTGCTGAGGCACAGCCGTCTCTCTCAGGTATACGCCCAAGAGAAAGGAAAACACACGTCCATACAAAGACTGGTACACAGGTGTTTATACCAGTTTTATTTATAATAGACAGAGCCTGGAGAATTCCAGACAGCCATCAATAAGAGAATGTATAGAGAAATAGTGGTATATTCATATAGTGGGATACTACTCAATAACAAAAATGAACAAATGACTGAGACAGACAATGGCATGGATGAATCGCAAACAAATGCTAGTGAAAGAAGTTAGACACCAGCTATATGATTCCATTTGTATGAAACTCTAGAGAAGACAAAACTAATCTGATAAAGATCAGGATAGGCATTGTCTGGGAGCAGAGGTGTATTGGCTGGAAAGGAGAATGAGGGAAACTTCGAGAAGAATAGGAATGTTTCATATCTCGATCTGGGTGGGTAGTTACACCATGTTCACAAAGGTGAAAATTCATAGAGCTCAACACGTAAGATTTTGTGCCTTTTATGTAAATTACCACTTCCTTTTTAAAATACAAACATAACAAATGAAGGAAGAGCTCCATTCTTAAAAGGCCTCCTTTAAGCGCTCACCTGATCACCGAGGATGACTGTGCAGTTGGCATCTCCAGCTTCATTAGAGGAAGGCAAGGGAGGGTCCAGTCCAGGCTGAGCCTGTGGAGCTACCAGTGCGGAAAAAACGCTCACTCCCGTCAGTGAGTTATGATTACGAATGTTCCTCCTGGGCTCCGAGCGTTTTACTGGCTCATCCATCAATCTGTCAGGGCAGCCGTCAAGGCGAGAGTAGCAGAAAACTAACACTTCCCACCCAAACAGCCTGACTAATTCAACACGGCCTCAGCCTCTGGACTCTGGGAGCGTGAAGCTAATTTTTTTATTTATTTCTCAGGCTCTGCGGTTTATTTCCGTGCCCCTGGAGGCTCAGACTGGGCATGGGTCTTCCATGGACCAGAACAGGACAGGCCAAAGCCATAGAGGCTGGGGGATCCCACCCTGATGTCTGGGGCACGACAGGGCACCCAAACAATGGGGGCCTCTGAACAGGGGGGAAAAGGAGCAGACACTGGAGTCTCAAGACATGTGTTTAAGACCTGATCAGCCACTTCTCAGCTGTGTGATCCTGAGCAAGTCATTTACTTCTCTGAGCCTCAGTTTCCCCAACTATGAGATGTGCTTGGTGACAGGACACTTACATAGTACTTACTGTGTGACAGATTTGGTTCTAATCACTTTTTTCTTTCTTTTTTTTTTTTTTTGCGGTATGCGGGCCTCTCACTGTTGTGGCCTCTCCCTTTGCGGAGCACAGCCTCCGGACACGCAGGCTCAGTGGCCATGGCTCACGGGCCCAGCTGCTCCGCGGCATGTGGGATCTTCCCAGACTGGGACACGAACCCGTGTCCCCTGCATTGGCAGGCGGACTCTCAACCACTGCGCCACCAGGGAAGCCCTCTTTTTTTTTAATTGAAGTGTAGTTAATTTACAATATTGTGTTAGTTTCAGGTGTACAGCCGAGTGATTCAGGTGTAGATAGATATTCTTTTTCAGATTCTTTTCCCTTACAGCTTATTACAAAATATGGAGTGTAGTTCTCTATTGCTATACAGTAGGTCCTTGTTGGTTGTCTATTTTATATATAGTAGTGTGTATCTGTTAACCCCATACTCCTAATTTATCCCTCCTCCCCTTCCTCTTTTGGTAGCCATAAGTTTGTTTTCTATGGCTGTGAGTCGTTTCTGTTTTGGAAATAAGTTCATTTGTATCACTTTTCTTAGATTCCACATATAACTGATATCATATGATATTTGTCTTTGTCTTAGTATTGTAATCTCTAGGTCCATCCATGTTGCTGCAAAGGGCATTATTCATTCCTTTTTATGACTGAGTAATGTTCCATTGTATATATACATATACCGCATCTTCCTGATCCATTCGTCTGTTGATGGACACTTAGGTTGCTTCCATGTCTTGGCTGTTGTAAATAGAGCTGCTGTTGAGGTGCATGTGTCTTTTGGGATTAGGGCTTTCATCTTTTCCGGATATATGCCCAGGAGTGGGATTGCTGGATCATATGGCAGCTCTATTTTTAGTTTTTTATGGAATCTCCGTACTGTTCTCCATAGTGGCTGCACCAATTTACCTTCCCATCAACAGTGCAAGAGGGTTCCCTTTTCGCCACACCCTTTCCAGCATTTATTATTTGTAGACTTTTTGATGATGGCCATTCTGGCTGGTGTGAGGTGGTACCTAATTGTGGCTTTGATTTGCATTTCTCCAATAATTAGCAATGTTGAGCATCTTTTCATGTGCCTATTGGCCATCTGTATATCTTCTTTGGAGACATGTCTATTTAGGTCTTCCCGTTTTTTTTTTTTTTTTTTTTTTTTTCTGTACGCGGACCTCTCACTGTTGTGGCCTCTCCCATTGCGGAGCATAGGCTCCAGACGCACAGGCTCAGCGGCCATGGCTCACGGGCCCAGCCGCTCCGCGGCATGTGGGATCTTCCCGGACCGGGGCACGAACCCGTGTCCCCTGCATCGACAGGCGGACTCTCAACCACTGCGCCACCAGGGAAGCCCCAGGTCTTCTCATTTTTTGATTGGGTTATATATATATATATATATATATATATATATATATATGTATTGAGCTCCGTTCTAATCACATATGCATTAACTCATTTAATACCCAAATGACCCTACATGGTACTTATAACATCATTCCCACTGTACAGATGAAAGAACTGAGACCCAGGAGCTCACCCCAAGGAATCAAAGCACCTATCTCATAGGGTGAGAATTAAAGGAGATTGAGCTTACAGATCTCCTGACCTTACGCCTGGCACACAGTAGGTGCTCAGTAAAGCATAGCCACTGCTATTGTTATTATTAAAATGTCTTTTAAGGTCATTATCTCATTTGAGTATAACAACCAACACGTGAGGTTGATGGGCTTGTGTAACTATAGATGGGGAAACAGGCAGAGAGTGAGGTAAATGGTTTGCCCAAGGCTATACACATTTATACTAAGGACACTGCTCTGTCCTCAGATCCACTTAGGCTCCCCTAACGGAGCTCTTGAGAGTGAGTCCCCAGTTCTACAGGCCAAACAGACTCCAAAACACAGACCTTGCTTCCAAAAGAAAGACCTGGATTCAGATCCTGAGTCTGCTGCTCCCCGGTTGTGTGAGTGGAGCAGGGTCCTTCACTTCAGCTTCCTTGGCTGTGAAATAGGATGAAACAGCCAGTTACACGGGAATCAAGAGCAGACTTGGGTATGAGTAACCGGGTTTGGTCCCCAGCCCTGCCACTTGCCAGCCGCAGAACCTTGGACAAGTGGTTTTCTCTGAGCCAGTTTCCTCATCGATAAAATGGGAAATCGTCATCCCAACCTTGTAGGCTGTGCTGAGGATTCCAAAAGTTAGTGTTGGAAAACCCCTTAGCCCAGGTACATGAAAAAGTGGATGCTGTTAGTATTAGGCATCGAAGTTTCCGTTTGCTACCGTCATTTTTGCGAAGGATCTTGGGAGATGAGAAGCTGGCCTGAGAAATAGGAAGATCTGATCTGCATGGTCACCTTTTCCCCAACCTAGGGAAGGTTTGTGACGGCCAGGAAGGGGAGAGCTGCCACCACAAACCCTCTGGGCTCTGTGAAGGAGGAAAGAAGTGGGAGATTGCTTGATTTATACAACAGAGCAAGGGTTTGAGGGATGCTCACTGCAGTTCTGGCGATGTGTCACACAGTGAATAAGGTACTGGCTGGGACCAGGGCACTTGTAGGATTTCTGAGTCAGAAGCCATTCTGATAGGGGCCAAACATCCTTGTGGCTGCAGCCCCCTGAGTCCCCAAGGCTGGTCCTTCCCACTTGCATCCATCAGCTATTTATTGAACATTGGCACGAGCCTGACCCAGTGGTGGGCAAATCAGGCAAGGATGTTCTCAGCCACCAGGGAGCTCAGGCAAGGCCTCCCTTTGTTCTCAGAAGCTAGTCACATCGGGGAAATTGAGGCAGCTTGGTGACTATAAGGCTTCCCCCTCAGGACAAGGTACAGAAGGCTAAGACTCCCAATGACCTGTTCCTGGGACAAAGGGGTCCAGGATGACCAAACTCTCCTGTCTCAGGAAACACCAGATAATTCCTTATTACTGGCTTGTCTCCATAGCAGAAATTCTGTTGAGGAGTAAAAGGGAGGAAAGCACTAGAGCAGTGGTTCTCAAACTTGAATAAGCATCAGAATCACCTGGAGGGCTTCTTAAAACACAACTTGCTGGTCCCATCTCAGAGTTTCTGATGCATTGAGTGTGGGAAAGGGTTTGAAAATATGAATTTCTAACAAGTTCCAGCTGACGTTGATGCTGCTGGTCTGGGGAACAGACTTTGAGAACAGCGAATCCAGAGGGAAGGCGAGAAAGATGGAGTTAAAATCACAGCCCTGCCATTTCCTTGCTCTGTGACCTTGGGCAAGCTACTTGGCCTCTCTGAGACCCGTATTTTTCATCTTAAAATGGGGAAAATAATGTCCGCTTCAGAGCACCAAGGGAGCAAATCTTCCAAGTTGTTTTCTCTCTAGTTCCCACCTGACTAAGGGACAGATCGCTTCGCAGAGCTTCTCAGTCAGGGGACCATTCCATTAACAATCCTCAGCTGGCAAAATGTCATTGTCCACATTGTCCTGGGCAGGGAGGGCCCCAGGTAAATGATACCTGCATTTCATAAGCTGCAGGTAAATGATATTCTGTTGCAACACCATCTTCTTCTATTGCAATGACAAATCTGGGCTCTGGGCCTCGGTTTCCTTTTTGTACAAAAGAGGACGGTTAGAGTAACTGATCTTTAAGAAGCTTCCAGCTCTGATGTTGTGTAATTCTGTGTACAACCGTCTGAAGTCGGAAACAGGGATCCAAACAGGACCAAGAAAGGCGAGGTTTTGAACAAGTTGTAGGGACTGAGCTAAGCGGGTGGATCCTCTTCAGCACCACAGACAGCGCCAAACCAATGGGCTTATATGGGCAAATTGCTTGCATCTGTGTGAAGGTCCAGGTACACTTAAGAGTAACGTTCACATTGTAGTCTAAATCAGGGTTTCTCAACCTCAGCACTATTGACATTTTGGGCCAGATAATTGTTGTAGAGGGCTGTCCTGTACATTGTAGGCTGTTTAGAAGCATCCCTGGGCTCTACCTGCCTCAACCTACTCCCAAGTCATGACAATCCAGAATATCTCCAGACATCGCCAGATAACTCCACTTGAGAACCACTGACCTAAGTGAATAGCACTCCCTGGAGTTGCGCACGTATGAGGTCACCTTCATAGTCCCTGTCCTGAAACTATCCTTCTAGACTTGAAGAGCCCAGGGACAGGCCTCTATTCTTCTCTTTTCTGGTAGGCAGTAGTGAACAGGTTAAAGAACAGGTAAACAAATAAAATAAATTAAAAAATTAAAGACGGCTATAAGTGCTATGAAAAAACACAGGGGATATGATCTAAAGATAGTGGGAGAACATGTGCATTGGACAAGGGAGCCCTTGTGCGCTGCCAGTGGGGATGTAAACTGGTGAAGCCACTATGGAAGGTGGAGGGTCCTCAAAAAGTTAAAACTAGAACCACCCACATGGCCCAGCCATTCCGCTTCTCGGTATTTATCCAAAGAAAATAAAAACACTAACTCAAAAAGGTATATGCATCTTCATGTTCCTTGTAGCATTACTTACAAGAGCCAAGATATGGAAACAGCCTAAGTGTCCATCAGTGGGTGAATGGGTAAAGAAATGGACATACATGCAATGGAATATTATATATATAATTATATATATATGTTATTCCTTCATCCATAAAAAAGGAAATCTTGCCATTTGCCACAATGTGGATGGATCTTAAGGGCATTATGCTAAGTGAACTAAGTCTGACAGAGGAAGACAAATACCATCATTGGTACAGAGAACAGATTGGTGGGTGCCACAGTCAGGGGATGGTGGGTAGGAGAAATGAGTGAAGGGGTTAAAAAAGCACAGACTTCCAGTTATAAAATAAGTAAGTCCTGGGGATGTAATGTACAGCATGGTGACTATCGTTTACGACATTGTATTGCATATTTGGAAGCTGTTAAGAGAGTAGATCTTTAAAGTTCTCATCACAAGAAAAAGAAGACAACAGGAGAACATGTGTCATCTTAAATAAGGTGGTTGTGTAGGGCTCCTCTGAGGAGGTAACAATTGAACTGACATCTGAAGGATTAAAAAAAACTACTTATAGAACAAAGTGGGGAAGTGCATTCCAGGCAGAGCAAACAGAAGGTCCAAAAGCTCTGATGTTGGAAAGAGCCTATTATGTTGGAAGAATCACAAAGAGGCCAGTGTGGCTGGAGCAGAGAGAGCGGGGAGAATAGCAGATGAGGCATGAGCAGGAGACAGGGGTCTGGTCGTTCAAGGTCTTGGCAAGCAGGTTGTATCTCAAACAATCCCAGCAGAAAACTGAAGGTGCTAGTGAGAGGCTCCCATCCTGTGTCCTCAGAACTGATGGGCGTCAGCCTCAGGCTTTCTGCACTGTGGACAGCTGCAGAAGTTGCAGGCTTATCCCACATATGAGTATCTGTCCGGCTGCCCTCAAGACTTTCATTTGCCCTCCTCTTTTCAGAAAACTAACAGATTTTCTGCAACCTATGAAAGATGCCCATATTTCTAACCCAAGGTCAAGATCGAGGAGTTGCAGCACATTTTACAGCATCCAGGGAACAAGTTTTGCTCTCCCTTAAGCACGTGTCACGCCCTAGATCCTTTGGTGTTAACTTAGCTTTGGAGAGCATCCTGTGACGTCGTAAGACGGCAGGGTATGGGGGAGGAGAGAGAAAAATAGCAATTTCCTGAGGATTTATGACCACATAGTTTAGTTTTTCTGCCTGAATTGTTGTCTCTTTCCCCAAGCGTCCCTCAAAAGTCAATGACTTCGGTGCTTGACTGTGGTAGAAACTGCCATGGTTCTACTCTCCCAAGGGGAAGCTCAGGGCACCTCCAACTTTCCTGTTTAGTGAGTAGAGCACTGGGGGACAGTGAGGTCTTGTGAGGAGTTCCCAAAGCCCCCGTATGAAAAAACAGTGCTAGCCACCTGCCCTCTCCTAAACGCACAGCTTTATTCATCACTGCCTGAGAAACATGTATCTATAGGGGAAGCCAAAAGCGTGATTCCCAGAGAATTTCAAGGAAGAAATGGGCACAGCTTCAGACCTTGACGGGGCAGCGGAAATGAAATTCCAGGAAAAGGAATGACGCTGGTAGCGCCTATGCATTAGAGCTCTGTGGTCAGACAAACCCGGGTTCAAATCCAACCTCCTCCAGCTTGATAGCTGTGAGACCCTAGGCAGTTGATTGTACAGATCACCTGCACCATGGTGGTGAGTGGCCTCCCAGATCAGTATGTACAGAGGAGGTGGGACTGGCTCTGGGAAGTTCCTGCCTTTCCCTAACTGTGTGAGGTCCCTGCACTGGAGTACTCCACTTTCCTGAGCCTCCATTTCCTTGACTGTAAAATGGGGTTGATAACGCCCACCTTAGCATTGTCATCATCATCGGGACCCTTCAGGATCATGCAACACAAAGCATCCATTTTCCACATGCATTCATTTGACTCATGTTTATTGAGCACCTACTATGTGCCAGGCGCTGAGGATATATGCATGAATAAGATGGACTTGATCCTTGACCTTGCAAAGTTAAAGTTGGAAAGAGGGGACAGAGCACTGAACCAGTGATTCAGTGTGTGTGTGATATGATGAGAGACGCTGGGACATCAGGGAAAGTTTCTGGTGCATTGATTTCAGCCAGGTGAACGGGGGGACAGTGTTCCTGGCAAAAGGAACAGCAGGTACAAAGAGCCTGGAGGTGGCAATGGGCAGAGCTTAGTCAAAGTGAAGACATTCTGTTTGCCTGAATCTTAAAATGTAAGGCGCTGGGGCAAAGGTGGAGAGAGGGTGAGAATTGAGCTTGGAGAGTGCAGGAGGGGCTGGATCACCAATGGCCTCATAGACCTTTATCAGAAGTTTGGGCTTTATCCAGAGCAGTGGGGAGCCGTGGAAGGGTATAGACAGAGGGATAAATGTGTACCTCAGGAAGATCACCCTGGCTGCAAGGTGCAGCATGGATTGCAGGTGGCAACAGTGCAGACAGCACGACCAGTTAGAGGTGATGAGCTTAGAGTGGCGAAGGGCTGGAAGGATATGGCAAGGTGGCCAGAGGATCCCGCCCTTCCATAGCCAGTCCAGGGAGAATCAATTAAATCCATGGTCATAATCGGTTGTATAAACTAAAGCATAGGTGATGGGGAGACTCGTGTTGGAGATGCTGGCCCATGGACGTTGGTCCGTTTTCTTGTGCCCCCTCCCTACCCAGGGCTCTGCCTGGGGTGACCCCTGGGATAGGCTGGCTCAGGTCACCGACCTCCCTTCAGCCACATCATCACCAGGAAATGATCGCATCTTCCTGGTTCCCCCAGGCAGCCAACCCAGATGAGGGAGACCTAGAGGTGGCCGCTGGCGGTGCTCCTGAGTTAATGGGGAACGCGCAGGATGAGCCACTGCTCTGTTCTCATCTTGATGGATCTAATTAGACAAGCTGTGAGCGGGCTAAATGACTGGCCTGGCAGACGGAGGCCACAGCCAGACGCCTAGGGACCCAGGGTGGTCTCTGCTGAGAAGATTGTCTTCCTTAAAAGAGATCAGGGTGGGGCCAGGGGGAGTGTGGCTGAGGACACACATAACCTGGAGAAGTCAGATTTCCGTGGCCAAAATCACGAAGTCATGTCCCAGTTTGCCAAGATCTACTGGGCATTTCCAGGGCTCCCACTATGGGCCAGATGCTGTGATGCACACTGAGGACACGGCTGTGAATGAGACTGACTTGTCCCTGCCCTCCCAGAGATTACAGTCTATCAGAGTGACAGTTATTAGCCAAATGATCACATGGGAAAAGAAATAACAATCACAGCCCAGCAGCAAGGAAGAGATCCTAGGGCCACGAGAAAGAGTAATAACTGAGTGTTTGTCCCGAACATATATTAACTCATTTAATCATTATAACAACCCAATGAGACAGGTTTTATTATTGTCAGTTCCATTTTTTAGTTTACTTTTAAATTTTTTTAAAAAAATTGAAGTATAGTTGATTTACAATGTTGTGTTTCTGGTGTACAGCAAAGTGATTCAGATATATGTGTACTTGTTCAGATTCTTTTCCATTATAGGTTATTATAAGGCATTGAATATAGTTTTCTGTGCTCTACAGTAGGACCTTGTTGTTTACTGTCACTTCCATTTTGTGGATGAGGAAGCTGAAGCCCAGAGAGAGCAAGTGACTTTCCCGAGGTCACCCAGCAGAGAAGCCTCAGAGCTGGGATTTGAAGCGGGTGCTCCAACCCCAGCACCCAGGTGCCTGGCCAGCAGGCAGAGGCCGTGCAAAGGCCCTGTGGAGGGAAGGAGTGTGAGTGGTGGAGGAACTGCCAGCAGGCAGGGGAGCTGGAGGCAGAGATGGAGGAGGTGGGGTACAGGCTGATGCTGGGAGGAAGGAGGGTGGTAGCTGGGGCCAGACCACACAGGATGCGTCAGTCCCATCAGGGGCACGTGTCTTTATTTTGAGGGCAGTGGGGAGCCACAGAAGGGTTTTAAGCAGGGGAGGGATGTGTTGAACTTCGATTCTTACCCCACCCAGTAGAAACAGCAGGTCAAGAGCAAAACACTCGTTTGACAGAAGAGGCTGGAGGCTTGGAGGGGCCCCTGAGCTGGGTGACCTTGGGCGAGTCCCTTGACCCTCTGGGCCTCCACTTCCCTACCTGTAGAACAGGGACATAGGATGGTCATCAAAGATCGCTTTCACTCTGACCTGCTAAAATTACTTTCTTTTCTTCTTTCTCCTTTAAATAAATTTATTTATTTTATTTATTTTTGGCTGCGTTGGGTCTTCGTTGCTGTGCGTGGGCTTTCTCTAGTTGTGGCGAGCAGGGGCTACTCTTCCTTGTGGTGCACAGGCTTCTCACTGTGGTGGCTTCTCTTGTTGCGGAGCATGGGCTCTAGGTGCGTGGACTTCAGTAGTTGTGGCTCGCGGGCTCTAGAGTGCAGGCTCAGTAGTTGTGGCGCACGGGCTTAGTTGCTCCGCGGCATGTGGGATCTTCCTGGACCAGGGCTTGAACCCGTGTCCCCTGCGTTGGCAGGCGGATTCTTAACCGCTGCGCCACCGGGGAAGCCCTCTTCTTTGTTCTTATTTTTTCTTTTTTACGTTCTTTTTCTTTCTGTTCTTCCTTCCATCTAATCACACATGAAATTCCCACTAAGCGCTAGGTGCTGTGCCGGTTCCAGCCCCGCCATGAAGAAGATCGAGCACCGTCTCCTACTTCTTTCGCGTCCCCGCATTTTGCCACAAATTCAGGGGGTGTCCGGCACCTGCCAAGCTCGCCCAGGACTCCCGCCCGGCGCCAGCCCCGTGCCACCCGCTCCGACAGCTGTGGTCACAGCAGGCCTTCCGTCTCCACTCCCGATCATTTTTCCCTCAGATGAGGACAGATGGAGAGACTTGGAGGGAAACACAGCCCCGCCCCGTCCCGGAACCCATGGCTCTGGGATGGGAAGAGGGCCAGAGCTAATTCTGACACCAGCTGCCTCTCCCGGGCTCCAGGCTCTGCAGCTAGCTCCTTGGAGACCTTTCCTGCCCCTCTGCATGCTGCGGGGAGCTCACATTCTATTTCCCCGAGCCCTGCTTGCTCCAGGCCTGGCGCCTCCTTCTGCTGGTACAGCTCCGTCTGTCTCCCAGGCAGGTGCCCAGAGCGGCTGCCACTGTCTCTCCAAGCCCCTAGCCCACCCCACAGACCTCCATTCACCCGGGGATGCAGGAGCCAGGCCTCCAGCTCCACAGCAGTCACAGCTCAGAACCAAGGGCTCAGAGGACAGTTGGGGATGGAAATTTATAAACAAGTTTTAAAGTGTTTTTTGTTTCTCTGGGGTTTTTTTTGCGGTACACAGGCCTCTCACTGTTGCGGCCTCTCCTGTTGCAGAGCGCAGGCTCCGGACGCGCAGGCTCAGCGGCCATGGCTCACGGGCCCAGCCGCTCCGCGGCATGTGGGATCTTCCCGGACCGGGGCACGAACCCGCGTCCCCTGCATCGGCAGGCGGACTCTCAACCACTGCGCCACCAGGGAAGCCCTGTCTGTTTGTTTTTATTCAAACAGAAAGTCACAAAAATTATAATCATCCTCATCAGTTCACTCAGTCCCATGTAATTAATTTATTTTTTCATCTTGATCTTTTGTTAGCACTTTTATGAATTCATCAGTAACATAGTTACCAGAAACCTGTACTTGTCAGAGTCTTTTCCATGAATTCCTTGAAGATGAAACCCTTTTATAGGAACATTTTTGCAAAAGCATCAGAGTACACCCAGAACTGTCAGTAAATGACAAAAGACTTAAAAATGACCACAGTTAAAGTTTGATGAAAGTTCATAATAATGCAATTGACAAGGAAATTTAGTTATTTCTGAGATATGCATTTTAAAGTAATAACTAGAATTATGACTTATAACATTATACCAGCACATATAAGATTTTTAGAAATTTCATGTAATGTCTGAAACATTTATATTAACGTATTTCCATACAGATAACCCAAAGAAAGTTTAGTATTAGGTGTTTTTTGTTTGTTTGTTTTATACAGCAGGTTCTTATTAGTCATCAGTTTTATACACATCAGTGTATACATGTCAATCCCAATCGCCCAGTTCAGCACACCACCATCCCCATCCCACCGCGGTTTTCCCCCCTTGGTGTCCATACGTTTGTTCTCTACATCTGTGTCTCTACTTCTGCCCTGCAAACCGGTTCATCTATACCATTTTTCTAGGTTCCACATACATGCGTTAATATACAATATTTGTTTTTCTCTTTCTGACTTACTTCACTCTGTATGACAGTCTCTAGATCGATCCACGTCTCAACAAATGACTCAATTTCGTTCCTTTTTATGGCTGAGTAATATTTCATTATATATATGTACCACATCTTCTTTATCCATTCATCTGTCGATGGGCATTTAGGTTGCTTCCATGACCTGGCTATAGTAAATAGTGCTGCAGTGAACATTGGGGTGCATGTGTCTTTTTGAATTATGGTTTTCTCTGGGTATATGCCCAGTAGTGGGATTGCTGGACCATATGGTAATTCTATTTTCAGTTTTTAAGGAACCTCCATACTGTTCTCCATAGTGGCTGTACCAATTTACATTCCCACCAACAGTGCAAGAAGGTTCCCTTTATTCCATACCCTCTCCAGCATTTGTTGTTTGCAGATGTTCTGATGAAGCCCATTCTAGCTGGTGTGAGGTGATACCTCATTGTAGTTTTGATTTGCATTTCTCTAATATAATTAGTGATGTTGAGCAGCTTTTCATGTGCTTCTTGGCCATCTGTATGTCTTCTTTGGAGAAATGTCTATTTAGGTCTTCTGCCTATTTTTGGATTGGGTTGTTTGTTTCTTTAATATTGAGCTGCATGAGCTGTTTATATATTTTGGAGAATAATCCTTTGTCCGTTGATTCGTTTGCAAATATTTTCTCCCATTCTGAGGGTTGTCTTTTCGTCTTGTTTATGGTTTCCTTTGCTGGGCAAAAGCTTTTAAGTTTCATTAGGTCCCATTTGTTTATTTTTGTTTTTCTTTCCATTACTCTAGGAGGTGGATCAAAAAAGATCTTGCTGTGATTTATGTCAGAGTGTTCTTCCTATGTTTTCCTCTAAGAGTTTTATAGTGTCCGGTCTTACATTCAGGTCTCTAATCCATTTTGAGTTTATTTTTGTGTATGGTGTTAGGGAGTGTTCTAATTTCATTCTTTTACATGTAGCTGTCTAGTTTTCCCAGCACCACTTATTGAAGAGACTGTCTTTTCTCCATTGTCTATCTTTGCCTCCTTTGTCATAGATTAGTTGACCATAGGTGCGTGGGTTTATCTCTGGACTTTCTATCTTGTTCCATTGATCTATGTTTCTGTTTTTGTGCCAGTACCATATTGTCTTGATGACTGTAGCTTTGTTCTGTAGTCTGAAGTCAGGGAGTCTGATTCCTCCAGCTCTGTTTTTTTCCCTCAAGACTGCTTTGGCTATCTGGGGTCTTTTATGTCTCCATACACATTTTAAGATGATTTATTCTAGTTCTGTAAAAAAAAAAGCCATTGGTAATTTGATAGGGATTGCATTGAATCTGTAGATTGCTTTGGGTAGTATAGTCATTTTCACAATATTGATTTTCCAATCCAAGAACATGGTATATCTCTCCATCTGTTGGAATCATCTTTATTTTCTTTCATCAGTGTCTTACAGTTTTCTGCATACAAGTCTTTTGTCTCCCTAGCTAGGTTTATTCCTAGGTATTTTATTCTTTTTGTTGCAATGGTAAGTGGGAGTGTTTCCTTAATTTCTGTTTCAGTTTTTTCATCATTAGTGTATAGGAATGCACAAAAAGATTTTTGTGCATTAATTTTGTATCTTGCAACTTCACCAACTTCATTGGTTAGCTCTAGTAGTTTTCTGGTGGCATCTTTAGGATTCTCTATGTATAGTATCATGTCATCTGCAAACAGTGACAGTTTTACTTCTTCGTTTCCAATTTGGATTCCTTTTATTTCTTTTTCTTCTCTGATTGCCATGGCTAGGACTTCCAAAACTATGTTGAATAATAGTGGTGAGAGTGGACATCCTTGTCTTGTTCCTGATCTTAGAGGAACTGCTTTCAGTTTTTCACCACTGAGAATGATATTTGCTGTGGGTTTGTCATATATAGCCTTTATCATGCTGAGGTAGGTTCCCTCTATGCCCACTCTCTGGAGAGTTTTTATCATAAATAGGTGTTGAATTTTGTAAAAAGCTTTTTCTGCATCTATTGAGATGATCACATGGTTTTTCTTCAATTTGTTAATATGGTGTATCACATTGATTGATTTGCGTATATTGAAGAATCCTTGCATCCCTGGGATAAATCCCACTTGATAATGATGTATGATCCTTTTAATGTGTTGTTGGATTCTGTTTGCTAGTATTTTGTTGAGAATTTTTGCATCTATATTCATCAGTGATATTGGTCTGTGATTTTCTTTTCTTGTAGTATCTGTGTCTGGTTTTGGTATCAGGGTGATGGTGGCCTCATAGAATGAGTTTGGGAGTGTTCCTTCCTCTGCAGTTTTTTGGAAGAGTTTGAGAAGGATGGGTGTTAGCTCTTCTCTAAATGTTTGATAGAATTCACCTGTGAAGCCATCTGGTCCTGGTCTTTTGTTTGTTGGAAGATTTTAAATCACAGTTTCAATTTCATTACTTGTGATTGGTCTGTTCATATTTTCTATTTCTTCCTGGTTCAGTCTTGGAAGGTTATACCTTTCTAAGAATTTGCCCATTGCTTCCAGGTTGTCCATTTTATTGGCATAGAGCTGCTTGTAGTAGTCTCATAGGATGCTTTGTATTTCTGCAGTGTCTGTTGTAACTTCTCCTTTTTCTTTTCTAATTTTATTGATTTGAGTCCTCTCCCTCTTTTTCTTGATGAGTCTGGCTAATGGTTTATCCATTTTGTTTATCTTCTCAAAGAAACAGCTTTTAGTTCTGTTGATCTTTGCTATCGTTTTCTTTGTTTCTATGTCATTTATTTCTGCTCTGAACCTTATGATTTCTTTCCTTCTGCTAACTTTGGGTTGTTTTTGTTCTTCTTTCTCTAGTTCTTTTAGGTGTATGGTTAGATTGTTTACTTGGGATTTTTCTTGTTTCTTGAGGTAGGCTTGTATAGCTATAAACTTCCCTCTTAGAACTGCTTTTGCTGCGTCCCATAGGTTTTGGATCATCGTGTTTTCATTGTCATTTGTCTCTAGGTATTTTTTGATTTCCTCTTTGATTACTTCAGTGATCTCTTGGTTATTTAGTAACATACTGTTTAGCCTCCATGTGTTTGTGTTTTTTACGTTTTTTTCCCTGTAATTCATTTCTAATCTCATAGCGATGTGGTCAGAAAAGATGCTTGATATGATTTCAAGTTTCTTAAATTTACTGAGGCTTGATTTGTGACCCAAGATGTGATCTATGCTGAAGAATGTTCCGTGTGCAGTTGAGAAGAAAGTGTAATCTGCTGTTTTTGGATGGAATGTCCTATAAATATCAATTACATCTATCTGGTCTATTGTGTCATTTAAAGCTTTTGTTTCCTTATTTGTTTTCATTTTGGATGATCTGTCCTTTGATGTAAATGAGGTGTTATAGTCCCCCACTATTATTGTGTTACTGTTGATTTCCTCTTTTATAGCTGTTAGCAGCTGCCTTATATATTGAGGTGCTCCTATGTTGGGTGCATATATATTTATAATTGTTATATCTTCTTCTTGGGTTGATCCCTTGATTATTATGTTGTCCTTCCTTATCTCTTGTAACAATCTTTATTTTAAAGTCTATTTTATCTGATATGAGTATTGCTACTCCAGCTTTCTTTTGATTTCCATTTGCATGGAATATCTGTTTCCATCCCCTCACTTTCAGTCTGTATGTGTCCCTAGGTCTGAAGTGGGTCTCTTGTAGACAGCATATATATGGGTCTTGTTTTTGTATCCATTCAGCAAGCCTGTGTCTTTTGGTTGGAGCATTTAATCCATTCACGTTTAAGGTAATTATCGATATGTATGTTCCTATTACCATTTTCTCAATTGTTTTGTGTTTGTTATTGCAGGTCTTTTCCTTCTCTTGTGTTTCCTGCCTAGAGAAGTTCCTTTAGCATTTGTTGTAGAGCTGGTTTGCTGGTGCTGAATTCTCTTAGCTTTTGCTTGTCTGTAAAGCTTTTGATTTCTCCATCGAATCTGAATGAGATCCTTGCCAGGTAGAGTAATCTTGGTTGTAGGTTCTTCCTTTTCATCACTTTAAGTATATCATGCCAATCCCTTCTGGCTTGTAGAGTTTCTGCTGAGAAATCAGCTGTTAACCTTATAGGAGTTCCCTTGTATGTTATTTGTTGTTTTTCCCTTGCTGCTTTCAATAATTTTTCTTTGTCTTTAATTTTTGCCAATTTGATTACTACGTGTCTTGGCGTGTTTCTCCTTGGTTTTATACTGTGTGGGACTCGCTGCGCTTCCTGGACTTGGGTGGCTATTTCCTCTCCCGTGTTAGGGAAGTTTTCGACTATAATCTCTTCAGATATTTTCTCTGGTCCTTTCTCTGTCTCTTCTCCTTCTGGGACCCCTGTAATGCGAATGTTGTTGCGTTTTGTTGTCCCAGAGGTCTCTTAGGCTGTCTTCATTTCTTTTCATTCTTTTTTCTTTATTCTGTTCCACAGCAGTGAATTCCACCATTCTGGCTTCCAGGTCACTTGTATCCGTTCTTCTGCCTCAGTTATTCTGCTATTGATTCCTTCTAGTGTCGTTTTCATTTCAGTTATTGTATTGTTCATCTCTGTTTGTTTGTTCTTTAATTCTTCTAGGTCTTTGTTAAACATTTCTTGCATCTTCTCGATCTTTGCCTCCATTGTTTTTCCGAGGTCCTGGATCATCTTCACTATCATTATTCTGAATTCTTTTTCTGGAAGGTTGCCTATCTCCACTTCATTTAGTTGTTTTTCTGGGGTTTTATCTTGTTCCTTCATCTGGTACATAGCCCTCTGCCTTTTCATCTTGTCTGTCTTTCTGTGAATGTGGTTTTTGTTCCACAGGCTGCAGGATTGTAGTTCTTGCTTCTGCTGTCTGCCCTCTGGTGGGTGAGGCTATCTAAGAGGCTTGATGGGAGGGGCTGGTGGTGGGTAGAGCTGACTTTTGCTCTGTTGGGCAGAGCTCAGTAAAACTTCAGTCCACTTGACTGTTGATGGGTGGGGCTGGGTTCCCTCCCTGTTGTTTGTTTGGCCTGAGGCAACCCAACACTGGAGCCTACCTGGGCTCTTTGGTGGGGCTGATGACAGACTCTGGGAGGGCTCACGCCAAGGAGTACTACCCAGAACTTCTGCTGCCAGTGTCCTTGTCCCCACAGTGAGCCACAGCCACCCCCCACCTCTGCAGGAGACCCTCCAACACTAGCAGGTAGGTCTGATTTAGTCTCCTTTGGGGTCACTGCGCCTTCCCCTGGGTCCCAATGCGCACACTACTTTGTGTGTGCCCTGCAAGAGTGGAGTCTCTGTTTCCTCCAGTCCTGTTGAAGTCCTGCAGTCAAATCCCGCTAGCCTTCAAAGTCTGATTCTCTAGGAATTCCTCCTCCCGTTGCCGGAGGGTTGGGAAGCCTGATGTGGGGCTCAGAACCTTCACTCCAGTGGGTGGACTTCTGTGGTATTAGTGTTCTGCAGTCTGTGAGTCACCCACCCAGCAGTTATGGGATTTGATTTTACTGTGATTGCACCCCTCCTACCGTCTCATTGTGGTTTCTCCTTTGTCTTTGGATGTGGGTGAGTTCCAGTGTCTTCCTGTCGATGACTGTCCAGCAGTTAGTTGTGATTCTGGTGTTCTCACAAGAGGGAGTGAGAGCATGTCCTTCTACTCCGCCATCTTGGTTCCTCCTCAGTTTTAAAGTTTTAAAACGTACAGACTCCTCAACCCAGCAACATCTTGGCTAGAAATTTATCTTCCAGAAATATTTGCCCAAGTTCATGGTCTTGTATTTATCTGTAATTCGAAAATCCAAGAGGCTTTGAAAACTGAACACGTTTCCGGAAGTTTGGAGCTGACACTCACTTGGCAGCAAAACTGGCCCTGTACCAACGTGAGGCTTTTCATAGTCTATATTTATCCCACTTGGTGGGAACATTTATGTGTTTCACTGAAGAATTTATTAGCATATGGATTATAGGTGCTGCCCCAAGCTCCCCTAGTAGTATTACATAGTGTGTGATAGATGTACCCAAAACCTGTCTGAAATTTAAAAAAACTGAGTCCCAAGATGTAGAGAACACACTGATAGTTACCAAAGGGGAAAGGGAGGGGGAGGGATAAATTAGGAGTTTGGGAGTAATGTATACACACTACTATATATAAAATAGATAACCAACAGGGACTTACTGTATAGCACAGGGAACTGTACTCAATATTTTGTAATAACCTACAGGGGAAAAGTGTCTGAAAAAGAATCATATATATATATAAATAACTGAATCATTTTGCTGTACACCTGAAACTAACACAACATTGTAAATCAACTCTACTCCAATAGTTAAAAAGCAAAACAAAACAAAGCAAAAAAACCCGAGTCCCAAAACACAGGCATCCCCGGAAGGTCTGGATAAGGGGTTGTGGAGCTGTGTTAGCAAAAAGTGGAGACAACCCAGAGGTCCACCCATAGAGGACTAGGTAACAAATTAGGACCCATCCAAACAATGGAATAGCTGTAACAATAGCGAGCATCACAGCAAACCCTTTAAGACAGGTTCTGTCATTACCCCGATTTTACAGATGAAAACACTGAGGCTGGGGTGGGGTGGAATCCATCACTTTCCCAAGGAAGATCACGCTAATACACAAAGAATAAGGTAGCGCTGACGTGAATAAAGTTAGGAAAAATGGCCATAATGCACCGTTGATATTTTTTTTTTTTGGCTGCTTCGTTGCTGCGCGCGGGCCTTCTCTAGTTGCGGCGAGCAGGGGCCACTCTTCACTGAGGTGCGCAGGCTTCTCATTGTGGTGGCTTCTGTTGTTGCAGAGCACGGGCTCTCGGCACGCGGGCTTCAGCAGCCGCGGCTCGCGGGCTCCAGAGCGCAGGCTCAGTAGTTGTGGCACACGGGTCTAGCTGCTCCGCGGCATGTGGGATCCTCCCAGACCCGGGCTCAAACTCGCGTCCCCTGCATCGGCAGGCAGACTCCCAGCCACTACGCCACCAGGGAAGCCCCACCGCTGATTTTTTTTTTTAAAGGCAAGTCGTAGGGTAAGAGGCAGAGCATAAATCCATTGCAGGTGTGCATGCATGTAATCCATACATATATAATATTTGACATATGATACCAGTTTTATGGGTCAATTTGGCTAAGCTACGGTACTTCATTATTTCAGACCAAATCTAGCAGCACCCAATCTAGGTGTTGCTGTGAAGGTATTTGCTTGTCGGTTTCGTTTTTCTCCTTTCCTAATTTATTTATCTCTGTACAAAATAAGAAGCCTCTGGGGATCATTTCTTTTTGCTTTTAGAAGTAGAACTCTTGTTTGTTTCTTTGCTCCAAATTCAATCCTCTGTGGAGCCCTGCATTGGCCTTTTTGAGGAATGACTCTCCCTCATTCTGAGCAGTTTGGGGAGCTGTCAGTCAAGAGACAGCCTGGGTGCCTGGGTGGCAGGTGTCCCAAGCCCTGCCGTTTGCTGTGAAGGAATTTCGTAGATGTCATTAGTGTTCATAACCAGTTGACTTTAAGTAAAGGGGATTATCTTTCATCATCTGGGCAGAACCTGATTCAATCAATTGAAAGTCTTTAAGAGGAGAACCGAAGTTTCCTGGAAGAGGAAGAAGTTCTGCTCCTGGCCTGCAACTCCAGCTTCTTCCCGAGAGTTCCAACCTGCCCTTCCGCACAGCCTGCTCTGTGGATTTCAGACCTGCCCAGCCAGCCAGCCAGCCAGCCAGCCCCTGCCATCATGTAACCAAATTCCTTCCAGTCAATCCCTTAATATAGACCTCCCACTGGTTCTGCTTCTCTGGTCCAACCTCGACAGATACTCTGTGTGACCGAACAGTTTCTTCTGTCTCCTCCACTTTTCCCACGTTTGGGGTCTATCCTGCCCTTTGGGAAATACTGAGAGGGTGGATGTCCATCTGAAAGTTATGTATGATTACCTCTGGGCACTCTGGGCTGGGCCCTGTGCCAAGGATTGTCTCAGTCAATCCTGATCACCACGCTGTAAGCTGGATACTGTGATTAGTCCCACTTTACAGATGAGGAATCTGAGTCTCAGAGAGGTTAAGCAATTTTCCCAAGGACACACAGACAATATGACTGTATTCTGTCTGACTCTAACATATGTGCTCTTAACCACCAGTTCCCCAGCTTGGAAATATCTCCCTGGACAGAACAGGGCATGCAAAGGGTGGGGGCTTGACTGCCCCCTCCAACCAGGCAACTTGCAGACAAGTGGAGAACAAAGCAGATGTCCAGGGTTCATATTCCAAGGCGGGGGCAGTAACTACTTTCATCAGCTAGCTCTGTCTCCTGCCTGCCCAGTCCCTCAGTCTCCAAAGAGGGCCAGGCTAGTGGCCACGTGTCCAGACTCCTGAAACTGACCCCTTGCCCCAGACAGTCGGCAGCAGAACAGCTGAATCGGCGGTGCTGCGCACAACACGAGCCTCCAGATGAATTGATGAAGGGCTGGGAATCTTTATGTGGGAGGAAGCTAGACAAGGGCCTAGGACCCCTGGTTTCTAGCCTGATTCTACAAGAGAGCTGTGTGACCTTGGGCATGTCACCGAACTCCTTGGAGGCCAAGACTGGGAAAAGTCAAGAACCAAAATCATTTTTTTTTTTTTTTTTGCGGTACGCGGGGCTCTCACTGTTGTGGCCTCTCCCGCTGCGGAGCACAGGCTCCGGACGCGCAGGCTCAGCGGCCATGGGTCGCGGGCCCAGCCGCTCCGCAGCATGTGGGATCTTCCCAGACCGGGGCACGAACCCGTGTCCCCTGCATCGCAGGCGGACTCTCAACCACTGCGCCACCAGGGAAGCCCCCAAAATCATTTTTATACAAATAAGTCCTAAGATCCTACCACCTCCATCACACAGATGTGGAAATGGGCTCGCTCTCGTCACAGAGCCAGGAATTGGCAAAGCTGAAACGCAAACCCCAACCCCTGGACTCCAGAGCGCAAGCCTCTTTGTAATTCCCTGGGCCCCAGCAGAGCTTAAAGGCAGCAGGAATTCTGGGAATATGGGAGCCGGCCTGGTTCATTTCCCTCAGAGCGGAGGGTTTGTTCATCTCATGGCAGCTACAGAATGGTCCACGGGTGGAGAATTACTAAACAAGAAAGCCTAGCAGCCTCTGGTTTATGAGATGCGTGGAACCATGCCAGGCAAACCAATCAGCTGGCAGACATTTACATATTAATGAAGCTCATAAATAATGCAGAGGATGACAAACAGTCGATGCTTGCCACCAGGCAGCCAACACCAGCCCTTGAAGCGAGGGGTCTCGAACTTGAGTACCGGCATCGCCTGCAGGACTTGTTACGACGCCCTCAGGTTGTGCACCCAGGATGTCTGGGGTGACAGCCGAGAAGTCGCATCTCTAACCATTCCCAGGTGGTGCTGATGCTGGCCCAGGGACCACGTCTTGAGAACCACAGCTCTAACGCACTGACGCTGCTCCCCGCTTCCCTGCCCGGCAGGAAGGGGATCCAGATGCCCAGTTGGCACACCCAAAGAGCTGAATTTCTAGAGGTTAAATGATACATAGGTGGCTCCACTATAAGCCACCCCTTCCTCTGGGTGGCAGGAAGTCTGCCTTGAGGTTCTTCTCCATTTTGCCCTTTCTTTTCCCACAGAGACATGAACTCCGTGAGCCGCCTACTTTGCAGCTCTTAATAATCATAAGAAACCTTTATTGAGTACTTACTGTACGCCAGGCTCTAGCTAAGCAGAGCTGATCCTCACTGTTCCTGGAGTCCATATCTGAGAATTCGCCTGCTTGCTAAAATTTATTTGTAACCCCAAAATCAATATTTGCGGCACTTTCACAGGCATGCACAGAGTAGCAAAAAAATTGAGTCACCGGCCATGCGTGTTCCCGGCTGCCTCCTTGTATCTGCTCTCGTACTATAAACAAGTGTTCTTTTTTGCCGTCGGCTTAATGTGACATTTTTGCATTTTGCGCTTTCTGTTTGGTGATTTCGCGTTTAAAAAATGGCCCCAAGCGCAGTACTGAAGCGCCGTCCAGGGTTCCTAAGTACAAGAGAGCTGCGATGTGCCTTCGGAGGAAAATACGTGTTACATAAGCTTCCTTCAGGCGTGAATTATAGTGTCGTTGGCTGTGAGTTCAATGTTAGTGAATCAGGTATATATATTAAATAAGGTGTCTTTATTTTTTTAAATATTTTATTATTTTTTATTTTTGGCTGCCTCGGATCTTAGCTGCGGCACTAGGGATCTATTCGTTGCGGCGCATAGGCTCTTTGTTGCAGAGCACGGGCTTCTCTCTAGTTGTGGCGCGTGGGTTCTGTAGTTGCAGCACATGGGCTCTCTAGTTATGACACGCGGGCTCAGTAGCCCTGCGGCACATGGGATCTTAGCTCCCTGACCAGGGATCGAACCCGAGTCCCCTGCGTCGGAAGGCGGATTCTTAACCACTGGACCACCAGGGAAGTCCCCAATAAGGTGTCTTTAAACAGAAACATACATCAAACAAGGTTGTGTATTCATTGATTGATGAAAATATCGTGACCAGAGACTTGCAAGAACCCAATCCTGTATTTCCCCCAGGAGCAATGGTCCAGTGTTCACTAATTCAGTGTTTGCAGGGACTCATAGCAGGTAACTACCACAAATCATGAGAACAGACTGTACTTGACATAAACTAACCCATCTTAATTTTGTGGACAGCCTTATCAAGTAGGAAGATTGTATTATTTTCCCCATCTTACAGTGAGGAAACTGAGGCACAGGGCAGTTAAGTGACTTTTCCAAGATCACACAGCCAGTGTATAGTGGAGCCGGGATTTGAAGCCAGGTGGTCTGGCTAAGGGACATGAGTGCCCACTACAATACTGGTCCATCTAACTGCTTTTATCTAGTGTCCGAGTGTGTGCATGAGGGCAGACATTTGAGAAAACTTGAAAGGCACAGTTCTGACCTTCCAGAAAAACTTGAGATCTGCACACCATCTAGCACTGTGCAAGGCACCCAGGGAAATGTAAAGGAGAAGAAAGCCCCGGACCAGAGAGCAGATTAGGAGGAGCTGAGGCCCCTTGAGTCCACGGGACACCCAAGTCTCCAAGGAAAGCTCCACCCGGAGGTTATGGCATTTGCTACAACCGTGAACACCAAGGGCCACAGACAATTGGGGTCTGGCCCTTTAAGATAGTTTCAGTATCCTCCAGACCAAACGCCCATCTGCTCTTCATGGTCCCAGCAATCCCTAGTACTCCCCATGCTACTGGGTCTATGTGTCCTGGAGCTCGCGAGGGTGAAACTCCTTTTCTCCAGCTGCTCCTGACTTTTTCCTCAGCTGCCGCAACCCCACCCGGATGCCCATTTCCCACCCGCTGTTCTAAATCCCTGGCAATGTATTTTTCCTGCCAGCATCAGCAGTCAGTTCTGACCCCTACCCAAACAGCCACATCTTTCCCCAAGCCCTAACTAACTAGTCTGATTTATGGTGGGCGGGACCAGGACTGGAATTAAGCCTCTGGCTCTGCCCGTTAATAGCTGTGTGACCTGGGCTAAGACATTTACCTTCTCTTGGCCTCCATTCCTCGTCCATAAAATGAGATGTTTGGAGCAGATAATTTCTGAAGTCATGTCCAGGCCAGTTTCACGTCCCATCTTTCCCCATAGACTCTAGGTGTTACTTAAATACCAATCCAGATGACCTGTCAGTAGGCTTCTACTGAGGACAGAAACTTAGAGGAAGGCTGGAGAGAAGATCAGAAGGCTGCTGACATATATTTCATGCCCTCTACACATTTTCTGGCTGACGAATTGGACCACTACCTAGGATACTGAAAACAGTAACCCCATTTTACAGTTGACAGTTCAGATGTGAAATGCAAAAGAAGAGGGTGATCATGTAGGATACTAAAGTCCTCTTGTAAGGCAGGAGTCCTGTTGGAACTCCTTGAAATGATAAGAATGAAATTTAATTTTCATGTTCAATTAATGCCTTATGTTCTACTCTGTATGGAGAGCAAGTGACTTGCATCAACTAAAACATGAAGTAGGTCTCCAACTTGAGGTTTTCGAGACACAAGGCTCCCAGGATTGATATCACCTCAGGCCAGATTTGGGGACTCAAAGATATTAAATCCCAGTGATCCAGGACCAAGCAGAGATTGATGAATGAATGAGAGCCATCTAATTCAAACTTTGTGATGGGTCATCTGTCTCCCAGTGCATGACCAAATGCAGTAACTTACAGCTTTCTCCTTGCCTCTTTGATCTTTCGATTCCTGCCACACTTCAAAGTATTGCATCTCAAGCCCCTACCTCCACCCCCGTTTCTAGGGAGGAGAGAGGCTACAGCAAAGAGGCCACAGCATTGTGATTAAGCTCTGGAGTCAGACTCCTGATGGGTTTGAATCCGATATGTCCTCACTCTGTGTCCTCTGCCATTTTAAGAAACCTTCTTAAGCCTCAGTTTCCTCATCTGTAAAACGAGAATAAGAAAGAGAAGTACCTTCCTCTCAGGGTGATTTAGAGCTTCTCAGCTGCACCGGAATCATTTTGGGACCTTGTTAAGATGAAGAATCGGATTCAGGAAGCCTAGGGCTCTATTGGCATAGGGCAGAGTTAGAGCCTAACAGACTAACCATGCTATATATAATGACTGTAAACTCTGAACAAAATACAAAAAGGTACCTTAGGTCTCTGGGTGGGGAGTGGGGTCGGGGGGAAACCAGGTAGATTTAGGAGGAAGTCCAGTCTTGGAGGACGGGACGAGCACAGGATAGTTTCTCACTGAGTTATTGTGGTCTGAGGGCAGGCCACGCTTGTGGCCCAGCACAGGGCAGCTCAAACGCTTAGAAAATCTTGCCAGATTTCTGGCAACCACAGTCAAAATGAGGAATAATCCTAGAAAAGAGAGAACAGAGAAGGGATACCTTAGAATACTGGGTTGGGTATAGGCTCAGTCCAAATCTCTGGCTGACCCCTAGACCACGCGTGCGCAAGCATGCTTACAGCTAATTATTAAAGACCTCAACTAAGATTTCCCCTGCTGCCCATGCAGGTAAGACAGAGTCTGCCATCTAACAAAATGTAATTGCCCACTAAAACAAAAACAGCCACACTCTTTGGAGCAATATAACAGAACCGATAATCTTCCACAACAAAACATTCACAACATCCAGGATAAAATTCAAAATTACTCAACATGTAGAGAACCAACAAGATGTGACCCATTTTCAAGGAAAAAGACAATAGAAGCCAACCCTGAGATGACCCAGATGTTGCAACTATGAGACAAGGATTTAAAACCACTATAAAACTATGTCTGATTATGTTTTAACAAAATATGCTCATAACGAATGAAAAGGTGGGGAATCTCAACAGAGAAATAGAAAATGCGAAAAAGAACCAAATGGAAATTTTAGAACTGAAATACAGAGGGAAAGATAAGGGAACTTGAAGACAGATCAGTAGAAATGAACCGTTTGTAAGAAGAGAAAAAGATTGAGAAATAAAATGAACAGAGCCTCAGGGGGTCCGTGGAACGAAATCAGAAGGTCTAAAATAAGGGCAGTTGGAGTCCCAGAAGAAGAGAGAGAGAGAAAATGAGGCAGAAAAAAAATGCATTTGAAGAAACACCAAACTTTCCAAATTGGTGATTCAGTAGATGCATAGGAAGGGCTGAGATACTGTCATTCTAGTAAGCTCCGAGGTGGTATTGATGAGTAGATCGGGTCCGGACTAGCGCTGTCCAGTAGAATCTTCTGCGATGGCAAGAATGCCCTATATCTTCACTGTCCAATATGGAAGCCACTAGCCGCATGTGGCCACCGAAAACTTGCCGTGTGGCTAGTGTCATTGAAGAACTTAATTCTAATCTTAGTTGATATAAACCTAAATCTGAAAAGCCACGTTGTGGCTAGTGGCTGCCATATTGAAAGGTGCAGGTCTAGAGGATTCAGTGGGATGGTGCTTACAAAGAACTCACATGATGCCCAGCACAGACTAGCTCTCTGTATGAACTCACCATCACCAACCTACCTCATCATCATCGAAGTCCATCTGGGGGAATATAGGCAATATTTTACAATAACTATAAATGGAGTATAACCTTTAAAAATTATGACTCACTATATTGTAGCCCTGTAACATATGATTTTGTACATCAGCTATACTTCAATTAAAAAAAAATCCATCTACTTCTTGCCTTTGTTCAGGATTATCCCTGCTTTTCCCCCAACAGCAGGGGACAAGGCACTCATGGCCCCCAGCTTCTCTCACCACCTAATCGTTATTGACATCATTGTTCAGCCTCTTCCACTGTTTTCATCTGCTGTGGGTTTTACTTCTCTCTCACCTCCAACTCCATTAATTCTCCTGTAAGTCAAATGATGTGAGTCCCCTTTGGAGAAGGCTGGCAGCCCTCACTGTATACTCCTTGTACCTTCAAGGACCCTTCAGCCCTTCTACTGAGATGGTGTGAGGTTTTTGTTCTTTGCTTAAAGAAAGATTGGTGAAAGCACGACAGCCCTCGGGCTTTGGGGAGCACTTGTGTTCCATCTCTGCTGCGCTCTTGTCAGGTCGCATACACACTCAGCCTGTGCACTCACAAGGATCAAGCCTACATGCGAATACCTATTAACTCAATAGAGAGGAGAGAAGTCATTGCGATCAAGCCGTTTCTGTACAACAGGATGGAGCAGCAGCCGCTGGGAAGGTCTCATCGGCATGTTTCTGCTCCAGCTGGAAAGAGAATAGAAGGAAGGAGGGGATGCCAAATGGGCTCATTCCCTTTTGCCTAGAGTGGGAATAGGGGATTATCTGGAGGTTACTGCCTGATTCCAAGTAGCTAAGAGCAGAGGCGGACATGCCAGAGCCCTGGAGCAGGCTGCAAAAGACCCTATAGTATACAAGCTGTGTGACCTTAGGCAAGTTCCCTAACCTTTCTGAGTCTCAATTTCTTTATATGGTAAGTGGAGGTAATAATAGTACCAGTCATATAGAGCTGTTTTGAGGCTTTAAGTGTGAGGAACTGCCAGATAATTAATGATGATGATAACAACAGCAACTAATATTTATTGTGGGCTTATTCTATTCCAGGCATTGTGCCAAGCGCTTTCTTCTACACTAGTTAATTTAATCCTAACACCCTTATAAGGGAGGTTCTATGACTAATCCTACTTTATAGATGAAGAGCTACATCTCAGAGAGGTTAAGACACTTGCCGAAAGGCACACAGCTAGTGAGAGGAAGATCTGGGATTGGAACCCAGGGATAGCTGGCTGTATATGCTTCACCACTATGAAATATCTCCGAAGGCCCATGACAAGGCTGCTATCCCAGAATCTGCATTTTCCTAGGGGAGGGAGACCCAGTAGCCTAAAGTACTAGCCCATAACCTGTCAGTGGTTCTCACTCCTGGCTTCATATTACAATCACTTCCGATTAAATCAGAATCTCTGGAGGTAGGATCTCAGTATCTTCAGCTCCCCAAAATATTTCCAATTTGCAGTCAAGGAAGAGAATCTGGCTTAGGGCCTGAGCTCTGACTGCTAAGGGGGAAGGTGCAATTGACAGAAACAAAAGACTCAGCAGGAGAGAGGTGTGATGTGGCCGAGAAGGCGGTCCCCACACTTTCCTCAGCTTATCAACATTATCACTGTACAATCCCGAGGTCTCTTTATTATCCATGCATAATGAAGCCTGACGAGGATTAAGATGGGTACTCAATGATGGAGGGACAGTGAGAAGAGGATTTCCACGGGCATGTAATTACAGCCCCTAAACGTCCAATGGTAAAGATCTTTTTCCTGCATCTCACTGAGATGTTTGGTAAACAAAGGGAGAGGGGAAGAAGGAAGTGACAGACACAACTGTGTTTCCCAGGACTACTCCTCCTACAGGCAGGAGTCGGAAAAAACCAACACTCCCTGGTGGAGTGGGGTTCAGTGAAGGAGGCAGAGGGTCTTAAGTGGCAAGAGTGAGGTCATTCTGATATGGTCATTCTACAGATGGGGAGACACAACCCCAGCTCCTAAAATAGCTGCCCTGGACCCCATGGCACCCTGTCCATCCCCAGGATAACCTCTGCAGTGGACCTCTGCTGAATGTTGCCTGGCCGGCGTCCTTTCCTCTTCATCTGCTACCAGCACGTTCATTCTTGTACAGGGACCTGCTCCCGCCCACCCATCAGCATTGAGCACTGTTCTTTGGGAGCTGTCAGAGTACCCCATCATCTCTTGGTTGAGAAGCAGGCACATGACCCAGTCTGTACCAAGCGTTCTCTCCTAGGAATCTGGCTCTTAAGCACAGTGAAGACAGATTAGAAGTAGGTGGAGCTGATACATTGTTACCACCAAGACCTGAAGCCCTTGGTTTCTACTGCTGCCTGGAGCTCCACCCAGAATGCCCAAATCCTTTTCATTCATGGAGTCTGTTGTTCAGCTATTCTTTGGTTCTATGAGTTCTTCCTGTCATTCGTTTTTGCCCAGGTTAGTTCAATGATACAAGTGTCCGATGTTTCACATGCCAGCACCTGGAAATAAAACTCTGAAGTAGCCAAAAAGACTTTGCTTCCATTGTCACAGGGCTTTGAACTCACAGAATATTATAATGAGAAGGGATTCTATTGACCAGTTCCCTCCCTGCTGAGAAAATCCTCTAGCCCCTGCCAAGACATTGTCCAGCCTTCTAAGTGGAAGAAGTCCTCTGCCTCCCAAAGAATCTGCTTTTGTGGGTTTTGACCAGCTCTGCCATTTATTAGCTGCGTGGGTTTTGGAAAAAACACTTCACTCCTCCGAGCCTCAATTTGTGCGTGTTACATTGTGGTATGTTCTAAATGAGATGATGTATGTAAAATACTTCACAGGTAGTAAGTGCTCAATTAAAGGCAGTTACCATCACTTGTATGGAAATGAAATAGACCTGGTCCCAGAGCCCCCACTTATGCATAGACTCAAACGTCTTTGGGAAACACTTCCAGCTCTTTATGTTACTTAGGAAACAGGCCCAGGATGCCTGAGGAAATAACCATGGGGCAGGGCTTGAGTTTCATTCTCTCTTGCTGGCTGGTCTCTGAGCCACACCTTCAGTGTGGTCTCCAGGGACCAAAGGAAGAACTGAATCCACCAAGACAGTCTACAGGGAAGAAAACTGTTTCTTGTGGCAGAAGAAAGAAAAAAAGGAAATTATTTGGTCCAGTGTTCCCAGATCCCATCTTGAACATGTCCATCACCCATCACCTCGCTGGGTACTTGCACACGCATTTACTAAGATAAGCTCAAATTAGATGCTGTGCCCTGCATTGGGGGAACAAAATCATTCACTCTGCTGAATTTGGCCCTGGGATTCTGCGTTTACGAATCCAGCCCAGCGTGGGATCCAGGACAAATAAAACTCTATTCCCTGGACAGGTTCGGACGAGGCATCCATTCTTATTACCGACCCAATTAAAGTTCCCCAGAATGCGAAGACTTGCAAAGGGGTGGTGATGCGTGTCAGAGATCTCAAACTCAGCTGCCTGCAGAGGCCAGGCAAGTACTAGCAATGAATGAAGAGGCCAGACGGGTGCTGAGTGAATTGAAGGGCACACGCCCAGTCTCAAGGATGTGGCTACTACTCAGCCGATAACTGTCACATGGGTGGATGAGCCCAGGGTTGCCAGCCCCAACTCCATCACTTAGCAGCTGTGTGACCTCAGCCTAGTCACTTCACCTCTCAGTTTTCTGTGACTCTCAATTTTCACATTAACAAAATGGAGACGATAATAATGCCTGCCTCTTAGGGTGACTGAAAATTAGATGAGTTGTTACATTGAAGTACTTAGAACACTGCCCATCCCATAGTAAGAACTCAGTAATGTTGGCTGTTATTAAGTCAGTAGTTTTGTTTTTAAGTCAATAGTTTTAAACAAGGGTTTCTCGTAGCCAGTAATGGGTGCAAGGGTATTGTAGAGAGGTTCGTGGTATGGGACAAGACCAGGTTGACTAAAGAATCTTTTATTTTGGCCAGAATGCTGGCAGTGTACAGTCACATTGGGACTCCCCTGCTAGCCATCACCTTATCACACTCTTGCTTATACCTTTTTAAAAAATATTTATTTATTTTGGCTGTGCTGGGTCTTCATTGCGGCATGCAGGATCTTCGTTGCGGCATGCGGGATCTTTAGTAGCGGCATGCAGGCTTCTTAGTTGCGGCATGTGGGATCTAGTTCCCCGACCAGGGATCGAACCCAGGCCCCTTGCGTTGGGAGTGCGGAGTCTTACCCACTGAACGACTGGGGCAGCCCCACTTATATCTTTATGAAAATTTGAGCAACTTATAAATTATTATTTTCTGCAGTAGATTTAGTGAGCAAAATATTTTCAGTTAAGGAGTCTTGGGGATAAAATAGTTGGATTCTTGGTGAGAGGAAATTTGGGACCTGTTGTTCTAAAACCAGAATATAGAAGTGGGTTTGACAGCAAATACGCTGAAATCCTTGACTTCATAATTACATTCAAAAGGAAACTCACTGGTCACCGGTGGAGGATGCAGGCGAACCAACTCTTTATTGTGAAAACTAGAAGACAAAGGGAAAGAACCAGCATTTATCCCGGCTCTTCTAAAAGAACTGTACCTCAGGCTAGCCAGGCAGTAGATGACACTTTGTAGATATATTCCAAATAATGAACGAACACCAAATTATGGAATTAGAATACCACCCTCTTTGCAGCCCCTAGAGAATTAATAGATTTAGGCACTGGGCACCAATAGCTACTAATATCGTCAAAAAATACAAAGTACCTGCTATGAAGTCGTCTTACAAAAAGAAATGAACATGAATTTAATATAGCCTCTAGATCCAACTACCAATTTACAGGAGAAAACAAAGAACAGAAGAATACTTTAAAGAGACCATCAGGATATAGCAAAATAAAGACTGGGGGAAACTTACAGGAAAAAGAACCAGTGTCTTCAACAGTAGATTGCACGGACAGAAAACGCTATAGAGGAGGGACCTATAGATCTTAAAAGGGTTGAGAGACGTATCAACCAAACATAATATATGGGCTTTATTTGGATCCTGCGGTAGCAAATAATGGTCTCCATTTCCTAAACCCTAGAACCTGTGAGTATGTTACCTTGCACAGCAGTTCCTGACACACTCGGGTATGAGATCCGGGGTGTCCCATAGCTTGTGTTGGCCTGCTAGTGGGCAGGGCTGGGGCCCAGCTGGTCCCAGGGCAGGGTCTGGCCTGCTGTGAGCTGGCTGGGTCCGCAGGCTTCGAGACTGTGGTTGTCTTGCATCTGGTGTCTGCCCCCTGGTGGGTGAATCTGGTCCAGAGGCTAGAGCAGCTTCCCTGAGGGCAGGGCCAGGACCCAGGGGATTCCGGGCTGGAGTTCGGTCCTGGACTCTCTGATGGGCAGGGCCGTGTCCAGAGGCAGCTGTGGGCTCAGGGAGTCTTAAGACAGCCTGACTGCTGATGGGTGGGGCTGTGTCCCCACTGAGTTAGTTGCTTGGCCTGAGGCGTCCCAGCACTGGCACCTACAGGCTGTCAGGTGAGGCCAGGTCTCGGCACTAATGAGCTAGAGGGAGGATTCCAGGGTGTCTGCCAGTGTCAGCATCCCTGCGGTGGAAGGAGCTCCCAAGAATTGCTGCCACCAGTGTCTATGTCCCCAGGGTGAGCGACAGCTGCCCTCCCCCTCCCCCGCCTCTCCAGGAGACTCCCAGACCAGCAGGTAGGTCTGGCCCAGGCTCCCATCAACTTACTGCTTCTGCCCTGGGTCCCCGTGCATGTGAGATTTTGTGTGCGTCCTTTAAGAATGAAGCCTGTATTTCCCCTAGCCCCCTGGGACTCCTGAAATGAAGCCCTGCCCGCCTTCAAAGTCAAATGCCCTCTGGGGGCACATCTTCCTGGCTCAGGACCCCTAGACCGGGCAGCCCGGCCTGGGGCTCAGATCTCTCACTCCTGTGGGAGAACCTCTACAATGTAATTATTCTCCAGTGTGTGGGTCGCCCACCTGGGGGAATGGGACTTGTCTATATCATGAGTCTGCCTCTCCTGCCTGTCTCATTGCGGTTCCTTCTTTATATCTTTAGTTATAGAAGATCTTTTCTGGTAGGTTCCAGCCTTTTTCATAGGTGGTGGTTCTGCAGATAGTTGTGATTTTGGTGTGTGCGTGACAGGAGGTGAGCTCAGGGTCTTTCTACCCTGCCATCGCGGCCAGTCTCCCATAGTCACTTGGTATCACATGGCCAGACACTCAGTGTTTAGCAGAGCCCAGCAGAAAGGTGGGTGTGGCTTTTCAGATGGCGTACAGGTCTGTGCTTTAGATGGTGTATAGTTCAATGGCTTAGATGGTATATTCATTTTGCAGGGCTGCTGTAACAAAGTTCCCCAAACTGGAAGGCTAAAAACAACAGAAATTTATTCTTTCACAGTTCTGGAAGTTAGGAGTCCAAAATCAAGATGTCAGCAAGGTTGGTTCCTTCTGGATGCTCTGAGGGACAGACAATCCCTTGCCCCTCTCCCAGCTGGTGGTTGCCAGCAGTCCTTGGCTTGTGGAAGCATCACTCCAATCTCTGCCTCTGTCTTCGCGTTCAGTTCTCTCCCTGTGAATGTGTAAGTGTGCCTCCAAATACCCCTTTCTTTATAAGGACACAGGTCATTGGATTTAAGGTGTACCCTAGTCCAGTAACTTGACTTTTAACTTGACTACATCTGAAAAATTCCTATTTCCAAATAAGGTCTCATTCACAGGTACCAGGGGTTAGGACTTCAGCATATTTTTAGGAGGGACACAATTCAACCCACTACAGATGGCAAGGTTCTTACTCCAAGCCCCAGCATCCTTCTCTACCAAAGATCCCTCTAGTTCAATGTTATCTGCCAAGTCATATGGCTCAAGCAGCAGAGCTGCTCAGACGGCAGCTTGGACCCACTCCAGAGCCCTTGCTTGCCCTGGGCTCTACTAAAAACCTAGCAACTTTTTGTGTCATGCAATATGTTATTTGTAAGTGTAAAATAATCTGTCTTCAAAACCCAAAGAGGCCCGCCAAGCATGGTGCTGCTTCTTTAGTGGTACAAGGTGCAAAGTAACTTGTCCTCAACTTAGGAGGGGATGTACTGGCGTGCCTCAGATCACTGGGCCCCTAAAATCTTCACTGATATGGCAAGCTCCTGAATCTTATTTTGTTGTTTTATTTTTTTTTAACTGGGGTATAGTTGTTTTACAATGTTGTGTTAGTTTCTACCGTATAGCGAAGTGGAGTTCCCTGTGTTACACAGCAGGTTCTTATTAGTTGTCTATTTTATACATATTAGTGTATACATGTCAATCCCAGTCTCCCAATTCATCCCCCCACCCCCACCTTTTCCCCCTTGGTGTCCACACGTCTGTTCTCTACATCTGTGTCTCTATTTCTGCCTTGCAAACCGGTTCATCTGTACCATTTTTCTAGATTCCACATATACGATATTTGTTTTTCTCTTTCTGACTTACTTCACTCTGTATGACAGTCTCTAGGTCCATCCACATCTCTGCAAATGGCACTATATCATTCCTTTTTATGGCTGGGTAATATTCCATTGTGTATATTTACCACATCTTCTTTATCCATTTGTCTGTGGATGGACATTTAGGTTGCTTCCATGACCTGGCTATTGTAAATAGTGCTGCAGTGAACATTGGGGTGCATGTGTCTTTTTGAATTGTGGTTTTCTCTGGGTATATGCCCAGTAGTAGGATTGCTGGGTCATATGGTAATTCGATTTTTAGTTTTTTAAGGAAGCTCCATACTGTTCTCCATAGTGGCTGTACCAATTTACATTTCCACCAACAGTGCAAGAGGGTTCCCTTTTCTCCACAACCCTCCAGTAGATTTTTTGACGATGGCCATTCTGACCGTCGTGAGGTGATACCTCATTGTAGTTTTGATTTGCATTTCTCTAATGATTAGTGATGTTGAGCAGCTTTTCATGTGCTTCTTGGCCATCTGTATGTCTTCTTTGGAGAGGTGTCTATTTAGGTCTTCCGCCCATTTTCAGATTGGGTTGTTTGTGTTTTTGATATTGAGCTGCGTGAAGCTCGTGAATCTTAATAGGTTTTCTCTCCTACCTTCTGGAGCAAATTTGTCTTATCAAAGCATCCAGGGTACTTAGCACTTTTTGTTCATCAGGTTAGATGAACGCAAAGTTATCGATGTAGTAGACCGATGTGCTATGCTGCAGAATTTCTAGGGAGTCCAGATCCCTTTGGACTTTACTGAGGCAGAGAATTGGAAATTAACATAACCCTGGGGAAAGACCTTGCATTGATCTGTTATCTGTCCCACGCAAATGAAGACTGCTTCTAATTCTCATTCTTGACAGTTATTGAAAAGAATGCATTCACCAGATCAATAGCCGTACATCTTCACAGAAGAAGTACTCTTCACAGAAGAGAAGAGGATACTCTTCCCTTTTTTTTTTTTTTTTTTTTTTTCCTGTACGCGGGCCTCTCACTGCTGTGGCCTCTCCCGTTGCGGAGCACAGGCTCCCTACGCGCAGGCTCAGCGGCCATGGCTCAGAGGCCCAGCCGCTCCGCGGCATGTGGGATCTTCCCGGACCAGGGCACGAACCCATGTCCCCTGCATCGGCAGGTGGACTCTCAACCACTGCGCCACCAGGAAAGCCCTGGGATAATCTTTTCTAGTAAAGAATCTGCAACTAGCATGCAGTGTGATCAGGGCTACTACTGATTATATTTGAGTTCATCCACTGTTATCTGCCATGATCTGCCTGGTTTTTGCGGGAGCTAGACTGATTAATTAGAAAAGAAATGTGAGGCCAATATCTGTGCATTCTATAAATCCTTGGGGGTGGTGCTCATCTCCATCATCCCCCTAGAATATCGTTTTTTATTTACTCTCTTGACTTGGAGGAAGCAGTTTCAGGGGCTTCCACTTGGCCTTTCTTGCTACAGTAACCTACTTCACAGGTCAGAGAACCAATGTGAATATGAGGGTCATGCCAACAATTAAGCACATCCATAGGTCTGATATCCAAAGGTAGTGGGCATCAGATGACAGGGACGGAAAGTATTATCCTATAGGTAGCTGTCTCATTTGAGATTTCTGCATGATTTTCAAGCAAAGGGAGGCTATTATCTTCTGACAAGGGAGAGTGGGCTGCTTCTGCAGGGGGTTTGAGGTTCTCAAGTGCCCCTTCCCAGATACCCTCACCCCAGTTCTCAGGGTCTCACTCCCTCCCTGTCAGGGCGCTGACTTAGGCATCGAGGACTTGCCTAGGTTGAGACTTCAGCTTTCTCTGAAGTTCAGTAACTTTCACAGTTGAGTCTTGTACCTGGTTTTCAGTTCGGTCTGCCTTTCAGCTGGTCTCTATTTTTTTTTAATTTTTTTTTTTAATTTTTATTTTATATTGGAGTACAGTTGATTTACAATGTGTTTCAGGTGTACAGCAAAGTGATTCAGTTACACATATACATATGTTCATTCTTTTTCAAATTCTCTTCTCATTTAGCTTATTACAGAATATTGAGTAGAGTTCCCTGTGCTATATAGTAGGTCCTTGTTGGCTATCTATTTTATTTAATTTATTTGTTTATTTTTTCAGCTCGTCTCTTTAAATGTTCCCAAGGAGGCACTCTGACTCTTACACATGGTTTTCAATGATAATGAATAGATCAGAGCCTGCCATCTTCTCTGTTTCATGAATCCAGTGATTCAAGGGAACGGTTGTTCAGTTTTCTAATTCTTACAGTTTTTATTTCCCCTGTGTCGTTCAAAGGCCAGAGACACTGCATAAGTTATGTACCCCCTTCCCCCAAAACCCACCCCAGCTGAAAGTCTTAGTGACGGTCCTGCTACACCGAGCCCGGGTCCATCAATACTCCCCCTGTCCCAAGTGAGGGGTTCCCCACTACCGATAAAGCAGCACGCGCTCCGACTCCAGAGTTCCATGCTTACAATTGGCTTCCTAGGGCCACTTCTTGTCCCAGCTTCCCTAGGGTCGATTCCTTAGAAGCAGAGACTGAGCTGGGCATTCGTGCAAAGGGTTTGTTGAGGGAGAAAGGGATCGAGGGACGCGGCATAGGGCAGGGTGTGGGGAGATAAGTAAAGATGTGTTCTCCGCTGGAGTCTAGCTTCAGTCTGATCCTGTGGGGAGCCCTGGACCATGAGTGGTAGCCCAGCCGTTGTCCCGCCTTGATCAGTCAGTCACTGGTAACCTCTCAGAGGAGGCAGCTCTCATCCGACAAAGGCAATTCGACTGAGCGTGGGGTAGCTGTGAACCGTCGGCTGCCAGCACTCACAGCAGTGAGGATGGATGTGCGAGGGAAGGTGATGAGAAGTTCACTAGGCAGAGAAGTGGGAAACGGGGAGGATAGATATTTTAGGCAGAAGGTTGCTTCCACATCATCCTATGTGGCTTTATTATTTTAAAAGTAGTTTTCGCACCTGTTCCCTTATCTGAGCCTCACAAAAATAAAAGCCATGTAGGAGTCAGAGTTGGCATTACTTCATGCAAGAGCATGAATGAATCTCAAAGGAATGACATGGGGTGAAAGAAGGTAAACAAAAGAAATACATACTGTGTCATCCCACATGCAGAGAATTCCGGAAGATGCAAATTGGGCAGTAGTGGCAGAAAGGAAAACAGTGGCTCCTTGGGGGGAATGCAGCCAACACCTTGACTTTGGACTTCCGGCCTCCAAAATTGTGAGAGAATACGCTTCTCTTGTCTTACGTCATCGGTTTGCGACAATGCATTACGGCAGCCTCAGGAAACCGGTTTGGAGGGGTTCCGTATTGGGCAGGACTGGCCAGGTTCTATTACCCCACAGCCTTCAGTCTTTGGCTGGGAGCATCTGGGAGGAGCACAGCCCAGTGTGAACATAAGGGGTGGTCCAAAGATGCAACAGCAGGAGGCTCTTGGTCAACCAAGCTCCCTCAGGGGAGGGTCTGAGAGGCAAGCCTCTGTGACCGTCACAGGAACCCTGCATGATGTCTAGCTGACAGCAGATACTCAGTGACTGTTGTTGGATGTTGACTATAGAGTATAACATTTGTTCTGTCCAGCCTCATGGGGCAGACCCTATGCTAATATTATTAATAATTAATTAGCTGATATTAATAAATAAATAATATTGTAAGAACAGCCAACACTAGATAACCATTTACCATGCACTGTTGCATGTACTTAGTGCCATGCGTAGATGCATAGACACATGTATGTATCTTTGTACATATATGTGTATACGTATATACACACAGTTAAATCAGCTTTAAATTTCATGTAAACTTCACCACAACCCTGGGAGGGAGGAATTACTAGTCCCCTTTGAGGAAATCGAGGCACTGTGTGGTGCAGTTACTTGCCCAAGTTCACGCACAGCTTGTCAGTGGCAAAGCAGGAATTCAAACCACCGCCCCATGTTGCTCTTGAAAGCAGGAAGAACATAAGTCAATAAGACAAACAACAAAGCTCTGACGCAGTGCAAAGACTGAACTCCCATTTTTGGAGATACGCAAGAAATAGCCATTTTGTTGAATTGTTCCACAGCTATCTGTTGCATGGCTAGGACTGGGCGTCAGGGATGAGCACGAAGCTAGAAATGGCGCACAGGTGCCTGTGTCTGCTGTGTGTTGAGTGTTTACTAAGTACCTTTCTAAGGCTTTTATCAGGACTCGCTCATTAAAATTACCTGACAGTTCTACAAGAAAGGTAGCATTATTCTTATTCTAGAATGGAGAAAGAAATGCTTATGTTATAAATAAATAAGTTCAAGGTCACACAGCTAGGTCAACCCAGCTCCGCCTCCCAAGCCCTGCCTCCCATCCACGTACGATGATCCTGTTCCAGGACCCCATGGCCACAAGGCCACAGAGACACCAGATGCACCTTTTTTTTTTTTTTTTTTTCCTTTTGCTGCCTTCAGGGTCTGAGATGGAAAGGCAGCCCCCTTCGGGGCCATGGCAGTGACTCCGGGGGAATGCCCCCTCCTCGTTCCACGCCTGCTGTCTGGCTCAGACGTGGAGCCTTGGTTGACACCGGCTTCCCACGGTGGCGTGTTCTGACAGTTTGCTGGTAACTGGACGCCACTGGCACATCGCGAGCCCCCTCCATTCCCGCCACACGTGGCCGGGCTTGACTTGTTGCTGTCGAACACCTGACACATTTCAGCTCTGGCTGGAAATTGGATCCAACCTGGGAAGTCACTTGACCACTGTGGAGGTCTGAAGGGAACAGCTGAAACCCCCGCTCCCCAGCTCCTGCTTTCTGTCCTTCCCTGGGGGTTTGGAAAAGTTCCAGGCACAGTGAAGTGGACTTCAGTCAGCTGAGGGGTGGAGAAGGCAGCACTGAAGAAAGGCAGCGAGTCCTGATCGTGTCCCGGCTGCACTGCTGCTCGCTGTGTGGCCTTGGGTGAGTCATTTGCCTTCTCTGGGCAATGCAGGGTAGACCTGGTGCTCAGACTTCGGAGGCGGGCAAGCCCTGGGTGGGAATCCCAGCTCTGACATTCCCAGAGGGATGACCTTGGGCAAGTTCTTTAACCTCTATAAGGCTCGGGTTGTTCGTCTGTGGAATAGAAGTAAATAACGGCACCGATTCGCAGGGCGACTGAGTATCCCGTGAGAATGCTTGTCCCGTGTTTGGCATAGTGCCTGGCATATAATTAGTGCTCAGTCAGTAGTAGTAATGCTTACCACATCACCACCACTTGACGGACAAGCGTATCTATAATGGGCACTCCCCATCTCCACTGAGTTATTCACATGGAAGATGAGGTTTGGAATCAGGATCTTTTCAAGTCCTTATTCAGTGGATGCAATCAGTGGTCACATACCTAGAATGATACGTGATACCACCGCTTATTGAAGACTTAAGAGATACTAGACAAATAAGGCCAACTACAACCCAGCATCTGCCCTTGAGGGATTCCTTGAGCCTCAGTTTTCCCATCTGTGAAATGGGCGCAGAGATCCTGCATTGCCTTGCAGGCTGGTTGTGCAGATCTAATGAGATAACCAGCGTTACACATGCGTCATCTCACTTAATCCTTGTGGCAGCCCTGCGAGGTAGGTACAATTCTCATCCCGGTTTTATAGGCAAGGAAACTAAGGCTCAGAGAGGACGAGTAGTTTTCTTAAGGTCACACAGCTGGTTAGGGGAGAGGGGCAGGGAGTCAAACCCAGGCATTCTGGCTCCAGAGCCCATGTTCACAGCCACTCCAAGGTGGAATCAGTCATAAACAGAGGCCAATGCTCTCTTTTCCTAAGTTTCCCCAGGATCCTTCCAGTCTGGCTGGCCTCTTTTGGTCCAGTGCAGCCAACCAAGGAGACAGGTGGGTCCTCGCTCCCAGAGCTGTCTGAACACAGCTCACGTTTCCTGACCCCAGAGCTGGATTCTCAGAAGTACAGGCTTGAGCTTATTTCGCCCACTGAATTGGATGCATTTTAACATCTCTTGGGGCTGCGGAAGGCTTGCCTGAAAGAGCTTCTGCCCTTTGCTGCCGTAACAGCGGGACCCCTGTGTCCTTTCGCATTTGGCGGCTCTTGCTTCTTCCTGACAGAATCATTATTCCCACTTATTCTCCCATCTCAATCCTTCACCCCTTCCCTGCTCCATGATTGCAGGGGTGCCGAAGGGAGAGCTGTGTTCAAAGGGCCTGGCACACAGATATCTACTCCCCAGGCAAAGGTGAATGTCCCAGCCTCGGGTGGGATGACACATCACTGCGTTTGTCAGGGTCACTGTTAAACCCCCAGAACCAAGTACAGGGCATGGCTCCTAGAAGGCACTAGGAAAATAATTGCTCTATGCAAAAAGAAACATCAGGCTAGTGTTAAGTCGTGGCAGTGTTCATTTTAATTGTTCATTATTACCAAGTATTTACAACGGCTGGGTGTTTTACATACAACACCCCATTTAATTATTTTCCCTCTTAACGGACGAGGAAATTGAGGGGCACAGTTGTTCTTCATCCTTCCCTCTTGTGGAGAATTGGGGCAAGGAGAGGAACCGGTCACCGGGAAAATCCTGTACCAACACCGACAGCAGCTCTCATTTCTGGGGCATCTTCTACACGCCAGGCCCTCTACTCATCACTTTACATGCACTGTCACCAATCTACACTATAACCTGCAGAAAAGATATTATTATCACCATTCTACAAAGGAAGAAGCAGAGTCGTGGAGTTAAGTAATTTGTGTCTATGTGGCAGAGGCAGGATTCGAACCTAGGTCAACCCAGGTCCAAAGTCTGTGTGCTTTCTTTTTTTTAATTGGAGTACAGTTGATTTACAATGTTATGTTAGTTTCAGGTGTACAGCACAGTTATTCAGTTATACATATGTGTGTGTGACAGGAATTTTTCAGATTCTTGTCCCTTATAGGTTATTATAATATATTGATTATTGTTCCCTGTGCTATACAGTAGGTCCTTGCTGGTTATCTATTTTATATATAGTAGTGTGTATATGTTATTCCCATCTCCTAATTTATCCCTCCCCACTCTTTCCCCTTTGGTAACCATAAGTTTGTTTTCTGTGTCTATGAGTCTATTTCTGTTTTGTAAATAAGTTAAGTTGTATCTTTTTTTTAAGATTCCACATATAAGTGATATCACATGATATTTTTCTTTGGCGTAGTTCACTAAGTATGATAATCTCTAGTTGCATCCGTGTTGCTGAAAATGGCATTATTTTATTCTTTTTTATGGCTAATACTCCATTGTATATATGTACCACATCTTCTTTATCTATTCATCTGCTGATGGACACTTAAGTTGCTTCTATGTCTTGACTGTTGTAATTAGTGCTGCTGTGAACATTGGGGTGCATGTATCTTGTGTACTTAACCTTGATGCCACACTGCCTCACCCTCCCTTCCTGGAAGGAAATTTGCAAAATTCACAAAATTCAAAGGCACACTGCTTGAGTCAGCTTGTGCTGGGCACTCACTTAAATCACTTCGGGGCCAAGGATTCCCTAATCAGAACCCAGCATCTCCAGAGAGAGACCCCAGCGTCTACCCAAAAGCCCTGTGCATCCATCCTCTGCAGTTCCTGACTCACCTGGCCAAGCCTCAGGTGTTGGCTGGCCACCCTCAGGGGCCTCAGAAATGGGCAGAGTGCTATAAGGAGGGAGGAAGCAGATGACCCTTTCTGGAAACCCGAGTCTTACCTGAGGAAGAAAAATCAACAAGGAAGTGGAAGAGGAAGACAGAGACACAATTGGTTTTGACAGCTGGGTCAGAGAAAGGATTGTGGCCAAGGCAGCAGCAGAGAGGTGGGTGTATCAGACAGCAGAAATCACTGGCTGTATACCACTGTCGAGAATCACTGCCCTGTATTGTAATGGATAAAGTCATGCATTTTGTATATTCATCAAAATAGAAAGACAGTCACAATATTTTAAGTGAACAGCATAGGTTGAAAACAGTAGAGATAACTTATTAGCACTGGGGAGTACTTTATTGGTTACCCTCCCAATACCGTTCCATCGCTTTCTTCCTTACTCATGGAAGAGTTTATGAGTACAATTTTGCAGTATTGGACAAATATTTTCAGCCCCAGGGGATGAGTGAAGATTTGTCTAAACCAGTCGTAGCACGTCTGTTGCCCTCATCCACTGACTGGTCTGGAAGTATCCACGTAGCCCAGATCTGATCGATCACACATAAGGGAAATCTGCAGAGAGGCTTTCAGGAAATTATCTTCCTCTCACCCTTCAATAAGAGAGAGGTATAGGCAGGGAAAATCCCTTTCTGCTTTAGCTATCTTCCCTTCCTGATTTTGGACACTTCAGACTTCGGAGGCGGACAAGCCCTGGGTGGGAATCCCAGCTCTGACATTCCCAGAGGGATGACCTTGGGCAAGTTCTTTAACCTCTATAAGGCTCAGGTTGTTCGTCTGTGGAATAGAAGTAAATAACGGCACCGATTCGCAGGGCGACTGAGTATCCCGTGAGAATGCTTGTCCCGTGTTTGGCATAGTGCCTGGCCAGTGTCTTGTGAGGATGTGATTCTTGGAGCTGCAGCAGCCGTCTCGTGACTGTGAGGGAAGTCACTGCCGGGGAAGGCAGGACAAAAAGAAAATAAACACCTACACCTTTAATGACAGTGAACCATCCCAGAATTACCTTCCTCCAGCCATTTGATATATAAAGAAATAAATGTCTATGGTTTAAGCTACTTTAGGGTTGTTGTTTTTTTTTTTCTGCTACTTGCCGTAGGATTTTGTGTGTGTGTGTGTGTGTGTGTGTGTGTGCGGTACGCGGGCCTCTCACTGTTATGGCTTCTCCCGTTGCGCAGCACAGCCTCCCGATGCGCAGGCTCAGCGGCCATGGCTCACCGGCTGAGCCGCTCCGCGGCATGTGGGATCTTCCCGGACCGGGGCACGAACCTGCGTCCCCTGCGTCGGCAGGCGGACTCTCAACCACTGCGCCACCAGGGAAGCCCTGCCATAGGATTTTTGATTGCAAGTAACAGAAACCCTTTCAATCTAGTTGATTTGGAGAAGAGAGATTTCCAGGGATCTCCGTAAGGCTACTGCGGAAGCTCCAGGGTAGCACGTGGCTGGATTATGGAAACGTCTCTGAATTCTCTTTACGTTGGCCCCCTCCCGCTCCTTCACTGCAGATCACTCTCCTCGGCGTCTAAACCTACATCACGAGGCAGTGTTGCCCCTTCTAGGTTCTCACCTGCTTCACCACAGGGATCAGCAAGATGGAGGGTGGAACCTCTGGGTCTCTATTCCAAGTCCCAGTCACGGCACTGACTGACTCAGTGTGGGTCAGTCACCCAGTCAGGACTTAATCAACTGTAGCCAAGATTGGGTCAGGCTTCCAGAAGCCTGCTCTGGAGCAACATGCGTGGGCCGGTTCCCAAGATGGGAATGGGGACGCTCGGCAGGCAGAGAAAATGTCCACTGCAAATTCCAGAAGGATTACACACCAAAGTTTAACAGTGTTTACCTATGTGGGGTTGGATTACGATTTTTTTTCTTTAGACTTACCTGCATTTTCTCACTTCCCTACAACAAGCATATAAAAGGAACCAGAAAGCCCTGTCTTTGCCATTTACCAGCTGGGTGATTTCACCTTTCTGCACCTTCTTTTCTTCATCTCTAAAAAGAAGCATCACCCTCCGTATTTCAGCAAGAGCAGGAAGGATTCAAGGGGATAAATCAGGTCACCAGCCTGACATCCTGCAAACTGGGAGGTGTTTATATATTTACATACTGAATATGTGTGTTTCTCTTATGTCCCCTGTTCAACTGTTAGCAAGCACCAATCTGGGTTTCCCCAAGTGCTTATACTGGGTTGAACAGCGTCCCCTCAAAAGTTATGTCCACCCAGAACATGTGACTGTGACCTTATTTGGAGATAAGGTCTTTGCAGATGTTACCAAGTTAAGGTGAGGTCACACAAGATTAGAGTGGACCCAAAACCTGATGACTGATGTCCTTATAAGGAGAGGGAGATCTAGAGACACAGAGGCACAGAAAAGATGGCCACGTGAAGACAGAGGCAAAGGCTGGAAGGATGCTGCCACACGCCAAGGAATGCCCAGGACTACCAGAAGCTGGAAGCAGCAAGGAAGGATTCCTCCCTAGAGCCTTCAGAGGGGACACGCCCTGTTATCACCTTGATTTTGGACTTGTAGCCTCCAGAACGCTAAGAAAATAAATGTCTGTGGTTTTAAGCCACCTGGTTTGTAGTAATTTGTTAGGACAGCCCTAGGAAACTATTAATAGAGTACTTAACTTAGTACCTTGTACATGGTCCATTCTCAATAAATGTTGAATGAGTGAGAGAATGAATGAATGAAGGAGTGAAGGAGTGAAATGAATTGGAAACAGAGGCTGACAGGGCTTAGCTAACCGCTGTACCAGCCTTTTTGGCAACCACAGCTAATGTTTAATGGTCTCTCCCAATCCTGGTCCAGCCAGCCAGCCATTCATTCATTATTTATCATTCATATTTACTGAGTTCCTGATTTGAGCCGGATCCTAGGCACTGGGTAGCAGCCCCCTTTTAACTAGAGCAAGGATTTGGGAACTGGTCTTTTTCAGTCCCCACCTCCCTGTGCACCTGTGCTTTGATCAATGACTCCCCAGAAGCCACCCAACCATGCTCACACAATAAAAGGCGAGAAGAAAATTTAATAAGATTCTAAATTGCCTTCCCTTGAATTCAAATTGCTTCATATATTATGTTCATGATAACTACTGTAGTCCCTATTTTTTCTCCAGCCCCCCGTCCCTTTCTTTCTAATACAAGTTCTTGTGTTAATGAATTCTAGGTTTTCATTTAATAAACGTTGCGTGGGAAGCTTCATTATTTGCGACTCCATCCATCTAAAGCAGACACGTAAATGCCCCCTTGCTAAGTACCTGCGATCAATGGAGCACGATTCTCACGTACTCTGGCCCTGCGCACTGCCACCAAGAATTCAGCAGTTGAAAAGACCTTATAAATCAATACAGCCAAATTGAAAACTCCAGGAGAACTCCACATCATTCACGGAGGCGCTTGTTAGACTTCTCTTTACTTTTAGAGGGAAAAAAACACCAGGAAAAGGTTGACTGGGGGGGCGGGGCAAAAGAAAACATATTTCTACTTAATCCTAATCATTTGTCAGAGCTGACGGAGCATCTGCTTAGCGTGTGGATCTAATTTAGTTTTGACTACTCGTCCTGATGAACTTTTTGTCTTTGCCACTGCTCAAAATAAGGTCTCTCCACTCCAAACCAGGTAGGGATGGTTTCTGAGCCTTCTCCAGGGAGGCACTAAGAGAAAGACAGAATTCCTGTGTTCCCCAGTGAGCCTGCCATGTACGGGGTACTCAACAAACGTTGTGGATTTCAGTTGAAATGTGTGACTGCTATCCTAGAATCTTTGAAGAATGGGAATAAATAGAACCCCTTCCTCTCTGTCCCCCTACACACTTCCCTTGCCTGACGGTTCTCTACTATGGCCACAAGAGTGGAACAGAATTTGTCTTGAGTGTCCACAGTGCAGTTTGGGTTGTTTCCTTTTTTCCCCCCTCTTTGCTTCCTGACTGCAGAGAGAAAAATCAGCTTTAGTAATTGTAAATTGCCCACCCTGCAGGGAGAGGAATAACCTGTCAGTTGACGGCCGCTCCGGGATGTTTGGATGTTTCAAAGATGCCTCAGACACAGCCTGCACAAACCTAAATTGATCACCTGCATCCCACTCCAGACCTCCCCCATCCATGTGCTTCTCCGCCTATATCCATCAACCCGTGGTGTTCAAAACCCATGGTGTTGAACGGTTCCCCTGCCCCCTGTACATCCCACCCACAGCCAAGTCCCCATCTCCACTCTCCTTCCTAGATGTCTCTGGATTCCATCCACCTCTCCCCGTTGCCTTTACCACCGCCCTCTGCCAGCTCATGCATCACTACAACTGCTTCCCACTGGATCTCCCCCGCTCCGTTTTTGGACCTGCCCCCAGCCCAAGGGCTCTTCCTAAACCGAGTAGCTGATTGTGTCCCTTGACTGCTTTAAAGTTCTTCAATGGCTTTCCGTTGATTTTAGATTAAAGACAAATTCTTTACACTTTATAAAGTGAAAAGAGGTGTGGCCCCTGCCCATCTTTCCTACCTTGTGTTGTTTCATATCCCACCCCCCGCCACAAGCTTCTCAACCCCTGTGCACGTGCACATACACACACACACACACACACACGACTTGCTCACTGCACTGCAGTCACGCTGGCCTTATGTTTCTCAGACAGCTTCTTCCTCCCTCAGAGCCTTTGCTGGAAAGCCCTTCCTGCCATGCTTCTACTTGCTAAGTCCTGCTTATCCTTGGGTCTCTGTTTCATTGTCCCCTCCTTGGAGGACCCTCCCCTGATCCCACTAAGGATCAGCTTACAAGTTGACCCAGCTAAGGTTCGTGGACTTATATTCTCAAAAACTCTTTCTTTTCTTTCTTCTCTTTTCTTCCCTTCCCTTCTCCTTCCCTTCCCCTCTCCTTCCCTTTTCCTTTTCCTTCCTTCCTCCCTTCCTCCTTTCTTTCTCTTTCTTTTTTGCTTTGTAACACTTATCACAAGAATAAGTAAGTAATTTTTGTGTAATTGCTTGTTTAAATAGTTTTTGCCTGTAGATCGTAAGCACCATGAGGCAGGGCTCCCCTTTCTTGTGTTCAGACCCCGAAGCATCTAAGACACACAGTACACATGACTTCAACACGTAGATGAACTTACTGCTGGCAAATTGAAAAAAAGGTAATTATGAAAATAATATTCATTACATGTGTTAAGTAAAAAAGTGAGGGGTGGAGAAATATGGACAGAAAAAACTGGAATAACATACACCCAAAAGGATAGAAAATTAACTCTGGATAATAGGAGTATGAATCGTTTTAATATACTTTTTGGTTGTTTCCATCTTGTGATTTTCCGGTGATGGACATGTATTACTTCTTTAGTAACACAGAATAATAGTTATTTTATTTCTTTAAACCATTTTTTCTTTATTTACCAGTGTGTGATGATGATGGCTGGTAAGTGGTCTGTGCGTATCTGCAAGGCTAGGATAAATGTTCAACAAGAAAAATATTGACCTTTAGGGATTTTGTTTTATTCAGATGTGAAGGGGTCAAAAGTAAGTTTGTGTGCCGGATGCACACTGAGGCCACATAAACCGAAGTGTCGGAGTTTGGAGCAGAGAAAGGTTTATTGCAGGGCCGAGCAAGGAGGACAGGTGGCCTGTGCTCAGAAGAACCCCTGGAACTCCCTGATGGTTTTTCGGGGAAGAGTTTTTATGGGCATCATTTGAGGTGAGGGCTGAAGGGCGTGTGACTCTCTTCTGATTGGTTGCTGGTGAGATAGCAGGGTGATGTTCCCAGAATCCTGTGCTCAGCCTGGAGTTGCCATTGTCCACCTGGGTGAGGAGGGCCTTAGTTCCTGCAGAAGAACTCAAAGATATTTTGTTACGTATAGTCCTTGAGGAGGAAGCAGGCCCCGCTTATAGCTGCACTGTTGTTTCTTGGCTGTTCCTGCTGTGTTTCTGCATTCCCTCCCCTCCCTAATCAGTATCTGTTGTTGTTTTCTAAATTGGAGTATAGTTGCTTTACAACGTTTCGCTAGTTTCTGCTGTACAGCAAAGTGAATCAGTTACACGTATACATATATCCACTCTTTTTCCCAGATTTCCTTCCCATTTAGGTCACCACAGAGCACCGAGTAGAGTTCCCTGTGCTATACAGTAGGTTCTCATTAGTCATCTATTTTATATATAGTAGTGTATATATGTCAGTCCCAATCTCCCTATTGGTCCCATCCTCCCTTCCCCCCTTGGTAATCTTAAGTTTGTTTTCTACATCTGTGACTCTATTTCTGCGTTGCAAATAAGTTCATCTCTACCATTTTTCTAGATTCCACATATAAGCGATATTATACGATATTTATTTTTCTGTTTCTGACTTACTGATTAGTAACTGTTTGAATCTGCCCTTTCAAACTCAGGGAAGGTCTAGGAGGCTCAAGCCTTTTTCTTGCAAAGAAACGGGGGACGCAGAAAGGCTTCTGTACCCTGGACGGCCCTGCTCGGTTTCTGTAACTGAGCTGGAAATTGAATCCTGGGTTCAAGTCCTGATTCCACCACTTTCCTTTCCTGAGCCTCAGTTTCCTCCACTGTACAATGGGGATAATAAAGCTACGTCACAGGCGGTCTATGTGAAATGAAGTCAGATAGGTCCAGGTGTGTCATTGGGCTCCACAGGGCTCCTCAGGTATGACCTTGAGATGGGAGGCAGCGTTTGTGTTAGTTAAGAGGGAGCAAGGTGACAGGAGGTGGAGTCTTGGCTCAGCCACCTGCCAGCTCTGTGGTCTTTGTGAAAGCAGTCAATCTCTCGAAGCCTTGGTTTTCACATTTATGAAGGGGGTTCACAAATGGGTTATGGTGGGGATTAAATGAGGTCATGATTTTCAGGTGCTCAGCACTGTACCTGACACATGTGCATTTTGTATTATTACTATTTATTCCACGTGTCTCCACGCCCATCCCATTCCCACCCCCATTCTAAGCCAGCTATGCTCACACCCCTAATCCTGACCTACAGACTTTTCTTGGGCCTTTGATTGCAAAACCACCATCAATTCAGCAGGTCCCTGGGGTCCCAGGAAGCCCTTCCAGGCCCTCAACATCATTGTTACTTCATTTTCTCTGCTGAACCCCTGGCAGCCAACCCCCCAGGGGAATCTCAAAGGTCAAAGGCCTATAAGTGATCAAAGCCATCTTCCTCCTCTCCTGGAATACAGTACTGAAAGGAACACAGCACCTGGTGTTGAAAGCCACCAATTAGGTTGTGCTAATTACACCCTGAGGGAACCCAGTCTCTCGAGGCCGAAGAGCTTGAAAGGAATTCTTTCAGCCAGGCTTACCCCCGAGAAAAAAAGGGACTGTGGTGTTGAGTCCGAGGAAGTGAGATGCTGGCTGGGGTCAAGAAAAAGAAACTTGTTTGAGAGTTTTTAAAAAACAAAGGAAATCCGAGACTTCCCCGGCGGTCCAGTGGGTAAGACTCCACACTCCCAATGCGCTGGGGGCCCGGGTTCGATCCCTGGTCGCGGATCCCGCTTGCGCGCTGCAACTAAGAAGTCCGCGTGCCGCAATGAAGATCCCTCATGCCGCAACGAAGACCCGGCGCAGCCAAAATAAATAAAATAATAAATAAATAAACATTTTAAAAATAAAGGAAATTAAAGTTAAAACAAAAAAGGAGGGAATTCCCTGGCCGTCCAGTGGTTAGGACTCGGCACTTTCACTGCCTGTGGGCCTGAGTTCAATCCCTGGTTGGGGAACTAAGGTCCTGCTAGCCGCCTGGCACAGCCAAAATAAAAAGCTTTAAAGAAACACAAAAGGATTTCCTTTTTGCCGATCAGATCAACGGAAACAAAGTGGTGGAGACTGCCCTCCGTGGACAGGGCAGAGGGTACCAGGAGTGGAATTCACCATGGTGAAACCTGTACAGCCTTTCCAGTGCAGCAGCAACTCCATCAAAATTCAAAACCTGCATAACCTTCTACCCTCCCAACTCTACTTCTAGAATGTGTCTTTTCTATAGAAACACATATGCACAAATATGTATGGACAAGAGTGTGCATGAAACAAACGCTCACCAAAAAAGCTGGAAACAATTAAATGTCCATCAATGGGAAAATGGGTCATATTCTATTGGAATATTAAATATCTCCTTAGAAAATGAGCCAGAGCTCCTTGTGCTCACAAGACCTATTGATAAGTGACCAAAAGCAAGTCATAGATCTGTAAGTAAATTATAATAAGTAGTATTAACGAGAAAAGAAATGCAAGACTACAATAGAGCCACATGCCCACACTTAGGTATGTAAGTGCATAGAAAAACCTGCAAGGGTGTGCTCCAGGCTATTAAGAAGTAGATACCAAGCAGGGAATAGGCAGGTGTGTTGCCAGAGCTGCTCCATGTCTTTGCTCAAAACCCATCAGCCTCCGCCTTTAGCAGGAGTGTCCCTGCTCACAGCCTGCCAGCGCCCCCTCCTTTAGCAGGAGTTGGCATAAATCTTTAAGTTAAAGCGTCCAGAGATAAGAAAGAAGTCTCCCAACAAAGAAATCCAGACGGAACCAGCTGGGACCAAGTTGGCCTCCAATCTGACCTCCAACAGACCCTGAGTCGCATTATATGCTGATTTTACTACATTAGCATATTAAATGACACACCTCCCGGCATCCAGGACTGGACATGAAGGACCAAAAAAGGATAAAAAGGAGGTGGCACCCCACTCCCTCGAAAAAGCCCTGCCCCTTCCCCGGTAGACTAATGCCTGCACCTCCCCATCACTAGCCTCACTCCTCCTCGTTTTGTCCTTACTGTTTAGAATTACATCCCTCTCCCCTCGTGGGCAAGAAGTTGATCTGTGAACTTAGTTCCTGGTTCTCCATTCTTTGACCACTGAATAAAGCTTGTGCTATGTCAATCTCAGCTTCCGTTTCCTTATTCACCTACTCAGACCCTAATGGAAAAAGAACCCTCCCCCACCTAGGCAGAGAGCCCAAGCAGGGTCCATGTGACTCAATTCAGTAACAGGAGCACAGAGAATTTTTAGGGCAATGAACCTATTTTGTATGACACTGCAGTGCTGGATACGTGTCCTTATACATTTGTCCAAACACCAGGAGTGAACCCGAATGTAAACTGTGGACTTCGGGTGATGATGTGTCACTGTAAGTCCACCCGTTGTAACAACCGTCCCCCTCTGGTACGGGGTGTTGATGGTGATGCCGGAAACTCAGCCTCTGTGCGCTGGTGCCGAATCAAATCTCGGAGACAGCGTTTTGGGTGAAGTAGAAAAGAGTAGCTTTATTGCTTTGCCAGGCCAAGGGGGGGGACACAGTCAGCTCCTGCCCTTGAAAACTGTGTCCCAACCCAGGAGGATTTGGTCAGAAGTTTTATAGCAATAGTTCAAGGCTGGCGTTGCAGATAAGAATAGGGTGTGTGCAGGGCCTGCACTCCTTTAATCTGGTCTCAGGTAATCTCTTGATGAGCTTCTCTGGTTCCTTTAATCTGGCCTCAGCCGGTCTTCTCTGGAATGAAGAATGCTACATCGTCCATTTGTTGGGTTTTAGTTCTGTAAGGAGCTCAAAGATGTTGTCATGTGTATCCTTTGAGGCGGAACCAGGACCCTGCCCCAAGGCGGCACTATTGTTTCTTAGCTGCTCCCCCCTTGTCTCTGCATCCCCTCCCTTCCCTGCTTAGCAGCTGTTTGAACCTGCCCTTTGGAACTCAGGGAAGGTCATGGAGGCTGCATAGAAAGGCTCCTGGGTCCAGGAGCCCCCCAGGGTCCAGCTCAGTTTCAGTGGCGGAGGTAGCTGTACCTGTGTGGAGGCGAGGAGTGTACGGGAAGTCTCTGTACTTCCCTCTCAGTTTTGCTGTGAGCCTAAAACTCCTCTGAAAAAGAAAGTCTGTTTAAATCTAAATAAATATGAAAATATTTCTAAAAAGTGGATACATCTGGAGAGAGGGGAGGGAGGACTTGTATTTTGCATCCTATACAAAAAGGAATAAAACATCTAAGCAGAAAAAATACAGAAATGAGGGAGGAAAGTGGTTTATCAGTTGAAAAACTTTTCCCTTCCAATGCCATCTCCTGTAATAAGAAGGTAGATTTAGGTCCCAGTTTTAAATATTTGAAAGGCTTTCAGACATGTGCCTTGCTTTGTCTTCTCTGCCCACTCCCCGAGCCTGCATCTCCCTGGCCTGTGATCCATTCGAGAGCCTCCCTGTGTGGCTGTGCTATGCACCACAAGGAGCCCCAGACACAGAGGAGGTCTAGGCAGAATTTACAAATGACAGTTACAGTCGGGCACGATTTCCCTCTTGTGTCTTGTAAATCTTTATTTAAATTTCGTTTCCCTTTAAATTAAGTGCACGTTGTCTCTCCTTCCAGATGTTTCTGCGTTGGCTCTTGTAGCCTTTAAGACGTTCTTGGTCGCAAGTGAAAGAAACTAAGTTAGCGAAAGATGGACTTTATTATAAGCTTTCAGTAAATGTTCGTTGTTGCCGCTGCCCCTGCTGTTGTTATGAAAGGCAGGGCTTGGGTGGGTTTCAGGAACAGCTAAATCCAGGAACAGGTACCTGGATAAATGTCTTTATCTCTGTCTGTTGCTCATCTCTGCTTCTGTTTCAGTGGAGTCTCTTTCACTTGTAAGTGAAACCCAAGTCACCAGCTTTAGCCAAAAAAAGTGGCGTGGGGGGGGGTCAGGGGGTGCTTATTGTCTCATATAACTGTGGCTTCAGAAACTCCTTCATGTAGGTACAAAAACTATACAAGTTAGACTCTCACCCTGGAAACAGAGTGTGGAATCAGCTCTGCCCAGCCCACGTGAACTAAGAGTGGGAAACAGGTGGTTCTTGCCAAGGAAAATCAGGGTGTCATCCCTAAAAGAGGTGGAAGGGATGCTAGGTAAGAAGAAACAACACACGTGGACCACGGCCCATCTCTCTGCTCATTGTCTTCTGTTTCTCACTCTCTCTCATCTCACTCTCTTGCTCTGATAATTGGCTTCTTCAAACACTGTTTTTGTTTTTTTTGTGGTACGCGGGCCTCTCACTGTTGTGGCCTCTCCCGTTGCGGAGCACAGGCTCCGGATGCACAGGCTCAGCGGCCATGGCTCACGGGCCCAGCCGCTCCGCGGCATGTGGGATCTTCCCGGACCAGGGCACGAACCTGTGTCCCCTGCATCGGCAGGCGGACTCTCAACCACCGCGCCACCAGGGAAGCCCAAACACTGATCTTTATGATGGCAAATATGGCTGCCAACAGATTCCAAATCCACTTGGCCTGACTCTCAATCCCAAGCCCGAAAGTCTCAGTGAAGGGTCTTACATCAGTTATCTACTGCTGCGTAACAAGTTATCCTCTAACTGAGTGGCTTGATACAACAACAACATTTATTAGCTCACATAGTTTCTGTGGGTCAGGGATCCAGGGGCAGCTTAGCTGGATGGTGATGGCTCAGGGTTTCTCATATGCCAGAAATTATCTCCAAGCTTGACTGGGGCTGGAGAATCCATTTCCAAAATAGTCCACTCTAATGGCTGGCAAGTTCCTGCTGGGTGCTGCAGCTCCTCACCACATGGGCCTCTCTGTGGGCTGCTTGGGTGTCCTCACAACATGGCTGTCAGCTTCTCCCGAAGTGAGTGATGCAAGACAGAGAACATCAAGCAGAAACTATCCTTTTTATGATCAGTCTCAGAAGTCACGTACCAACATTCTATTCATTAACAGCAGGGCACCAAGTCCAGCCCACATTCATGGGGAGGGAAATTTTTCACCTTTTGAAATAAGGGATGTCAAAGAACTTGTAGATATATATTTAAACAACCACAGCACTGACTAGTCCTTCTTGGGTCAAGCTTTCATCAAGTTTCATCAACTAGGATCAGAGATAGAGTCATGTAAGAACATGGTTGCTCCCTCCACAATCTTATGGAAATGGGTGGGAAAGAAGTTTCTAGAAAGGAGAGTTGCACAACCAGAGAAGAAAGGGCTCTTTTCCTCCAGCTCCAGGGAGAAAAATTCCCAGAGAAGGATTCTGATGGGCTCAGCTTGCATCACATGCCCCTCTCAAGAGCCATCAGTCACAGTTGTCAGAGGGGCAAGGTCTGGTGTTAAATAAAGGAATAGAAAAGGGGTCCCAGAGGGTCATGCATGATGGTGTCTATACTGTATGACTCGAGAGCCACTTAGTCTGTTTATGTCTTAGTTTCAACATCTGCTAAATAGGGATTAGAAGGCCTTCTGCATAGACACCTATTAGGTGGTATCTGTAAAGCACAATGGTTAGCCACATGAAAGCCCGTTAAGATCCTTACTGCTGCAGATACATAAAACTCATCTCAAACTGCCATCTTATCAAAGTAATATATAACTGGAAAGTCTCAAGGCCCACTCTTCATTTCTAATTCTCTTAGTCCTTCGTTGACATCATCTACAAAAGGCTTTCCTCATAAAAGCAGAATAGTTGCAGCAGTTCCAGCCCTCATGGTTGAAACCCACGCAATCCACAAAGGAAGAATGCCTTCCTCCCAACATTACAAGCAAGAGTCCTGACATTCACTTTGATGGGACTGACTGAGGTCACATGCCCGCCCCGGAATCAACCAGTGTCCAGGAAAATGAAATGGGCTAATCAGCTTAGGCCAATCAAAATCCACTCCCGATGGTTGGAGGTGGAGTCAGTCTCTCAGAAACACAAGGGAGGTAGAGCGAAAATCAGGCCCTGTAGGAAAGAGGGTAAGAGAAAAGGAATGTTGTAGGCCAAGGTCAGCTGGCCTGCCAAATCCAGCCCACTGCCTGTTTTTGTAAATAAAGTTTTATTGGAACACACCCACAATCATTGATCTACCTATTGTCTGACTGCTTTTGTGTTACAACAGCAGGATTGAGCAGTTGCCACAGGGCCTAAAATATTTGCAATCGCCTGCAAAGCCTAAAATATTTACTATCAGGCCCCTTACAAAAAAAAAAAATTGCAGACCCCTGCATATAAGCAAACACAATTAACATCGCAGTAGTACTCAAAAAAATATTCTTTTTATTCCCCCCCCCCCCCAGTCCCTCCTCTGTTGAGAGACATCACGACAAACCAGCAGAGCAAGCATCTGTAGGCAGGAGAGTCCTCCCAGGGTCCATCAACCCTCACCCCATTGCCCATGACTAAACACAGAAGCCTGTGAATTCACATCAGACAGAGGACTGGGTTGTGAAGAGCTTTCACGGCCGCTGGAGCGTAAGGGCTCCAACTCCATTTCCTGTCGCAGAACTTCACCATTCAAAGGTCAACGGTGTGCAGCCTCGATGGTGCTGGCAGCCCAGGGGCTGCGGATTCCGATTGTTCCTCTGTGATAAATGAGGAGCAATCTCCAGGAGCTCCAGCCTGGAAGACAGCCCTAGTTAAATTACTTTATCGCCCCGCTGAGAGATGGCTGGCCTGCAGAAGATGTACTCGGGCAGCATGCTAGCATGCTAACTAGAGTCAGCGTTAGCACCCAGGCGCTTCCTTAGAGCAACAGAGTCCTCCCTCCTCCTTCCCCGCAAAGAGTGGAAGAACTCCACACTGGGATGCACCTGTGGAAGCCGCTCTCCCTTGCCATTTCTACTGCAAAGAAGACGGGTCTGCATAGTCAATGCTCGCCTTACACGCACACGTCCAGTAAGATCAGTGCCTTCAAGCTTGTCAAGTGGCAGAGAACTTGAACTTCATGGCATCCTTGCAGACGCCCGAAATGCTGGTATATCAAGCTTAGAAGAAAGCTTAGAGCTGCAGCTAAGTGCACAGGCATCAGAGAGAGAGGCAGGCCAGGGCTCAAAGCCCAGCTCCTCAATCTACTACCTGTTGTGGGCAAGTGTCTCTGTCTGGGATCCCACAGCAACTTACTCCGAGACAAGGGTTCAAGTGCAAGTAGCTGAGTTGGGAGATGACCTTGTGAGGCGCCAGCAGGGGGTTGGGGAAGAAAAGGAGCCCACGCAGGGTGTGTATCAAGGAAGTCACCAAGGTAGCTCATCCAAGCGGAAAGATGGCAACTCCTATAGGTCATTCTTCGAGGGCTGCCCCCCGGGGGCATTAACTCCCTGGCACTTCTGGCCTGCTGTGCCTGGGGACGCTGGTGGTCCAGTGAGAGCCTTCAGGCAAAGAGCTGCCCATGCTGGGGTTGGAAGACCAGGGTATGTAGAGGGGCACCAGCAACATTTGCTGTAGCAAGCAACCTAACCTCTCTGAGACTCGGTTTCCTCACTGATAAAATGCAATAATATCGAATACCCTGGGGTTGCTTTGAGGGGTAAAGACAATACCGTAAATTGAAATATTCAGTACAGTGCCTGGCACTAGTAAACATTCAGCAAATGATAGCTGTGTTTACAAGACCCAGCCTGCAAAACCAAATATACAGTGAATGTCACGCTCATGTTTTTAATCCACTCTGAGCCCCATTCTGTGGAGTGGATAAGAAATTCAGTCTCCATATTTTGGGGTGGTTCTTCCACCTCAAAAGGTCACATTGGAATCTGAGAGGCTTAACACAGGGCTCAGGAAACAAAGGATGGGCCTCTGGTCTTCAGTCCCCTACGTGTCCGTGAGGGGCTATCATCCAACTCTTACAGAATCGTTTAAGCTTGGCTATAGGAACTGAGAGCCCCAACATCGGGGGTCCATCTTCCTTCAGTGTACCGCAGCCATTCCACACCTCCCCATCCTGACCTCCAGTGGGGCTCCAGCCATCTCCCCAGGATCCCGTGTAGCATCACGGTACCTACAGAGCTCCAACCAACCCCTTTCTGGTGTTAAGGAACCTCCCTCCCACTCTCACTGCTTCTGCCTTTTCCCCACACCTCGGAGTCACTCATCTCCTTCTCTCCCTTTTTGAGACCTCAGCCAAGAGCTGCCGGCTGAAGGACAAACAGAATGGACTGAGTTTCCTCCCTGAGATAACGAGTGCCTTCTTGGAATGGGCTGCCAGCATCATCTGAGCTGCCCATCCTTGACCTATAAGTGGTGACGGTCTGTGATAGGCAACGGCATCAGAGCCCTGCACTCTCCTACAGCATCCCTGAAAGCTCTCGTCAACCCAGTCCCTCTGCCTGGTGTGGATTCACAGACTATGTATGGAGGTCGTTGGCTACGGAGTAGGTTTTGACTCTCTCTGGGACAGTTCTGCCTGCAGACGACCGCTGTTCCACTTTGTCACAATGTCTAACAAGACAGAAGAGGAGAGAGAGAAGGAAACAAACCTCTACTGAGCCCCAATAGTAGTGGAAATCGCACGTCTGCCTGCCTAGTGCCCGTTCTCTTTCCCCCTTTCCTAACAGTTTCTGGCCCAGAGGGGAATTTACAAATTACTCTCATGATTCTTTTCCTGTAGCAAAACAAAACAAATTAATATCTCAATGAATTATCCTGCCTCATAAAACTTTGTGCTAAGTCCACTATCATCTCATACCAAATTCTCCTACAAGCTAGTAGCAAGAGCCAATGATCTAGCAGGAAAACGATGGAAGAAAAAGCCAAAACTATAAATTCTGTTCATTCAGGATTGGGTGGTTTTTTCCTAAGAATTGGAAACAAGTTAATTTCTGCAGAGGGGAGTGTCTGGTATACAGTAAGTGCTCAGTACATATTAGGCTCAACGGAGCAGATACATATGCCATTCTAAAGACACGACCCCACTTTGCGAAATAGAGTTGTATTATTTCTCTGAGAGTGGCCAGATGCCTGGCTTCTCAAAACAAAGAAAATAATTTGTTTTCCCAAGGGAATGGGAGAGTGCTCCAGGAAAATATCACCTTGCCTTATCCCCATCAGAGGTATCAAATGCGTGAAAATTTAACACAGATGATTTGCATCCATTGGGGACTTTCGGCATTTCAAAGTGGTTTCACCTCAGTTGCCACATTGTTGCAAGACTGCAGGTGTCAGAAAACCAACTCAAAGTGATTAACCTTAAAGGGGAATTTACTGTCTGGTATAACTTGGAAGTTCAAGCGTGGCTTGATCCAGGTACTTACAAGACAGCATCAAGACGTGGTTCTTTTCTATTTGTGACCTTAGGGAGGTGTTTACCCCAGCATAACGAAGCTCCTTGCTTACAATCCCACCAGCTAGGGACCCAAGAAGGAAAAGAATGCCTCTGTGTCAGTAACTCTCTTAGGAGTCCTGGAATTCACTCTGATTGGACCAGTTCTGGGGTCACAGGCTTTACCTGAACCAGTCATTGTGCTGGGGGATGCAATAAGTGCTCCGAATGGCCAGGCCTACCATTGCCTATCCGGGAACCTGGAATGGGGCTAGTCCAGACCCCACTGATTCAGAGCAGAGATGGCTCCCCACGATAACTCAGAGTGGTGTTGCCAGAAGAGGGGAAGTGTACGCCAGGCAGGCACGCACAACTGATGCCCCTTGAAAAAGGTGACCCCTGAGCTCTACCCCACACACCTGGGAAATCACACTCTCTTAGGCTGTGACATGCAGCCTCCAAGATGGTCCCCTATGATTCCTGCCTCCCAGTGAATCCCTGGTATTCACATCCTTGTGTGTAGCCCCCTTCCACCTTGAATAGGCCTGACCTTTTATCTTAGCTCAGGCTGCTATTACAGAAATACCATAGGTTGGGTGATATAAACAGCAAACACTTGTTTCTCACAGTTCCAGAGGCTGGGAACGCCAAGATCAAGGTGTCAGGGCTCACTTCTTGGATCACAGACTGCTGTCTTTTTGCTGTGTTCTCATCTAGCAGAAAGGAGTGAGGGAGCTCTCTGGGGTCTCTTTTATAAGGGCACTAATCCCATTCATGAGGGCTACACCCTCATGTCCTAATCACCTCCCAAAGACCCCACCTCCTAATACCATCACATTGGGGATTAGGGTTTCAATATATGAATTTGGGGGGAGGTAATCATTCAGTCCATAACATCTGTGTAACCAGTAGGCTATTGTGGAAGTAAGGGAGTGACTTCTGAGGTGAGGTCATAAAAGACATGGCATCTTCTGCCTTGCTGTCTCTTGGATCAATTGTTCTGGGGGGAAGTCGGCTGCCACATCACAAGGATTCTCAAGCAGCCCTGTGGAGGCTTCCACATGCCGAGAAACTGAGTTCTGCCAAGAGCCAGCAGAGACTTGACAGCCGTGGAGAGCCACCTTGGAGATGCGTCCTCCAGCCCTGGCCAAGCTCTGACCCACACCTTGATGCAACCTCATGTGAGCCCCCAAGCCAGAACCAACCAGCTGAGACACTCTCTAATTCCTGACCCTCAAAACCGTGTGAGGCAAAAATTCAGTGTTGTTGTTTTAAGCCATTAGGTTTGGGGGATAATTTGTTATGCAGCAGTAGATAGCTATTGCACAGAGTTAGCCTGGGAATCTACATTTTTTAAAGCCTCCTGGGTGAGTTAGATGCATACTTCAGTCATCTGGCCCTCAATCCCCAGCTCTTGGGGAGCAGATGTCTGGATAAGAAAACGCACCCCATCTATCAAGAGCAAACAAGCACACTGGAGCAGCCCAACTCTCAAGTTTGGAGAATGTACCCAGCCTGCCAGGTACATTCTGCTAACACACACAGCTGGCTTTGAATCCTCTTCAAAATAGTTAACAGTCCCGTCCGCAGCTTCAACATTTGGGCTTTTAGCGTCTCCCCAAGGACGACAGACAGGTATTTTTCTTTTCTGCTCACCAACTGCTCACACCCAGAGTCAAGAGGTGGTCTTTCTCAAAGGTAAACTCCAGGCTCCTTCCCGGAAAGCAGGAAATGCATATAATGTATTAAGTGAAGGTTTTCCAAGCTTTGATTTTTAGAAAGGTGGGAGTTGATTCTACTCCAGGAACACTATTAAATATGCATTTATATTTTTCATTAATTCAACAATATTTACTGAGCACCTACTACATGCCAGACATTCCTATAGGTGCTGAGGAAGTGAGGGCAGCAAAAAGAAGCCAAAACTCTATAAGTATCACACTGTAGTGCACATGTGCATAGAAGAAAGCCTAAAGAAGATTTTTTTTTTTAAGTGATAATGGTTACCCAGAGGATTGGGATAATAGCAGATCTTTATTTTTTTACATTTTGTGTTGTTTACAATAGTTCCATTTGGGGAAAAAAAAGTTTGAAAGAATATAGTTGTGGGCCAATGCCCACATGAAAAGAACAGAAGAATATGCAAAGTCCACTATTTTGGGTAAATATATACGTAGGGTGTGTGTGTGTGTGTGTGTGTGTGTGTGTGTGTGTGTGTGTGTGTGTGTGTGTGTGTGTGTGTTGCTAGTGTAATTTTTGACTGGAGAAATTATAGAGGAATTTTGTATTTAATTTTCTTTTTGCACTTCTGTGTTTTCCAAGCGTTATGCATTGAGCACACACAACCTTTTATAAATGGGGGGGAAACATTATTTAACAATCAGTACTTGCTACCTAGCCCTAAGTTCTTCTATCGCTTGCTTTATCAGAATCCCTGAAATCTCTCCATTCGAGTCACTCATTTGATTCAACATTGTGTTCACGGAGGCTCCTGTTAGAATACTTTAGGACGAACAGCATTACTGATCTCTCATCACCTGTGAAATGGAAACATGAACAAGGGAGTCCAAAAATGAATTGTTGTTTTGGGGGAGGGTGTCCTCCCCGGCTTGGGGAGACACAGACAGGTAGGGCAGGTGATGGGCGAAGTCTGGACCAGTGTGGAATCCCGGTGGCGAATGAGGGCCCTCGGCTCCGACAGAGGGAAGGAGGTGGCCAGACAAGAGGTGGGAAGAGGGAAGCACCCCCACGCATCCACACCCCTCCACCCACCCCCACATCTCAACACCTGACAGTTATTCTGGAGGCGACATCAGAGCTCATGAACAGACCAACGAACAACCTATTTGCTGAAGGAGAAGGAAACTTATTTTGTAAGAGGGTTTGTCCGTAGTGAACAGCTCTGCCCAAGTTGCAGCAGCTCCATCTGGTAGTAACATCACTCTCGCCCATCACAGCTGCCAGAGCTGGACGTTACAGCATCACCCAAAGCACTTGCTCGCCCATCGCGCTCTCACTATAGCAGCGGAATTGTCAACCGGGGGGGCGGAGAGTGGTCACGGGAGGACACTCGATGACCACTTATCTCCAGGCTGTCAGCTAGCCTTGACCTGGACCAGCTGGAGCAGGAGGATGTTAACGTGTTGGGTGTTGATGAGCTCGGGTGGCCTCGGCCTGCAGCGGCTTGAAGCAGGGTTTCGGCTCCCGGCCAGAGATTGAGGTTTCACCGCCGAGGTGGTGAAAGTGCTGAATCCTAACCACTGGACCAGTGGTCAGTGACAAGGCCCTGGCCCTTCGGCTTTGCAGGAAAGAATTCCCACGAAGACAGAAAGTAGTGAAACAAGTAAAGTGTTTATTAGGCGGCGAAAGAGTACAGTACGTGTGGGCACACGTGTGGGTTCAGAGAGAGAGTCACGCCCTCGGGTAGTTTAAATCACTTTCACGGGGAATTTCTTCTGGGCTTCCTTTGGCCAGTCTTTTTTTTTTTTTTTTTTTTTTTTTTTTTAAACTGTACGCGGGCCTCTCACTGCTGTGGCCTCTCCCGCTGCGGAGCACAGGCTCCGGACGTGCAGGCCCAGCGGCCATGGCCCACGGGCCCAGCCGCTCCGCAGCACGTGGGATCCCCCCGGACCGGGGCACGAACCCGCGTCCCCTGCATCGGCAGGCGGACTCCCAACCACTGCGCCACCAGGGAAGCCCTGGCCAGTCGTTTTGATTTGCCTGGTTCTGAGTCCGTATTTGGTTTATCTCAGGATCCTCCCATGTGTACATGTGCATCTCTTAGCCAAGATGGATTCCAGTGAAGAGGCCTATGGGTAGTTTGACATCACTCCCCTTTTGACCTCCAAGGAGCTTTTTAGTCAGGAAGGGCTTCTTGACTTCATGAATGAGGAATATGTGGCCTCTTATCTGGGCAGGGCACAGCCTCCCCTCCTATCTTCATCTTGGAGTATCGGTCCACAGAGAACCAACTGCAGCTGCTCACCCTGGGGCCCATCCATCTCCTGCCTCAGTGAGACTGTTTTATGTTCAATACGAGCCTCCAGCGATGAGGTCTCCATTAATTACTGACTGCATCAAGGTTCCTGTTTCATTAAACTTTTACAGACCGTCCAAGAAAGGAGATATTGAGCTAAAAGTTTCACGCATCTTTCAATCTTGCATCCAGTATGTTTTCCAAATACCTACCAGGGACCGGGGTTCAGATTCAAAATTCCTTGCAGCTTTAACGAATCTGAGAACATCTTGAACTTTCGAGAACACACATTCAATTTTGTTATTGTGAAAGTAACACCTGCTCATTGTCATGTGCTAGAAATTTAAAGAAAAAGTCAATAATCTCCCCCACTCCATTCTCCAAGCACACCCCTGTGAAGTTGTCAACGTTAACAGATTATTGTAGAGTTCCCTTCTCTGTGCCTGTTTTACTTACAAAAAAGAATCATACTATACACATGATTCTACAACTCGCCTTTTTTCACTTCATTATGTATTGAGGATGTTCCATCAGGGTGATGCAGAGATTGACCTTATCCTTTTTCACAGCTGCGTAGTATTCCCTAGTGTGGATGTGATATTGTTTATTGGACAAGTCTAGACGGATGGGCAGTTAGGATGTCCCCAGATGAGGAGAAGATTCATTAAACATCCTTGGACGTAATCATGATTTCATGGATGTCTAAAAAGAGGTTCCCCAGGTGGGACTGCTGAGTCCCAAGTGTACACGTCTCACAGTGACAGGGGCCCTCGATGCCCCAGCTCATGGGAAATTTCCTGGGGGCTCTGGTCAGTTGCCCCTAATCAGGGAACAAGATTACCATTCTCTCCCTCTCCCCACAAGGTTTCCAAGCTCCCTGCCCTCTCTTTAGGGGGCTGGAGAATTGCCAGAATAATTGTATGGCAAATTATTCCCAAAGGATGGGTCAGAAGGTCAGTCCCCCCTACCAGGACTGCTCACCACTCAGCCCCTGGTCATCACGGTGGAAGCCCTCCTCCCTTCCAGTGGCCTCCACACAGGCCCTTCTGCTCAGGAAGGCTCCCAGAACATCCTCTCCTTCTCCCCAGTGTCCCCACACATTCTCTGAGCCTGGGGATGGGCAGGAAGCATCCACATGCTTCCACCTGTCACTGCACTTTGGTGCTAGCTGACAGGGGAGAAAAGGGTCCTCAGAACTACAGTGAGAAAAGAGGGAAGAGAAGGCGGGCCAGCAAAGAGATGCGGACTTCCTGCTACAGTCTCACCACACGCACCTCTATCTCACTGCTTTCCACACTCCAGAAGTTCATGGCACCTGAACTCAAGTTATCCCCGAAGCCTCCCTCTGCTCGACACTATGATCCTGCGTATTTCACAGGGAACACACGGGGGCCAAGGCGGGGAGGGGTCGTGGTTCAGCCGGTATCCCTTAACAAGTCAGAGCAGAGACAGGACTACAGCCCAGACCTCTGACATCAGTTCCCTCGAGTCTCCATTACGGTCCGTTCCTCCCGCCCTCTCAGGAATCTGAGGCATGATAATATTAATCATGATAGAAAGGCTAATATTAAAATAGAACTGGGCCTAAATGAAGACAGACAAGTTCAAATCTGTCCCCCTTACCCCAATCCAATCAACCTGTCAGCAAGTTTCGTTGGCTCTTCCTTCATGGTACATTGGGAATCCAGCTCTTCCTTTCGACTGAGGCCACCTGGGGCCAAGGCACCGGGAATTCTGCAGCCGCCTCCTCCCTCTGTCCCAGCTTCCACCCTCGCTCCTCCCCAGGCCAGTCAGTGACACGCGGCAGCCAGAGTCCTCTGTTTAAAATATAAATTGGATCATGTGTCTGTCCCCGGCTTGGAGCCTCCAGTGAATGACTTCTGGCCGCACTTAAAATAAAACCCTCATTTCTCACCCTGGTCTGCAGGGCAGGATGCAATCTGTGCACCCTGGACCTCTCTCCTGCAGTACTCCCCTCACTCACCCCGTGCTTCTTCCTCTTGCAGGAAACCCCCAGCTCTCCACCCCACCCCAGGGCTTTTGCACTTGTTCTTCTCTTTCCCTGGAATTCCCAGCCCCCCAGGTGTCTGCACAGCCGGTCTTTCTCCCCTTCAGGTCTCAACTCAGATGTCACCTCCTCCAAGAGGCCCTCCGTGATTCATGTCAAATCCCTCCCAGTCACCCCCATCTTATCAGCTGGGTTGCTCTCTCGAAGAACTTCTCACCACGTGCAATTACCTTGTTCACCTGTATGTTTATTTGTTGATGGTCTGTCTTCCCAGAGTACCATATAAACACTACTGGGCCGGGGACCGGGCCTATTTTGTCCAAGCACCCAGTACTTAGTAGGTGCTCAGTAAAGATCTGAGAAGAAAGGAAGGAAAGACTGGGAGTTGGTGGGAGGAATAGAGAGAAAGGGAGACCCATGTGGGCTCCACGTGGTAACTAACGTCCGTGCCCAGCACCAAACACCCAAGCAAGAGTCAGTTAACCAAACGAGCCAGCAGGCCCTGACGCTGGTCCCACCCCTCCATTGACATCGACCCCAGGGGGTGTTGTTTGTCACTTGGCTTGGGCCCCCAGTGGGTCTGGTCCTGGCATATTTGGTACAGTCAAGGCTTCTAATGAGATGGGCGGGGACTCAGCAGCCATTGTCTCTTGGAAAATTCTAGCATCATTGTGAATGCTTCTCTCTGAGTTGGGTTTGTGGCTTTTACCTGACTGTCATAACATGCCATTATAAGTCTGAGAAAAATGGCCAACACTTACAGACTTCTGTCTCCTAGGGTCTGGCCCTGTACGAAAATGCTTTAAGCGTGTCACATACCCATGACTGTGCTGTAAGGGATGTACCATTGTCACCCCCATTTTACAGATGGGGAAACCGAGGCTCCAAGTGCTTCCATAACTAGCCCAAGGTCACAGAGCTGCTCAGCAGGTGAGCTGAGATTCAGACGCAGGCAGGCTGAGTGCGCAGAGTCGGTGTTTTCACCCACTTCCCAAGGATATGTCCTGGCGCTGGGGAGGCCACGGGCTGAGTGATGTCTCCAAGAAGTCTCCCAGCTTGTTTCTGCCTTAATTTTTTTGACCCCAGGGCCTTGGGTCCTGGGGTCCACAGGTGGCCATATCACAGTGAGCTGGGGAGAGGGCCCTTCTGCCCTGTGTCGGAAACCTCTTCCCTTTCCTCTGCAAGGAGCAGGGACCCAGGTCAAACCAAGCATGGCTGATGCCCCAATATCCCACTTTGTTCCTCAAGCAAGGAGAAAGCAATACTGATTCTGCAGGCTCCAGGGATGGTAAATTCGCCCCTGTCAGGCAAACCACTGCAGCACCTAAATCTAATAAACCTGGGAGAGGCGGCAGTGAGGATTGTTGCCGGGAGGGCGGGGCAGGGGCCGGGAGAGATTTATGGGACAACAGCGGGAGAGAGATGGGGGTGGTTTAGCTCATTCTTCTGCCAACCCCAGATTTATACACTCCAGACCTAGTTCACTGCCCCCATGACCTCAGGAAAGAGGTCCTCTCCTCCCAGGCTTGGGAAGATGAATCACACAGAGAAGAGGCGAGTGTCAGTGTGTCGTTGTGGGTGTGAGTGTGCCTGTGTGTGCTTGAATGTATGTGTGAATTGGGTGTCTTTGTGTGTTGGCCTCAGTGTGTATCTTTGTGTGTGCACGCATTAGGGTTTCTGTCTGTGGCTCCATCTTTCAAATATATAACATCAGTATCCCTTTCAAGTAATAGCCTTTTAGGAGTTTGCTACAAGGTCCACGTTCCCTCCCCTACTGAATGTCATGAAGCCTCATCTTCAGTTCCTGAATGTCAAGGCATCTTCTCCCCTGCTAACCACGGAGAAAATCTTGGAGGTAGTCTTGGGTTATATTTAGGGATAAGTGAAAATCTGTGATAGCAATATGCTAAGAAAAGGAGCTGGGTGGTCCCAACCCCCTAGCTGGTGAGTACCCTCCTCCTTCCTGCCTGCAAGTCAGTTCTTGTTTAGAGCAAAGATGTTTAAATTGTGCATCTATAGTCATTTTTTATAGCACATACAGCCCTTTGATTCTCTCTTCCCCTGCCTGAATGTCCTGGAAGCTACACAATGAAATGGCAGCATCACAAAAAGCAACCTGAGTCCCTGAGCCACTGCATGGAGGACCACCACCCTGGAGGGTTGGCAGACCCTCATCAGAATTTGGGTAGGAAAAATAAAACTTTGCTGCATTGAGCCACAGGCGTTTCTGGGTTTGCTTGTTACTGCAGCATTAGTGAGCTTATCCTGACTAATACAACACCTAAATCATCTTATATATCCATGCTGATAGACACAAAAACACTTTGGGATATGTTGGACTTGACTATTTCTACGGTCCTATTCATCTCTGATACTGGAAGATCCTAACCTCTTATGCTGTCATGACCCTAATTCTCCCCCAGGTCACACTCCTGGAGTCTCTGCAAAGATAAAATCCCCTCCTAACATGGCCACCCAACCTCTGGGGTCTGAGGAGATAAGTCTAAAGATGCTCTCAGGTCCTCCAAGAATGGCAAAGCATGACTCTGAGGGTTCTTTTTTGCTATGGCTCTGAGGCTTCTGTATTTACTACCTCAGGATTCAACCAACTGCATGTCACTTCGTGCTGAGTAACTGTTCCAAAGTGAACCCAACCCTAACCCCTTCTTTCCAGATGCGCTTCTGTGATCCCAAATTCTCCTGACTATGGAAACCACTTTGAAATGAATCACAGCAGAGCCTTAGAAGTGCCCTTAGGCTTCAGGCAAGCTGAGCTTCTTGAAGGGTTTATCCTGGTTTCTTGTCCAGTTGAACTGGATGCTCATGTCCAACTGGAGTGTCAGTAACCTGGGTTCAAATCCCAGCTCTGGCATTTCCTAGAAGTGTGAACTTTGACAAGTTACTTAGCCTCTCTGGACCTCGTGTTCCTCATCTGTGAGATGTGGATAATAATAGTACCTACCTCGTAGGGTTGTCCTGAGGATATATGAAACAGTCCTCCAAGGTTATGTGCATAGGAGCAGCTGTTCGTGTAAGCAGAATGGGGAAACGCAGCTGGATTAAAAAATTCTTTCCTCCACGGTCTGGCAAAGTGTCAGTCCTTTTGCCTTTGGAGTCATCAGGAATCAACTTGACCTGAGACAATAGCTTTCCAATTCATCATCGCTCTCTAGCTACGATTTGCTTCTTCGATGTGTCATTGGCAGTGGCGAGAGGGAATGAGACAGGGGCCTAGTAGATTTGGGTGAGCGGGAGTCAGTGCCTGGGCACTGCTGGAGAAGTCCAGTGAAGTGATGCGAAGTCCCAAGCCCTAATGAGGCAGCATGAAGGTAGTCTATGAATCACTTCTCCGTGTGACATCCCCAGTTCCTCCTGAGTAAAATCCATGGGATGTACATATTGAGGGTCTAAAGTGGCTGCCACAAGCTTTAAACCGTGACGGAAGTGTGAAATGTTATCATTGCTATTGCCTTTTTTTCTCGGCCACGCTGCGCGGTATGCGGGATCTTAGCTCCCCGACCAGGGATCGAACCTGCGCCCCCTGCGGTGGAAGTGCAGAGTATTAACCACTGGACCATGAGGGAAGTCCCTACTTCTCATTATTATGTAGCCTTCTGCCCAAAAAGTCCCTACAAACCACCCCTCCCTCACTGCTCCCCATGCCTTCTCCTCCCTGGCGCCCTACACTGTGTGGCTGAATGAATCAAAAACCTACACTCTCGGGCTTCCCAGGTGGCGCAGCGGTTGAGAGTCTGCCTGCCGATGCAGGGGACACGGGTTCGTGCCCCGGTCCGGGAAGATCCCACATGCCGCGGAGCGGCTGGGCCCGTGAGCCATGACCGCTGAGCCTGCGCATCCGGAGCCTGTGCTCCGCAACGGGAGAGGCCACAACAGTGAGAGGCCCGTGTACCGCAGAAAAACAAAAACAAAAACCTACACTCTCCAATTTGTAGGCTCCTCCTGGAATCATTATTTGTTCTCCAAGAGGGTAGCTTTTAATTCCTCTGTAGGTGAGAGCCTGGCTTTCATTTCCCCCTCTGCTGTCATGGAAACCAGTGCCCTGGCAACTTGGCGTGGAAACAAGAGCACTGTTTTCCTCTTTCACCGCAAAGGAGGCTGGGACAGCTTCAGGCAGGAGGGGAGCCCTTCCCGTTGATTTGATCTCCCTTCGTCAAGAATCAGCCACCCAGAAGATGCCAAGTGGGGAAATGTCTGCACAGCCCTGGACTAACTTCAGACCATGGAAAGCTCCCTGGGGAGTTAAAGGTTGAGTGAGAGAGGAGGAAACACCTGGCGAGTGGCTACACCCTATCCCCAGCTTCTACAGAAGGTATAATCTTAAAGGTGCCAACTGTGCTATGTTTAAGAGCAGCAAACCACAGAGAGGAAACTTTAATTAGCACTTATTTCACAGTTCCTCAAAGTGTGTTTCGAGGGCCGCATCAGTAACCTGGAACATCATTTCTTCCAACATCTGAATCTTTCTCTGCAGAGAAGAGCCCAGTACTACGTGTTTCAGCATCACCCCCAAACAATTCTGATGTACATTAGGCTTGAAGCCAACTGGTCTAGTGCCACACCCACCTTTTCCAGGTGGGAAAATGGGTTCGTCAAGGTGCATTACATTTCCCAAGTTTAAACAGCAAGTTGGAACCAGAACCAAGCCCATGTCTCTCAATTCCAAGATTTCTCTAAACCACCTGGCACTGCTTTGGGTCCTACCTCAAAACCCTACCCTAAGGACCTGTGTTGGTGGCCCTGGAGAGCCAAAGAGCTAGCCATGACCTTGGTCCTCTGTCTCAGAGTTGTCTTCTATGATGCATATTCTCCTTGGGAGAGGCATATCCTCTTGTTACCTTATTTACATCCCTGGATCCTAACGCGCACAAATACCTGATACACGTTGATGAATTAGCTAATCAGTTCACGGACTGATGAACGAATGAACCAGTGCTGCGCAACAGTGGAGGGTGCTATCTCTTAACGGAGCTATAATAATAACTCACATTTATAGAGCAAATACCATATGCCAGTTACAGGGCGAAGAAACTGACATTCATTGGCTCACGGAATTTGCACAACCTGATGAGACAGAAACTGTTATCATCCCCAATTCAAAGATGAAGAAATGCAGCTTGGAGAGGTTTAGTAGTTTACCCGTGGGGCACACAGTGTGGCAGAGCTGGGATTCAAACCCAAGTGTGCTGAATCCAAAGACTGAGTTCCAAGCCACATTCTCTGGCTGCACCCAGGAAAAGGAGCTTGTCCTTACGAGTGGCCCTTGCGTACCGGGAAGAAGGTTAAACGAGAACATTCAGACCTCTGTGATGTGTTTGGTCACTAGCCAGAGCCTCTGCTTGGGGTTTACCAAAGAGGGGTTAAATTCATTCATTCGTTCATTCATTCATTTCTTCATTCTGCAAATGTTTGTTAGTCGCCTAGTATGTGCCAGGCCCTGTTCTAGATACTGGGGTACAGAAGTGAACGAGATAGACAAGGTCCCTGCCCTGGTTGAGGGGGCGGTCAGTACACAATGAACTAACAGGTATTTTAATATCAGGCAGTGATGAGTGCTAAGAAAAATACAGCAGGGCAAGGGGATGGAGAGTGACAGGGCACGTAGGGAAACAGCAAAGAGAGCCACTGACACACAGCAGCTGTGTCTGCAAGAACCCCAAACAACCATCTGAAAAAATCACATGTCAGGCAACCCACTGTTTGGCATAAAGCCCACCAAACCTTCTGAGCGATCTTCTCCACTAGCCTGATCTTGTGTTTTATTTTTTTCTCTTTTAACAGAATTGTCCACGGATAGATAGAAACAGAACCTGAGAGCTGGAGGCTACAAGTGATGCTCCATTCCATGGCCCAGGCTGGGGCTTTCTTGTGGTGGAGACAGCGCTGCTGTAGACAGCGAGAATTGGCAGGAATGCCCGCCCAGGTCTCAGAAATAAGAACAGACGCCTGGCCGTTGACAGTCGCGTTAGCTGGAGCTCTCTAGATGCAGGTAACAGAAGCCTTCTACGTCTAACGTTATGAATAAAAGGGGACTTCAGTATAAAGATACAGAAGTGTTTCAAGGGACCCAGGGCAGGACGTGCCAGGACCCAGGGGGGACTGAAGGAGAGGCAGAAAGCCCTCAGGATGTCCAGCACGCAGGCTGTTTCTCTCTTGGCACTTGGGCCACCCAGTTTATATGGCAGAAGATAAGATAGCTGCCTACAGCTCCTGAGTTCCGCTCAAAAGCATCCCTTTGACCCTGGGCCTTCCTAGTCCCATTCCCAAAATCCCAGGGAAGAGGATCTAATTGGCCCATGTGGAGCTAGGCACACCCCCTTTGGCCACTCAGCTCTGGCCAGGGAGAGTAGAACTTCACTGAACAAATGTAGCCACTTGGATACACATCCCAGGGATCTCATGCATCAGAGGAGCAGTGGGGGAGCGGTTTTCAGGAAAAAGGTAATCGGTGTGAGCTGTGCAGAATCTCATACACGTGCCAAGACAGTGATATGTATTGGATGCTAAAAACAGATGTGTACTCTAAGGGCTGAGCGATTTGGTCGGGGAAGAGTATGGGATCCGTCCTCCATGGAAGCCAGTGATGGGGGTGAGAGAGTTAAGCTCAACCCGTGAACTCTGAAAAGTACCCAGACTCCACTCGTAGTCATTGAAATAGCCTCCATAAAGCTCTGAGGCAAAATTATAGATCATCATGTTAATTCAGTGAAATTGGCTCTGCATTAATATTCATGACTATTAGACCAGCCAGTTTTCCTCTTCATAGAAAGTGAGTAGGGGATCATTTCAGCTGCTACTTACTTTTCCCTCCCTTAGATTTCTGCGGGGGAGGCGAAAGAGAATAAAAGACACGGCACTTGGAACCAGCCGTCCATTTCTGAACGTTGGGTAATTTTGAAGGATTTTTCATTACTTTGACCTCTTAGCGGCGGCTGGGGAGAAGCATCTTATGAATATAAAAAACACAGGCACCCCATGAGCCTCTAGGATGGGCTCCTTTGGCCAGATCAAAGCAGGTTGCCTACGTGAGAGAAGCCCCCCATCTATTCCACTGCCCCACCAACCTACCAAGGATGATCATGACAACAACTACAACAATAATAATAATTGCTCTCAGCCCAAGCATGCTGAGGAGGGTATGTGCATGAGGGTGGGGTGACCAGGATGTCCATGGAAATAGGGGTGGCAGCTACAATAGGAGAGTTGTTTCATTGACCCAACAGTTAAATATATTGAGGAGAATGGCAGTGAGATTTCTCACCATCAAAGAAGGAAGTTACAAATACGGAGAGAAAACTAGAATGAACTGCATGGTAATGGATTAGAATCAGAGGTATTAATGTGACTTTACAGTTTTCAGTACATAGAAGAAATCTAGAAATAAATACAGATGTAAGCACACACACACACGCATGCACATGTGTGCGCACGCACACCCACACATCTCCTAGATTTGTCCATTGAGAGACCCTCAGAACAGTGATCCACCAACAGCAGTAAACACACTAACACAAAGGTCTTTATTTCTAGATATCCTCCACTAAATTGAATCAGGGCTCCTTTGAGACATGGTTGACTCCAGGGGTACCTCAGGGAGAGAACAACAGGACCCTGGAGCATTGTTGTGCCAGAAAGCAAAAAAGGGCTCAAAGCAACAGGGAAGCCATGTCAAGGGACGTGGAAGGCAGCTCTCATGTGCCAATGAGAAGGCTATTTGAGCATCAAAATAAATGCCCGTAGGAATGGATTATAGCCCACTAAAGAAAAGAGCAGAGAGTTAGTTCACACGGGTATAAATAAATGAATAAATAAAAATAGGATGATATTTACATCATCTCAGAGAACCTTCCCACAAAAACACTTACTAAGGACAAAGAGGGAAAGAGTAACTAGAGAAGCCTGGTGGGAGCCGCCGTAGTCACATGACCACAGAGCACATCGCCAGGGATGGGACACACACAGTCACGTGCCACGTGGCAGGACTGGATGAGAAGGACACAGCATCGTTCTGATGCTATTCCTGCCAGAGACCCATGACCTGAGTCTAATTGAAAGGGAATGTCAGAAAAACCCAGACTGAGGGACAGTCTACAAAACGATGGGCCTGTCTCTTCACAAGTGTCCAGGTCCTGAGAGTCAAAAAAAAAAAAGACTAAAGAGTGGCCCAGACTGATGGAGACTCAGGAGACAGGACCACTGCACACAGCGGGTGATCTTGATTTGGACCCTTTACTACAAAGGACGTCATTGGGACAAATGGTGGGTCCTCAACGGGGTCCGAGGATTAGGTGGTAGTCACGCATCAGTTAATGTCCTGATCCTCCTCATAGTTTTATTGTGATTATCTGGGAGCCTTCTCGTTTCAGGAAAATAGGCTACTGTATTCAGTTGTGATGGGGCTTCAGGCTGGCAACTTTCTTTCAAATGGCTTAGAGAAAAAACGTTACTTGCAAGCATTGAACTTGCAAGTTTTCTATAATAGTAACTGCCGACTTGAGCACCCTCTGTACTGTGCACTTTTCATAACTCTGTCTCTACCTTACAAATGATCTTAGCAAATTGTTTCTAGTTTATTCCCATTTCACAGATGAGGAAACTGAGGCTCCAAAGCTGTTAAGCATCAGGCACTTCTTTTATTCTATAAGACCCTCCTTTTATTCAGTAAATATTTTCAGTGCATCTCTGGTGACTGCCAGACACCGGGCATACAGTGAGGAATGAAAGAAGCATGCCCTGCCTTCATGAAGTTTGCAGTCTAGGACGGGCTGTAGGTAATAACCAGGAAAGCAAACATGGAAGGATGGTTCCAGGTGGTGATGAGGGCCATGAAGGTACAGATAAGAGGTTGCGAAGGAAGATAACGGTGGGGAGTAGGCGGTGAGCCAAGTCACATGGGCCTTTGTAGGGCTTAGTAGAATTTGGATTTGATTCTAGATCAATGGGAAATCATGGACATGGTCTAATTCCTATTTTAAAGGAACCCCCCTGCCCCCGAACTGCAGAGAGAGATTAGACAGGGCAAGAAGAGAAAAGGTCAGAGCCATAGCGCCAGTAAGGGGCAGAGCCAGCGTAGGATCTGTCTGAGCTCACTCTCTTGCCGCTTGAAGCAGGCACTCCGGGAACCCTCCCTGTCCCTCCACACTTAGCACGTCTGGGCGCCCTGGCCCAGCTTCCCGCTGCTGTGCCAGCCCCTGCGTCCCTGCCCTGCACCTTCTCTGGCTGCCCGTGGCAAGTCAACAGTGCCTGGAATTCATGCCGCACGCGACACCAGGAGCGTAGCCCTCGGTGGATGACTCGTCAGCATTGGTGGACACGTACCACCGCTCCCTCGCTCAAGGAACATTGAGCAAAATAAGCCGCTTCGTAGCAGCCTCGGGCAGTCCAGGTTACATAGAGGTTAAAGATGGCAAGGGGGGTGGGGGGCGGGTTCTGGAATTAAATGAGATCTGGGTTCTTACCCCGGTTCTGCCACATAGTGGGAGCCAGAAGTGAGAGGCGTCTAGGCTCCTTAAGCTGGAGCCAGTAAAGACCCTCTCCTTTTTTTGTTGCTTGAATATCTTCAGTTTTAAGTCTCCCTAACAGTTGACACCAGAGCCACCCAACAGAACTTTCTGTGGTGACGGAAATGCTCTGTGTCTGTGCTGTCCAGTATGGTGGCCACTAACCACACGTGGCTATGGGGCACTTAAAACGTGGCTAGTGCGGCCGGGGGACTCCATTTTTCATTTTATTTCAGTTTAACTAATTTGAATGCAAATAGCCACATATGGCTAGTCGCTGCCACATTGTGCAGCTCAGCTCTACGCGCTGGGACAAACGCTCGGGCACGTCCTACTGGAACGGCCGCCCTCGCCCAGCTCCAGGCTCTCCAGAGAATGCAGCCAGTGGGAGCGGCAGCCACACACCCAGGGCTGAGCTGCCCTTTGCACAGGCCCCACGCCCTCTGGCCCCCAGGATCGTCCACAGGGCTCCCCTCTCCTTTGTCCTGCTGAAACAGTGCTATCCCTTTACAGCAATGCACAGTCATTTAAATGAGAACATACGGTGCTAAATCGCAACTCTCTCATCCTCGTCTCCTGGCACAATTCTCACTCTAGTAAGATCTTCCCCAGCTAACCCATTTTCTCGGCCGCTGTTCTAAAAGCCATCTTCTGATTGAGCTGTGTCTTACACAAGGTGGCCGTGGGGGTGATGGGAGCGCGTGAGGCACAAAGCCAGAGGGATTTAGGCCTATTTTCTCACCTCTTTGGGGACAGCCAGATAATATAATCAAGCCGAAGTCCATTTCCCTAACACCCACTGCGAGGCCAGCTGAGCGGCACCCTCCGTGTTCCGTTGTAATTGGTGACGCTGCCAGCAGACAGCACCTTGGCCGTGTGAGAGGGAGGCCTAGGCCCCTCACCCCTCTGGAGTGAACTTTCTTTTGCCTTCTATGAAAAGTGAAAACAGAGACCCATTTCTTTTTTCTTTTTTTTTGGCCTCACCGCATGGCATGTGGGACAGATGGAAATGAGGAAGACAGACCACATCTCTGCTCTCGCCAAGCTCCCAGCCTAGCCAGGGAGGCAAATAAGTAAACAGTCAATTTCAGCCCCATGGGATAAATGCTGGGTGTATATACACAGTGCATAACCCTGTTTATTGTAACAGTGTCATCATTTTTGCCAAGGGTCACGTGGAGAACTCATGGACGTTCCCCAAAAGACACACAGGTCAAGGCAAGGAGAAAGTACACAGTGACCTCCACAGGACACCCCTGAGCTGTCTGATCTCTTAATACCTAGAGTAGGGAAAGGTCCCTAAGAACATCCCACCAGCCAAGCAGGGCAGGGCTGATCCAGCTTCCCCTTGATTTGGGCAAATGGAAGGAATGAGACATTGTGTGTGCCCTAGTGTCACAGGGTGGGTCCGTACTCATTTCTAAAGTTTGGGTGAATCACTTTCCCCTCTGGGATCGAACAGGGTGTTGGGGAGCAAGGAAGAGGGGCATCACCCCACACCCATCAGCATCCTTTGGTTGCCGGCAGTGCCTTGGCAGGGAACATAGTAGATGCTCAGTAAATCCTGGTGAATGAATAAAACTAGAACAGAAGGAAAAGCTGAAACTCCAGGCTCCAGGAGGGCAGCTCAGGGAGGGGGAGGGGAGGTGTCATAAGTGGCAGAAGCTAATGGGATACATTTGGGACATCTGCCTGGAGATTAATGAACTCTGGTTGGTTTCTTTGGACTTTGTGTTCAAGATCTAAATCCCATGAAGGCAGCCCCTGGCTGGCCCACCTCCGAGCCACTATCCGCCTTTGTCCTTAATTGATGGCGGCAGCAGACGCTCTCGGTGATCGCCACCTACTCCCTGCACGTGTGCAAGGCCCCACTTCCGACTTCCATCATTTGCCTGTGTCTCCTTGCCTCAGGGGCCTCTGGTCCACACTCGCAGCGACAGAAGTGCCGAGAAGTTAGCCCTCTGCCAGGTTCCTCCCACGAGAAGCAGTTAATTTGCCCTCACCGCCCCCCCCCCCACTGATGGTGGGCTTGGTCATGTGACTGGTGCCAACGGAATGCTAGTGAACAGGGCACATGCGAAGACCGAAAATGTGCTCCGGCCATCGGCACAAGAAGAGAATGCCCTAGAGAGCCTGCTGGTCCCTAGAGGCCAGAGGTGTGGAGGAACCCAGCCTAGCCGAGCCACAGCCGGCTGCACCGCGGGTTCATCAGCACGTGAATCAGTGAGACGTGCACAGTCAGGCGGTAACCACTGCCCTGCAGCACAGTTGCTTACGCGGCGTTGCTGTGGATGTCACCGAATGATGCTTCAGGACATCTGCAGCAGCACATCTGGGCTTCCTGGAAGACGGGGGCCTTCCATCTGGATGTCCAAACTCTGGCCTCAGGAGCTGGAGCCATAGGAGTGGTCTCTGGGCTGCAGCCCTGCCGGCCCCTAACACCCTACAGCCCACTCGGTGTGGTGAGGGCAGGTTTCTGGGGCAGCAGTGACCCCCTGTGCATCTTGGCAACATTGCACCAGGGTCTCCTCCCGCCGCCCACCAGGAAGGAGTGGACAGGAGACTGAGAAGGGCCATACACCTCCCTTGAGGACTCCAGGTCAGGCAGGAGTTGGAGTGGAAGACCAGTGCTTCGCAGGGCCCAGCGCTGTCACCTGCTGAGCCCGACGGCAAGGGTGTGGGGACCCTGCTGTCAGGGGGGCTCAAGTCCAGAAGGCAGGGGGCAGCCACCAAGGACTTGCTGGACATGAGCCCAGGTCATGCTGGGCTCTGGGGCACAGTGGTGAGCGAGACGGGCCGGGGACCACCCCTCCCAGAGCTTACAGCCTGGTGGGGGGAAGAGTGACCACAAACAAGTACATGGCCAAGAAGCATTCAGTCCCAGATTTGGACAAGCATAACATCGTTTCCAGGAATACAGGTTCTGCAACCAGACTGCCTGGGTTCAAATCCCAGCTCCACCTCTTATTATCGTGTGACATAACCTCTCTATGCCTCAGTTTTCCGGTTGGTAAAATGGGAATTTAACAACCACTAAAAAATAGCATTTGTCCCATAGGCGTGGGGTGAAAATTAAGGGATGGTACATGTAAAGTGGATAGCAGAGTGCCTTGGACACAGTGAGAGCTATTTCAGTCTTAGCTATTCTCATCACCATTATTTTAAATGCTATAATGGGAACAAATTGATGACGGGATAAAGAATGAGGGAGGGAATGTATTTAGTTAGCGTGGTCATGAAAAGCTTCACCAAAAATTTCATTTCAGCTGAAATCTGAAGGATGAAGCCGACTCGTGGAAAACCTGGAGGAAAGAGGGAACAGTGAGGGAAGAGGGAACGGCAAAGGTCCTGCGGTCAGAGCTTGATGCTTCTGAAGAACCGACAGCATGGCCGAGAGGGGCTGTGGACAGAGCAAGGTCAGTTCCTCCACCTCAGTGCCTTTGCACATGCTGTTTCTTCGTAAACACTTCTCCCCTCCCTGTCCCCATTCTCACCTCTAACCCAACGCCTTTTGCCAGCTGAACTCCTACTTACACTACATCTGCCAACTCAAAAGTCACTTCCTCACTGAAGCTGTCCTTGATTTCTCAAGTGAGGTCGTAATTTGTTATTCCACCTGTATTCGTTTGCATGGGCTGCCAAAACAAATCACCACAAACTTGGTGTTCTCAAACAACGGAGATTTCCTCTCACGGTTCTGGAGGGCAGAAGTCTGAGATCAAGGTGTCAGTAGGGCCCTGATCCCTCTGGAGTCTCTACGAAAGAATCCTTCCTTGCCTCTCCCAGATTCCGGTGGCTCCAAGTGTCCTTTGGCCTGTGCCTGCATCGCTCCACCCTTTGTCCCTATCCTCACATGTCCTTCTCTCCTTCTCTCGCTCTCTCTCTTTTTTTTTTTTTTTTTTAGCCATACCACACAGCATGTGGGATCTTAGTTCCCCGACCAGGGATCAAACCTGTGCCCCCTGCAGTGGAAGCACAGAGTGTTAGCCACTGGACCACCAGGGAAGTCCCTCCCTTTCTGTCTTATAAAGACACCTGTCTTGGATTTAGGGCCCACCTGGATAATCCAGGAAAATCTCATCTCAGGATCCTTAATTCCATCTGCAAAGACCCTTTTCTCCCGCTAAGGTCACCTTCAGAGCTTCCTAGGGTGAGGACATGGACATATATTTGTGGCGTCCCCCGTGCAGCCCAGTCTACATTTCCATATCATCTTGAGTCTCTCCTCAAACCTTACCCACGGTTTGCAATTTTGTGTTCATTTGTGAAATCACTTGGCCATGCCTATCTGCTTAGGAAGCTGCAGACAACAGGAGGGTAGGTCCCATAATCTGTGCTGTTCACCACCGACCCCCAGCACCCAGCACACAGTAGGTACCTGCCCACTGTGTGTTGAACCAACGGGCCACTGAGCCCCGAGCTCCTGGAGGATGCCTCTTTTCAAGGACGCAGGCCGGAAGCCATCATTAAGGCCTCCAGCCTGCAACGTGCTGAAGACTTTACAGCCTCATAAATCCCATGGCTGGCGGCGTCATTAGGATTGAGTCAAAATGCAAGAAATTTAATTTCCTGATGCTCAGCCTACGGGGCCTTGTAAACTCACCCCCCTAAACCAGTAGCCATAAATGTTTGATAAAATACCACACGGCCTCCTGTTTCCCAGAAATGGTTCCCGGACCCAGGGAAGAAGCCACATTTGGCCTCGGCTAGACGTGAGCTGAGCATCGTAATTAATGTTTGGTAGAGCTCTTCTTAACGGCCTGGGCTCTTTGTGGCTATATCAATACCGATGACGTTTCCCCAGCCAGTGAAGCCAGAAGCAGCTTCAAACATCACAAGGTCAAGGAAGGCGGTGGATTTCATGGCACTTCAGGCTTTCATCCTACATTCATGTCCTTGATCTCACTTGACCCTGGCGTTGGGTCTATGGGAAGAGCAAAGCAAGAATTGCTAACTCCATCTAATGGAATGTGAAACCCAGAAAGGGAACTTTCCCAACTTGTGGAGCTCATCAAAGCCCTAGGACCCAATCCCGGGTCTCAGGGCTCTCTCACACCATTGGTGATGTTGATAGGAGGAACAGTTACCACGGCAACCGTGCCTAAACAGCAGCAGGAAAGAGGCGGGTCAGGTTTGAGGAGTACCTTCCGGACCAAGAGCATCCTACAGCACACAGCCGCCTTCAACATCCCCCTCTTCTGCAAGGTTGTAAGGGAAGAGAGCCCTTTTCAGGGCTGACTGGAATCCTGGCCAGATGTAAGAATGGAGCATCTCACAGGCACTGGGAAACCTGTTGTCCCTGGTTTAGACAAGAACCTCTCATAATCCTCCAGGGACCTTGTTCACAAGCAGATCCCAATTCAGAAAGTCTGGGGCGGGGCCTGAAATTCGGCATTTCTACCTCCGGGCGATGCTGCTGCTGCTGGTCTCTGGACCACACTTGAGTGATAGGTGGTAGGGGGTCTGTGCTAGGATGCTGCAAGCTTGGAAGGGTCGTTGTGGGGTAAGGCTCCATCTCATGAGGTGCTGGGTATGAGCTACTCAGAGACACAGAGATCAGCGGGAACACTGCCCACACACCCCCTGAGGCTGTGGACGACATGGATGTTTCATACTCAGAGACTTCTGGGAAATGGACTTGTCTTCTTGAGCCTCAGTTTCTCATCTGTGAAATGCAAGCTTGGGAGGCAAGGGCTTGAGCCGCCTAGCCCCTGAGTTTTCGTCGAGCTCTGACATCCCAGAACTTCAGGAATAGAAAATGCACTGAAGCCTCTGGAGCTCCATCTGTAAGATCCCTGCCTGGCCCTGGGGTTGGGCGTCTGTTGTTCAGGTCTGCTCAGCACCCGTTCCCCGGTCTTCTCACTTCAGAGCCTCAGTTTCCTATGGGGAACCTCTGCCTCTCTCCCTTGGTAGTGTTTAGATGGAGCTGAGCCTGCCTCCATCTCCAAGGTGAGCCCATGACCCAGGTCTGGCCAATCAGAGTGATTCAGTGGTAGGCATGCGACTCAAGCTAAGCCAACGAAATACAGCCACGAGACGTTTGCTAGAACATCTGAGGACATGGCTTTCCCTTTCTTTCTGGCTTACTAAACTAGTAAGATAAAAGTCTGGTGCTACCGGCAGTCATCTTCGCCACTGTGTAGGGAGAGCCTGCCTAAGAGCACACGCCAACCTAGGGGAAAGCAGAGATAAGAGACAAAGAGACTAAGTCACAATGCCTTCCGGTGGACACCTGGATCCAGCCGTGCCTGAAGCGAGACCCTGGAGTTTTCAGTCCCTTAAGCTAACGAATCACCTTGCTTCAGCCAAACTGAACTGCGTTTCTGAGGTTTTCATTCAAAAGAAAACTGATTCACACACTCTGGCTTTGTCCCCAAGATGAAGACAAGGAATTGGAGGGAAATCCCCTCTCACACTCAGACACACAGGCAAGGACATCACTGGCTCCAATAAATTCCAGGACGTCAGAGCTGGAAGAGCCACCTCATTATACAGAGGAAGAAACTGAGGCCAAGAAAGTGGACTTGACTTTCCCAAGGCTACACAAGAAAGTGACCAAACCAGGACTCACACCCAGTTCAGAGTTCCTTCCTTTACCTGCCGGCAGTGAAGGCATCCAGCCACGTAATACATTCGAGGAGCCATGCAACAGCATCCCCCCAGAACACACCAAATCAAAGTGGGGCCTCCCTCTTCCCGTCACACTGCCAGAAATGCCACCAGAGAAACCCATTTCTCTCTGTCTTCTGTCTTCAAGAGGCATCTTTTACGAATGCATAAACCCAGGGAAGGAATTACACGGGGGCTTGTTTGTAGAGGGACACAGCTAAAGAGATTGTGAATCATCATTGGGTGGCTTTACAGTGGGGAATGGGACCACGACTGGCCTTTCCATTTTCACAGAAGGATTTGCCTACAGCAGACTGAAAGCAGAGCTGACACATCTTTGGGAATGCCATGCAGAGGGAAGAAGGAGGTAGGAGGAGCCCATGGTCAGAGGGTGCCAACTTCCCCAGTTTGCCTGAACTCAGATGGGCCAGCTAGAAACATGAGCACCACACTCTGACACAGGCTCTAGACTACACACCCCTTCCGGTAAGAGTCTGAAGGACTCAGCAAGCCCTAGTCACTCTTTCTCGGTGGTGAGAAGGGAAGAGAACATCATATTTTGCCCTTAAGAAATGGGCATTGACATCGCTTTACATTACTAGAAAAAACGCCCAGCGAAGAAATAAGCCACCACTTTTATTTATGGTATATTTCCCAGAACTCAGAGAAATGCCGTGCTATTCTGCATAGACTTCAGACCAAAGCATAATTCATCACAATACATCATATGTTACAGTACATGAAACTCCCCCTACCTTATAAAAAACATACAAGGAATTTCTCGCTCTTTACATAAATTACTTAAGAACATTCCTGTTGAACACATCATTTTGAAAGGATTTCCATTACTTGGAAGAGCTACTTCCGTCAGTGGTGATCTTTGCAGAGGCTCAGGGAACAATTAAAATGGGAAAGAGAGAAGGAACAAAGCACTCTACAGGAAACGACCCATCCCAGATCAGCCCAGAACAGAATGTGTTGTTCTAACCACAAAATAAGTCACCTCCTTATTGAATCCAGTCTTTCAAAGTGGGTGATAGAAGTAGGAGCAATATTGTCAACAACCTAAGGGCAAGGACTGTATCTAATTTTGTTCACCATTGTATCCCTGCCACATCATAGATGCTCAGTAAATGAGTTGAAGGAGGGAGGGAGGGAGTCTATACAGAATGCAAATGTAGCTGTTATCTACTGCTATAGTAATGCTATGTAACAAACATCCCCAAACTTCAATGATTGAAAACAACTATTTTTATTACTGCTCACAAGTCTGCAGGTTGGCTGGCAGGTCTGGCCTCAGCTGAGCTCACCCACGTGTCTGGCAGTCAGCTGGCTGTTGGCTGTTGGCTGATGGCCTCAGCTGGAACGGCTGGGCTCTCACACGTGCCTCTCACATGCACATGCCTTTCATGTTCTGGTCTGGACACGTTTGCCGGCTAGCCCAGGCACATTCTCATGGTGACTGCAGGAGTCCATTAGAGCAAGTGGAAATAGGCAAGCACTTTTTCCAGCCTCTGCTTGCATTATGCTTGCTAACATGCCATTGGCCAAAGAAAGTCACACAGTCAAGCCCAGAGCCAGAAAAGGAGGGGAGTGAGCATTATAAAACGAACTGCACAAATACAGGTAGAACATTAATTGGGACCATTAATGCAACCAGCCTACCACAATATTGATGCCCGATTCCCACAAACGCCCACCCTCACCCCAAACCCCACCCCACATTCAATGATCTTAAGCTCATAAAAAGAGAACAGAAAACAAGACTTTACTGACCCCCTTCTCCATATGGAAAAAGTAAGACCCCACAGTCAGGCTCTTCAATTTGAGTCATGTTTAGTTAAACCAGTAGTTGTAAATCTTAATATCTACAGGGACAGGCAGGTACTAATTGCTGAGCCAGACCAGGCAGGGAATGGGATGAATCAGAGACCATCACCCTGTTTCCCCAGGGGTGGAACCTCTGCCACCCAGGCCAACAAGCCTCACAAGAATACAAGCCTGGGGCCGCAGCTCATCTGATTACTTCAAGAGAAGCTGGAACTAGGCATTTTTAAGTGAAATCCTATTTTCAAATTAGCCACTATTTTAAAAACTTTAAAGCATAATCCGGGCCCCCCCCAGAAAACATAGCCATGAGGCAGACCCAATTGTTAGGTCTGGGTGTACCAGCTCTGATTTCAAACACTGTATTTTGGGGATCTTTTTTTTTTTTTTTTTTTTTTTGTGGTACGCGGGCCTCTCACTGCTGTGGCGTTTCCCGCTGCGGAGCACAGGCTCCGGACGCGCAGGCTCAGCGGCCATGGCTCACGGGCCCAGCCGCTCCGCGGCATGTGGGATCTTCCCAGACTGGGGCACGAACCCGTGTGCCCTGCATCGGCAGGCGGACTCTCAACCACTGCGCCACCAGGGAAGCCCTATTTTGGGGATCTTAAGCTCAATCTTGAGTTTGTTGATTTTGCTTCACCGTGAGTGAAAGGTCAGATATTTTCCGAGGAAATGAAGGCAGGAACAGTGTCTGTCTTGTTTCCCACTCAGTTCCGCAACTCTGAACAGGGCCTGGGATGTAATACAGGTCGGGAGGAGGATGGCGGGTGGGGGGAGAAATTAACACAGAGCATCTCCTACACATTATGCAAGCATTTTACGTATGTGCTATGGACCGAATTGTGTCTACCCCACCCCCCATCAAAAAAATTCATACTTTGAAGCCCTGTGACTATATTTGGAGATGGGGCTTTTAAGAAGGTGATTAAGTTAAATGAGGTCACAGGATGGGGCCCTGATCTGATAGGATTGGTGTCCTTATAAGAAGAGGGAGAGACACCAGATCCATCTCTCTCTCCCTCTGTCTCAATCTCTCTCCTTTACCTCCCTCCCTCCCTTCGCCCTCCCTTCCCCTCCCTCCCCCTTCTCCTGCCCTCTCCCCCCACCCTGCTCTCTGCCCCCCTCTTCCGCCCCGTGTACACAGAGGAAAGAGAACATAGCTAGAAGACGCCATCTGAAAACCAAGGAGAGCACTGTCACCAGAAACCAACCCTGTCAGCACCTTGATCTCAGATTTCCAGCCTCCAGACCTGTGAGAAAATGTATTTCTGTTGTTTAAGCACTGCCCCTGTCTGCTGCTCTGCCCCAGTCTCTGTATTTTGTCCTGGCAGCCCCGGAAAACTAATACAATACATAATCCCAGTTGATTTAAAATATAGAACAAAGGCATGAAATAGATAAACCCTCAACACAGAGAAAGGAAAACACCTGACAATTTGTGTCGTATTTTACAATTTACAAAGCCCTGGGGCAAGGGCTGGGGGGGACAAGTAGTTGCCTCCGTTTCTCAGATGAGAAGACTGGGGCTCAGAGAGGCTCAGAGACTTGCCCGAGGTCACACAGTGATAAGAGAACACGAGTCAATCCAGAATTTTTTGATGTCCAGTCTTTCCAGTACATCCGTCATCTACCTTAAACCTGGTCTGTACCAGCCTATGTTGGTGCTCTGCTTAGATCCAGTCGGATCCCTTTTTACCTTTACATTCACTCCCACCGGCCAGTCCCTGGGACTCTTCCTTGGAGCACCGCCCTCGGCTGCTGGAGGTTCTCTCCTGGCACCTGCAGGGGCTAGAACTGCCCAAGTGTTTCTCCCAGGCAGCCCTTAACTGATGACTGCCAGGTGCATGTGTATGGAAGCCCAGCTCTCTTCCTAGGCATTGGGTGACTCTAGGATGGGACTCACACGCCAGGGCTCCCCTGTGGGATCAGGCTAAGGCTTCCCTCCACGGGACTTTGCTGAAGTTGTGCCTTGTTTGGCATCCTCCCTTTCCTGGCCCTGCCTTCCTCACTCCCCTGGGACACGTAAATCCTTGTCTCCAGGTCTTCTGGAAAAACCAACCCAAGACTAAGTCCCCTTGGCTTTATTGCCATTTGGGTGAAAGACCTGGGCTTTTGACCCAGTTTGTTTTGTTTTTATATATAGATTCATTTGTATTATTTTTAGATTCCACATATAGGTGATATATAGTGTTTGTCCTTCTCTGTCTGACTTGTTGCGCTAAGCCGAATATTCTCTAGGTCCATCCATGTTGCTGCAAGTGGCATTATTTCATTCTTTTTTATGGCTGCATAATATTCCATTGTATATATATATATATATATACCACATTTTCTTAAGCCAATTGTCTGTTGATGAGCACTTGGGTTACTTCCATGTATCTTTTCAAATTAGAGTTTTAATTTTTTTCTGGATATATATCTAGGAGTGGAATTGCTGGATCATATGGTAGTTCTATTTTTAGTTTTTTAAGGAACCTCCATACTGTTCTCCATAGTGGCTGCACCAATTTACATTCCCACCAATAGTGTACGAGGGTTCCCTTTTCTCCACATCCTCTCCAACATATATTATTTCTTTGGAAAAATATATATTTAGGTCTTCTGCCCATTTTTTGATTGCGCTGTTTGGGGCTTTTTGATATTGAACTGTTTGTATATTTTGGAAATTAACCCCTTCTTGGTTGCATTGTTTGCAAATATTTTCTCCCATTCTGTAGGTTTTGTTCATTTGGTTGATGGTTTCTTTTGCTGTGCAAAAGCCTTTAAGTTTGATTAGGTTACATTTGTTTATTTTTGCTTTTTTTTCTTTTGCCTTGAGAAACTGATCTAAGAAAATAGTGCTATGATTTATGTCAAAGAACGTTTTACCTCTGTTCTTTTCTAGTTTTGTGGTGTCATCTTAGATTTAGGTCTTTAAACCATTTTGAGTTTATTTTTGTGTATGGTGTGAGGGAATGTTCTAATTTCATTGTTTTACATGTAGCTGTCCACCTTTCCCAACACCACTTGTTGAAAAGACTGTCTTTTCTCCATTGCATATTCTTGCCTCCTTTGTTGAAGATAGGTGTGTGGGTTTATTTCTGGGCTCTCTGTTTGGTTCCATTGATCTATGTGTCTGATTTTGTGCCAGTACCATGCTGTTTTAATTACTGTAGCTTTGTAGTATAGTTCGAAGCCCAAAAGGGTTATACCTCCAGCCTTGTTCTTTTGTCTCAGGATTACTTTGGCAATTCTGGGTCTTTTGTGGTTCCATATAAAGGGAGGACTTCTTAAGCATGATATAAAATCCAAATATACAAAGAAAAACCCTGACATATTTGACGACATCAAAATTTAAACCTCTATGTAGCAAAATTAAATAAATAAATAAATGAAACAGTGCAAAATAACCAACAGAAAAAGTATCTGCAACATACATGACAAAAAAAGCATTAAAAAAAAAAAAAGTCCTTCAATCCATATGAAAAATTGTAGAAACCTAACCGCCCCAAATTGAGGTAAGGGCATACAAGTGCAATTTCAGAAGTATACAAATGGCTTCTAAACTAATAATCAAAGATCCATAAGTTAAAACAGTGAAGTGCTAGCTTCCCCTTGTTCACTTGTCAAAAATTCTAAAGGTTAATAATATTCAACATCAGGGAAGCTATGGAGTGCAAATTGCTTAGCAGCTTTGAAGGACAACTTGGTGACGGTGATCAAACCGGTAAATGGGCAAACCCTTCAACCCAGGCATTACACCACAGAAAATTTATTCCCCAGAACTGTTTTCACAACCAAAGACTCTTAGGTACAAGGATGTCCACTGCAGCACTGTTCATTAGAGTTGTGATGGTTACTTTTTTAATATAAATTTATTTATTTATTTTTGGCTGCGTTGGGTCTTCGTTGCTGCGCGCGGGCTTTCTCTAGTTGTGGAGAGCAGGGGCTACTCTTCGTTGCAGTGAGTGGGCTTCTCATTGTGGTGGCTTCTCTTGTTGCAGAGCACGGACTCTAGGCATGCGGGCTTCAGTAGATGTGGCTCGCAGGCTCTAGAGCACAGGCACACGGGCTTAGTAGCTCTGCGGCATGTGGGATCTTCCCGGAGCACGGCTCGAACCCATGTCCCCTGCATTGGCAGGCGGATTCTTAACCACTGCGCCACCAGGGAAGCCCCGATGGTTAATTTCATGTGTCAAATTGGCCACGGGGTGCCCAGATTAAACATCATTTCTGGGTGTGTCTGTGAGGGTGTTTCCAGGTGACATGAGCTTTGGGATCGGTGGACTCAGTAGAGCAGATTGCCCTCCCTGGTGTGGGTGGGCATCATCCAGTCAGTTGAGAGACAAAAGGCAGAGAAAGGGGGACTTGTCCCTTTTTTCCTGCCGTGCTGAGGGAGCTGGGACATCTCATCTCATTTCCTCCTGCCTCGGGCTGGGATTTATACCATAGGCTCCCCTGGTTCTAAGGCTGGATTACACGACCAGCTTGCCTGGGACTCTAGCTTATAGCTGGCAGATCGTGGGACTTCTCATCCTTCATAACTGGGTGAGCCAATTCTTCATAACAGATTATAGATAGATGAGATAGATGATTGATGGAGAGATAGATAGATGATTGATAGAGAGATAGAAAGATAGATAAAGGATAGATGATAGGAAGAAAGAAAGGAAGGAAGGAAGACAGGTAGACAGACAGATAGATGATTTACAGATGACATAGATATGAAAGAGAGACTGCTCTCCTACTAGTTCTGGTTGGTTCTATTTCTCTGAAGAACCCTAATGCAATAGTGAAAACTGGAAACAGTTTCGCCAAAAGCAGTGTCTTTTGCACATGTGGTTGATTTAGGAACATGATCTCAGGGAGCAGGGGTGAGAAGCGATGCAGTGAACGGGGAAGGAGGAAAAGTCGACACAGGCTGCAGTATCAAGCTGGCCACTCCCACCTGTGATGAGGGGCTCACCCCCCCCGCCACCTCTACCTGACCAACTCTTTTCCCTGCTCTCTACCTGGCTCACTCTTTCCTTTTCCTCCTTTAAGGACCAGCATAAATGTCCCCTCGTCCTAGAAGCCCACCCCTCCCCCAGTCATCTGACATAAAGCCCATCACTGCACTGTATTCTCTCTCATAGCACCTGGTTTGTAGTAATCACAGGACACCCTCTGAGTTTACTTATTACTGTCTGTTAGTCTCACTAGGACAGATCCACATCCTGTTCACCACCATACACACAGCCCTGGACTGGTACATATTAGACACCGAAGATCTGTCAAATGAATAAATCAATGAGGTCATAGTTCAGAGGTCATCAGTGGTGGGCTTTCAGCGCCCCCTGGAGGCTGCCTTGGGCGGGTTCCCTAGAGCAGGTCCTAAGATAAGAATTTGTGCAAAAGTGACTTGCTAAGAATTTGTGTAAAGGTGATGTATTAGGGAATGTTCCCATGACAAACCAGTAGGCAAAGTCACATGGAAGGTAGCCTTCACTCAGTCCCCCAGGGAGCTCTGGGGACATTGCAGGTCACATCTTAGAGTTGACCAGGTCAGAGGCGAGGGAGCTGAAGTATTTATCCCCCCTCCCACACATCTCTGTCATTGATTAAGGACTGCGCACAGGGTAGGGAACATAAATTCAAGCAAAACGGATTCTGGCAGTCTGAGGGCAGTGTGCTGGCAAAGAGACACAGGTGCTGGTTGTTGGAGAGAGAGCACTGGAAGGCAGTGTGCCTAAAAACAGTAAAGGGATCCAGGGATGCTAGCAGGGCACTGATTATGATTGCTGCAGAGGCATTAGGAAATGGGCAGAGTGTTTTGGGGTTGGCAGTGATCGGGAGGTTGCTGTTAGCATATGATACCCAAGGACCCAGGGATGCTAAAGACTGTACAGTACCCCACCCAACCCCACACAATGAAATATCGTCCCACCCCAAATGTCACCCCCATAATGAACATTTATCTGCTTCCAATCTCTCATTTGACAGATGAAGAAATTGAAGCCCAGAGAGGGAAAGTGACTTGCCTAAGGCAGCACAGCCAAAAAAGACACAAAGCTGGGGGCCAGAATGCTGGTCGCTTCACAGTAGCCCTTGATTCTTAATTCCTCCTGAAACCTAAAAGAGAACATTCTAAGCTTCAAGTGCAAAATCCCTTCTGGAATTCTAGAGGGGGCAGCCAATCCCATGTCCTGGCTGAGTGAAGTGAGGAGAAATCAGACTTGAAGACCTCGGAAGCTAGTGCCCAAAGCAGATGTACAAACACAGATAAGGGAGACAGTTTTCACCAGACAAATTCACACCCTGCTCAGTTTAGACATTAAAACGAACTAACTTAATTTCATGCCATATGCAAATCCTTACCAGCTGTTGGCTCTGTAATCACAGGAGATTAATGTAATAACTAAACAAGAACAAAAATGCAGCAAATACAGGCTCTGGGCAAGTCCTTTGACAGCGGGTTTTATGTTCCTGGAAACTAAGCAAGTACAGAGCATTTATGGCGGACATTTGGAAGTAGCTATGTGGCCAGACGCCTGCCATCTCCTTCACAGAAGTGCTTGCAACGATAATAAATAATGGCTAAGGACTGATGTGGCCGTCGTGTACCCTGAGCCCTCATGGACCGTGAACATTTCCATCCAGATGCCACGGCTTCTTTCCCATTGTCAAGGTTCAGCTCAGTCCAGCCATCTGACCAAGTACTCAGAAGGAGCCAAAAGGTGTCTCAGGCTCAGTGAGTTTGAGTCCCACCCCCTCCCTCCCGCCCCGGAACCAAAGGGGCAGGAAGATGGCTGCTGGGTGGGACAGGGCGGGTGGTCTTCCAACCTGAGGACCCCAGTTCTTCTGACTGTCCAAGCTAATAATCATAAAAGCCAACATTACCAAATGCTCACCGTGGGCCAAAAGCCAAGCACGCCTTCTGTGCATTATCTCAATGTTTCCCAAAGTGTGGAGGATAATTTAAAGTCATTGGTTCATTTATTCACTTAAAGAACATTTGTTAAGCACCTGTTATGTGCCAGGCACTGCGCTGGAGCGCTGTCTGCAAGTGAAATACACAAAAAAATTTGGCCTTGTTTAAGAAGTTTAATTTCTGGTGGGACAGACACTTTTTAAATACAGTTACAACGTGTGTTAGGAAAAAACACTTCGCACCCGTGATGTCACCAACATCATTGCCTTAAGATGAAGCTCTGTGTTTAAAAGTTGATTTCAAGAAAAATGTTAAGTAAATAATAAAACAGTTGATTCACAGGTGGGCTAAAAGCGTGATGGGGTTTCTTTTCCCGTACAATCCTGATACAGGTTTTATTGTTAGTCCCACTTTGCAGCTAGAGAAACTGAGGCTCGGGCAGGTGGAGTAATTCACCTGAGGTCACATAGCTGGGACATGGTGGAGTCCACATTTGAACCCAGGTCAGTCTTCAGAGCCAGTGTTTTAACCTCCAGGCTGAACCAAGGCGATCCATCAGGTGGCCCGTGTCACTCTAACGCTCAGCTCCCTGCTGTCAGCTACCAAAAATCCCTTCGCACGTGGCTTATATCTCATGAAGGAACAGGAAGGGCCAGGGTTGGGGGCATCGGAAGAATCTGCTCCCTTCCATCCAGCTGCAACCCCGGGGGCTAGTTTGGCAGCTGCATCTCCAGACAATGAATTGTTCTTAAAGAGAATGGAGACACTTTGTTGGAGAAACTATGGAGAACCTTAAGGAAGCAAAGAATAAAAACTCTGAAAGAAGCCAGTCACAAAAGACCACATATTGTGTGATTCCGTTTCTAGGAAATGTCCAGAATAGAGAAATTTATACAGACAGAAAATAGATCACCAGGGGCTGAGGGAGGATGGTGTGGGGAAATGGGAGTGACTGATAAAAGGGATGGGGTTTCTTTGATGGGGGGCGATAAAAACTTCTAAACTTGATTGTGGGGATGGTTTTACAACCCTAAATATGCTAAAAACTATGGAATTGTCTACCTTTAAATTGGTGAATTGTCTGCTCTGCGAATTATATCTCAGACAAGCTTTTTTTTTTTCCTTTTTTAAGTTGCTTTGGCTCTAAACTTATGCATCCAATTCCTCCAAACCCTCCACCATCTCCCTGATTAGGGCTGCACTTATTTCACAATAATTTTTAAAGAACATTTCCTCAATACCTGAATGAGACCCTTTGATGTCCCTCCAAAGCCCTCCTAGGAATTCTTATCTATTTGAAGGAGAGGAATGCATTATTAAAATCGTGGCTTTCTTGCCTACCAAGGCACCCATATCAATTTCCATGTCTCCACGTTACTATGGCAACAGGAAGTTTTCAGGAGAGCTTTAGGGGTGTGTCCAAAGGGACGGTGATCTGCACCCAGGCGGTCTGCAGCCTTCTACCCAGCATCCCCCAGGTGCTGGCTGCCTCGCTGACAGATGCTGCAGGAAGGGCAGCCTGGAATCAGGTGAAGCAGGGAAATCTGGGGATGCAGGCAGTGGCACCTCAGGGTCCACACTCCATGCTGGCCTAGTGCACCCTGAGTCACCATCACCAAGCGGGAAGAGGAGAGGGTGTTGGTCACATCTTTTAAAAGCTGTGGTCTAAAGCAGCATCTTGAGTACCGGAGCCGGTCTCCATGTCAACACAACCATATTTTTAGGCAGGGGTAGGCAGCAACTCTGGCCAATGAGAGTAACATGGCCGGAAAGCTTTCATTCAACAACAGCTGGGGGAAAGGCAGTTGGTAACTGGGAGCCCACTGTTCTCACAGGTGGAGAAGGTCACACATGCAGAAGCCCAGGGGACCTGAAGTCCAGGCTGTCGGGCTGTTGGGCAGACCTCTTGGGACTGAGTAGGGGCAGGGGCAGTGGGAGTAGGGTAGGCAGCCTCCAAGATGACCCCCAGTGATCTTCACCTCTTGGTGAACCTTAGGTAGTCCCCTCCCACATTGCACCAAGCTTGGTCTGTGTTGTGACCCAGAGAGCTAGGCAGAAGTGACAGTGTGTGACTTCCAGAGCTAGGTCATAAAAGACATCATGTTCTTCAACCCCAAACTTTGGGAGGACGTGGCCACCATATTGTGAGGAGGCTCAAGCAGCCCTGTGGAGAAACATACACGGAGAGGAACTAGAGGCCCTGGCCACTGGCCAGCACCAGCTTCCCAGCCCCATGAGTGAGCCACCTTGGAAGCAGATTCTCAGCCCAGTTAAGGCTTCAGTTGACTGCAGACCCAGAGTGGACATTGTGACTGCAATCTCAAGAGACACCCTGAGTCAGAGCTATCCAGCAGAGCTGCTCCCAGATTCTTGATACACAAACTATGTAAAAAATAATAAATGTTCATCGTCGTCTTAAGCTGCTAAGTTTGGGGATTGTTGGTTACACAGCAATGGATAACATACAGAATGGATCCAGATGCCCCTAGGATAGCCAGAAATTGAGAAGAAAAGATGGCTTTTTAAGATAGTTCCCTCCTTGCTCCTCATTCCCTTTCCAAAAGTACTTTTACATAAGAAAGGGATGTACTGGGACTTCCCTGGTCATCCAGTGGTAAAGAATCCACCTTCCAACGCTGGGGACACGGGTTCCATCCCTGGTCAGGGAACTAAGATCCCACACGCCCCTAGGCAACCAAGCCTGCACACCATAACTACTGAGCTCGCGCGCCTCAAATAGAGAGAGCCTGCGTGCCGCACACTACAGAGCCCACTCGCCCTGGAACCTGTGTGCCACAACTAGAGAAGAGAAAACCCACAGGCCACAACTACAGAGAAGCCCATGCACCACAATGAAAGATCCCGCATGCCTCAGTGAAGATCCCACGTGCCACAACTAAGACCTGACGCAGCCAAAAAAAAAAAAAAGTGATCTACTGGTGGATAAGGAATCTAGAGTTTTGGATTTGTGTCCTGGCTCAGTCCTTCCCCTCTATCAGCCTCAGTTTGCCCACCCGTAAAATTGAGGAGCTAAAGTGTAACTTGTCAGCTCTGCAATTACAGGGTCTCAAAGTGGTTAAAATCTGAGTTCTGAGTCAGGAGGACTGCTTGTGAACCTTGGCTCTGCCACATGCTTGCTGTGTGACTTCAGGCTAATTCCCTAACTTCTCTGAGCCTCAGTTTCACCTTCTATAAAGTGGGTTTAAGGATATCTACTTCATGGCATCATTACAAAAATCCAATAAAATAATACATATAAACTACTTAGCACATGGTAAGTGCTTAATGAATGGTAGTTATCACTACCAATAATGAGATAGTGTGACAGCTACAGTTATTTCCACTTATAGTTAAGATTCAGAGAGTTTGAGTGGTTGCTTCTGGGTGGGGGTGAGGGCAGCAGGGTACAGGGATTGATAGACTTGAGGGAACTTTGGAGGTTCCAGTACTCTTCTGTATCTCCTAAGGAGTTTGCATTACATAAGCATCTACATTTGTCAAAATCATCAATGGTAGACCTAAGATTTGTACATTTTATTGTACTTTTTTGTAAGTAAACAAATACTGAGCTCTAGATAATAATAAAAATGCTGAAGTATTAGGGGAATTTGGGAGGACTTTATTGGTCTGGAGCAGGCCAAGGTAGGGGGTGTATTTTTAAAAGTTCCCCAGATGGGGACTTCCCTGGTGGTGCAGTGGTTAAGAATCCGCCTGCCAATGCAGGGGACACGGGTTCGAGCCCTGGTCCAGGAAGATCCCACATGCCGCGGAGCAACTAAGCCCGTGCGCCACAACTACTGAAGCCCGTGCGCCACAACTACTGAAGCCCGTGCGCCTAGAGCCCGTGCTCCGCAGTAAGAGAAGCCACTGCACTGCAACAAAGAGTAGCCCCCACTCGCTGCAACCAGAGAAAGCCCGCGTGCAGCAACGAAGACCCAACACAGCCAAAAATAAAAATAAATAATAAATTTATTAAAAGAAAAAAGTTGCCCAGGTGATTCTTTGAGAAACTCTGCGCAAAAGAAACTTCCACACATGTGCCCCAAAATCATACAAGAATTTCACTGCAGTGCTGTTTGTAATAGGGAAAGATTAGACGCAATCCAAATGCCCATCAACAGGTAAATGGGAAATTACTATATATTATTTAGGAATACATACATATGAATAAAAGCAAGAGGCCATGCATGGGTATAATAAGCTTTAATTCAAGCTAGTGGTTACCCCTGGGAGGGGAATGCCATGGGGCTTTGATGGGGGAGGGGATGCCATGGGGCTTTGCAGGGTGCATTGCTAATACGATATGGTATTTCTTAAACTGGGTGGCAGGCACACAGGTGCTTGTATTATCCATGCCTTTGGGTGTCTGAAATATTTCTTAATTTAAAAATAGATGTGCAGAGAGAAATGTCTTGCATATTTGTGCATGGGGTTTTTTTGTTCTTGTTTTTTTGGGCCAGGCCGTGCAGCTTGTGTGATCTCAGTTCTCCGGCCAGGGATTGAAGCCACACCACAGCAGTGAAAGCCCGGAATCCTAACCACTAGGCGACCAGAGGACTCCCTGTGCATGGTATTTTTTTTCTTGTTGTTGTTTATTTGTGCCTTCTGTTACATCTATAATAATCCCATCTTGCTTTTCAGAAATAAAGTCATTGGTTAGTTAATAAGAAAAACAGGTTTTAATTTTTTGGAAGTAAGATATATGGCTTCCCCAAATGACTCGCTCTGAGAACACTTCTTTGCATGTCTGAGATCCATTCGATGGTGAAAATCAATTCAACACCGAATGACACGAGAAACATCCTAAATCCAGAGCATGAGCCATCAGCCCAGGGCCACCTCCAAGGGGTCTCCCAACCCCTGTCTCTCGGGGGTGATGCCTCAGAAACTGAGCCTGACCTTATGCTGAGTATGTATAAGAAGAATTGATCAGTAGTCAGGGAGGAGGGCTGCTGGGGCCTCTTTTTTGACAGCAGCATTAGGTTGGAAGATGGGAAAAAAATCCAGGCAAAGGAATAAGAGGAACCTGCAAGTGAGGAGAGAGAACCAGTGTAGGTGTATTTTCTTTTAAATGAAGGTGAGTCATTTGGAATTCGACTCTGCCAGGAGGAAGCACTTGACTGCTGTTTCTTAAAGACGCAGAAGGTGTTTGGTTTTGTTTGGTTTTGTTTTGCATAATGGACACATTTCCCAGGCGGCCACTTTCCAGGTTCTTTGTCAAGTGTCAAGGTAAGCTTTTAGAAAACTCCTCCATGGACCACGGGGAGGCAATTTCCACCCAATACAGAATGCTTAGGATGGAGAAAGCCCACTTTTCAGTATTGCTTCAGGGACCATATTTTGTGCACAGCTGAATGTAGACAAAATAGAGAAAGAAACATTGAGTGGATCTCCTGACAGGGGGATTGAATGGAGGAAGTGATTACAGGTGAAGTACTGCCCCCTGATGTCCACAGACAGTAGTGCAGCCATTTGCTGAGATGCTCTTTTGTGGTATTTCTTCCTGTGTTCCCTACCACCATCTCCTGCAAGTTTGAAAAGCCTGCAACAGGGATTACAATCTGGCAGCCCACTTTAGCCAGTGGGCAGACAGGCCAACTGTTTAAAAAATAAAGACATTTTACTTTAAAATCTAGGCCTGACACTTCTTTGGAAAAACTGGAAAATCTGTCAGCTTTTGGGCTGCACCCCAGCATGGTAAATGTAGGCTAGAGCTGAGAAGCTGCTGCCCACTTTGGACAAGTGTTCTCACATTCTTCACGCTCCCCACCTCTCCCTAGTGTCTCACTTCCAGGCAGTATTTCTCATTATCAGCTCTCATATAGCTTCTAGGTTTGCTACCATGGTCTAAGCTCATTCAAGAGTTTACACTTGGCGTTCCAAGGAATGGAGAGAGGATGGTGCCTTTAAAAGCAGGTGATTACATCACCTTATGACTGGGAGGGGACGGAGGTCTACAAGCTCCATGACAGCCCACTCAGCGACGGTAAGTGCCCTGCTCAAGGTTATCCAGCCAGTAAGTGGAGGACCCTGCATTTGAACACACACGTCTGTCTGACCCCAGAGCCTCACTGCTTTCCACTCCATCAGCTGTCCCCCATAATTAGCTGGCAGAGAAGGCCCTCCTCTGGGGAAGGTGTTTACAAGGACATCACTGCTTGTGCCATCCGAAGTGAAATTCGGGGCATTCCAAGATAACAATGTTCATGGCCTTTGTTCAAAAGATAGAAACAAGAAGCCCCAGAAATAACCACCCTCCTGATTGTGTATCTTAAAAACTCCATGGTTTGTCCCGCTTTGGTTATTTCTTGTTCAAGCCAACAAAATTTCTCAGCATCTGCTAAGTGCTGTGCTCCATGCCAAGGGCTGGGAGTTGGGGGAAGTGGAGGCCAGTTAGCACATATAAACAGGGAGCCCAGAGGGCAAGGGCCAGAGCTGTTGGGTCCCTCACCTTGCAGTGTGCCCCTTCGTGACAGCAACCTCTGGCCTGGGCCTGGACGCTTCCCTTTGAGCTCTGGGTCAGTGGCTTCCCTAAACTGGAATCAGATTGAGACCCAGAAGAGGACAATGGGGTCTCTCCCCAGTGCTTGCAGTGACCTAGCTGCTTTGACAGTTTCTTCTGCAGATAACAAAGCAACGGTGACTTGGTGTCTTTTCTGGAAATAATTGCAAGAGCAGATACTTATCAAGTGTTTGTGCCAGATGTCCTCCCACAAAACCCTATGAGGAGGTGCTGTCAACGCACCACCCCCGTCGTACAGAAAAGCAAAGGGGAGATGAGCGAGGTCAAGTCACCTGCTGAGTGTAACTCAGCAAGTAGCGGAGCTGGGATTTGAACCCAGGACTGTGTGGCTCCATCGGTGACACCCACAACCACTGCCCAGTACTGGCTCCCCAGGGGGACTGTATATCACGGAGGAAGGAGGTCAAACCTTGAAGTGTCAGGC